>NC_137739.1:13933160-14349160 GCF_963264785.1 Psittacula echo
CAGCCAGGAGAGTATGGGAATGAGACACACTGGTATGGACCAAAGGACTGTACCTCATAATTTCATAATTGAGGCCATATTCTCTGCTCTTTTATCTTCAGTTGTTAAAAGTGCTGAGGGATGGAGACTGTTACCTCATCTTAGAGAAATTCTAGAAGTTAATTACTCTAACAACTAAAATAATATGTTTTTTCCTCATCAGCTCAAACAACTGAATGGCGTAATAATGCATCCTGTTAAAGTGCCTTCTACTGGTTGAAAGGAATTGTTTGGTCTAGTAGTGATGGATGTTTCTAAGAAATAACTGTTGTGAGTGAACACCTGCAAAAGACAGGAACAATGACTTGCCTCGTTCTTTAATTCTTCCAAGATTTAGGGAC
Source organism: Psittacula echo (assembly GCF_963264785.1). Classification (NCBI taxonomy): domain Eukaryota; kingdom Metazoa; phylum Chordata; class Aves; order Psittaciformes; family Psittacidae; genus Psittacula; species Psittacula echo. The sequence goes on from NC_137739.1 coordinate 13,933,541, forward strand.
ATGACAACAATACAATAGAAAAAATCTCTGGTAGGATTATTCCGCTATAATCCCCATTTATTCTTTTATTTCTCTGTGTAATATTAGTATTTGCATGCTAATTAGTGATTAGAACTGAATTTTCTAGGAAGAAATTTGTTTTTCTAATAAAACTTATTTTGAGAGGTAAACTTCCTACTGTATTCATTATTCAGAGATAAACAATCCACTTAAGCCTACATGCCAAAGGATAGCATAAAGATGTTATTTGAAAATAAATTACTGCCTCAAGTAGCTTCTGTAGTTTATTTGCAAAATGCCAGTTTTAGAAGGGCCATGGGATTATTGACTGATAAATGGCTAAAGATGATAAAATTATGAATTCTGTGAGAAGCCCTTGTCTCAAGGAAGATATAGATTGAAATTTTGTCTTTTGTTTTGTTAGCATAACCCATATGAAAAAAGAATTGAGACATCAGAAGGACAGTCATTCACACCTGTTTGACTTCTACTAATTTTTTGTTTGGTTTATAACCCAGGGAGGCTTGGATAGTTCTTACTAGATTTTAAGGAATGCTGCAAAAAGTGAACTGCATTTTCTGAAGTGAAAACAAAACTAAAATAAAACATTGTTTCCTTCATTTAAAAGTGAGCCAAGCCCTGGAGCAAACAGCAGCTTTCTAGTGAATTCATCTTCAGGCTTTGATGCAAGAAAGAGCAAAACTGAAATTTCTAGTACTCTAGTACCTGGCATAATGATGTGCAACTACATAAAACACGCTTAAAGATGTGGAGGTCAGGTTTGGTGGCATGCCACATATAGTTTTAAACAGTAAGCACTTTAAAACTCTGTAAGCCAGATGGGTTTGAAATTACTGCATAAAAATTCCTCTAACTTTGGCTAATTTGTAGTGATGGTTTCTAGAGATACCGATTTCCTTTTTCAGTTGGAGTTTTTCTAATTTGTCTTGTAATGCTGGAAATTCCTTTTTGCTCCTGCCTTGATATTCTGGCAGTTTCCAAATGCATGGCTCATGAATCGTGTCCACTGATGATAGGTTCTTGTGGATCAAGGAGGGAGAAGTTTGTTTCTGTTGCAAAGACTTAACAGACTAAGCATTTTGCATTGAAAAAATATTGCATTTAAGCCAAACTAATCTCAGACTTATTTCTTTCCAGCTAGCTCTATGCTCTGCATTTCATATGTTGAATGAGTGCCACAAAATACAGCTTTCTGAATGTGTAGGAGAAAATCTTACTCTTGCTTTTTGATTGTTACTGTGCATTCAGAGCTCTCTCACTGATACTAGTTTAATTAGTAGGCATAAAAGTTGTTCAGTGCTCAGAGAAACATTTTTCTGGGTTTCCATGAACATGTGTAACTGGTACTACTCTCAGGAGATAGGTAATATCTGTGTCAATCAGCAATTAAATAAGCAAAAGTTCTCTTTATGTTGGTAGAAACTTGGTGTTACAATTTAGCAAAACAAAGGAAATGGATGGAACAGAGTAACAAAAAGTATATCAAGATGACCTCAAACTTGGAAATGAATGAAGACATTTTTAGTAGGCTCTTAGACCCTAATGAAAAGTATGTACAAAATAAGCACTAATCAAAAATAGTTTAAATACTAAGAAAGGTAATACCCCAGACCTGCAAGCCTTTGTGGCTCTGTTGGCCTTGCACACTGGCATCTCAACTTCATTAATGGCTGGGTTGGTTTGTTTGCCATCTGTGCTCTCTGTAAATTCTGCCTTTGCTTTGGCAGCAAGCAGAAGTCCAGCCTCTTGGCCACTGGGACCTTAGTTTTTTATGAGCTTGAAGCTTGACAGGTAAGAGCTCCTGTGGCTTCCAGTACCCATAGGGGAGCAGCTTGTCAGCAGCAACCAGCACACACAGCACAGGGCTGCGCTCTGCTGGGAACATGCCTGTCTCCAGCCAAGCTACAGTGCACACAGGCATTTCTGCCTTAGCAGCTTGGGTGACTAGCAGGCATCATTACCTGCAGGCTTGAAAGGAACTGGGCCTGTGCAGTGACATCCCTCTGGTCCCCACACAACTCCTAGACAAGCTGCCATCAGAGAGGACTGCTCCCCAGTGAGGGTTTCTCACTCTTCCCAGTGCCTATGACTGCCTAGTTATTCTACTCCTTGATGACTCATGGTTCTTGTCCAAGGGCTGGGCTAAAAACCAGTGAGCTTCTCCAGCCTCAAAGTACAAAACAGACCCTTAGAGGAGTTTCCTTGGGATAAAATGGCTTTTACTGCATTGCAGCTCTCAAACTAACATCTCTGTAGATATTTCATATATACATGTATGCATTTATGTATTTCTCCTCCTTCAGAAGAGTGAAAAAATTTCTAGGATTTAATTAAGAGAGCTAGAAAATCCTCAGGAAAATGAATGGACGATTTCATCCCAGTGGGAGGGGAGTTTTCATTGCAATTGGTGGCATCCAAACACAAAATACACACATGCACACACTGTGTGTGCATGCACACACACACAGAGTCTCTCTTTAGAGCCTAGTATGTCAGGATGGTGGAAGCGAATAAAAATTTGCTTACTCTTATTTTTGTATACATATCCTTCCCATTCACGAAAGGCTTACATGGCCCCTTTGTGCCATTATGTCTAGAAGCAAGAAGACATTTTTAATAGCACTGCTGCTTTTCAACCAATCCAGTGACAGATACGAGTGAATAATATAAATTCTCTAGCCATTCCTTGGCATTTATTTCAATGTAAGTGTATTTTTTTTTTCAAGTAGAAAACCCAATAGTAATTTATCAAGGGATAAATCATTTTTTCTTGGCAGTGGAGTCTGCAAAATCCCCATTTTTAAAGCACTAAATCTCCCTCCTTTGACAGGAGTAAGAAAGCATTAAAAGCTTTGATTTAGCTGGATCATACAAAATAGTTTCTCATAATTATCCTTTTGGATGATATATGCTTGTCTTTTTCCCCCTTCTTATTAAACCTGAGGTCTCCATTTTTCATCCAGCTGTATTACTAAATTAAATTGCCTTTTGTTGTATTCAAGTTAAGCACTTTGCCGAAAGCTTTCCTTGTTCAGGGAAATAACATTTACCCAACGTGCTCCCTGTTTTGCTGTTTAAATTTGCTGTTTGCAATTGTTTGGTTTGCTAAGCAATTTGAGCTTATTGTTTGTTTTAATAAGAAGAATGAATCAGTGGAATTTAGTATTGTATCTTCTAGTACAGTTTCTGGGAGGTGAGGAGGGAAATTCCAAAATACACGAACCCCACAGCTCACAAGGAATTCTTTCTTCGAATTGAAATGTAGATTTCCAACATGACAGAAAAAGCTTCTTGCATGTCCAGCTTTATAAACTTTCCATTCTTACTGCTGCATGAAAAGGCCTCTCTAGTTGACTAGAAAAGAATTCTATGGGGGATATAGTCATGCTCATTGGCAAAATAATAGAGAACAGTCAATATGCCACCTTTCTCAGAGAGTTTGCATCTGTGCACTAAGAAATTGCTGTGGAAACCAGAGGTAGCTTCAGCCAGGGTTTTAATTCTGTTCTGCAAGGAGAAAGCTAAGATTTTATTTTAAAATAGTATAAAATATTAAATAATATAAAAATCTATACAAAAAATTAATAAAAAATATCCATGATCAGCATAGCAAAATAAATTGCTTATTTAAGGATTTAGGAGATGCTGTTCAAGATAATACAAGGATAGTAATTCAGACGCCATTGTTTGTCATGTAGCTCTCTGCAGTGTACTCTGGGTGGATGCTCAGAGAGCACAGTGCGTGTCCTTGTCTACTGTCCCCTTCTTGCTTGTGGTATTTCAGATCATGCTCTGGATCTGTCCCTGGGCATGCCATTGTTTGCTCTTTGCTCAGTTGCAGTGAATGTCTTTGTATTGGAACTGGTCTTTCCTGGGCTGTCTCAGTAAGACTTCACAACCATGATAGCCAAACACACATTGTTCTTATTAACATTGGTCCCAAAGTTAATAATAGTGTGAATTATACAAGGCCTGACAGATGTGGAATTAAAGGTGGTAATACAGATCAGTGCAGCTTTAGGAAAAATAGATCATGTCAGACTCATGTGATGGGCTTTTGAAGAAATTCTAAATGTCATTGATCAAGACTGATATCATTGATGTAAATCTATCTATGGGTTTGATTTCTGTGGCATGGTGTCTTTTTAATTTAATTTTATTTTAATTTAATCTTTTTAATTTAATTTTAATTTACAATGGTGAAAGATCAGCATCATGCAACACTGGATCTAGTGTTAAAGAGAGCTTATGCATGCTCTGAACTTCACCAGGCTCTCCTGGCATGATCAAGTTAAGGGAAGACCTGACTTCCTGTAGAAAGATTGGAGCAGAGCAATAAAAAAGATCAGAGACCTAGAAAAGAAAGCACGGAAATCCATATAATAACAAGCAGACACAGGCTTAAAAAATGTACCTATGGAGGTTTCATGGAATAAACAGACTGGTTTGGGTTGGAAGGGACCTTAAAGCTCATCCAGTTCCACCTCCCCTGCCATGGGCAGGGACACCTTCCACTAGACCAAGTTGCTCCAAGCCCTGTCCAGCCTGGCCTTGAATGCTGCCAGGGATGGGGCAGCCGCAGCTTCTCTGGGCAACCTCACAGAATCACAGAATATTAGGAATTGGAAGGGACCTCAAAAGATCATCTAGTCCAATCCCCCTGCCGGAGCAGGAACACCTAGATAAGGTTACACAGGAATGTGTCCAGGCAGGTTTTGAATGTCTCCAGAGAAGGAGACTCCACAACACCCCTGGGCAGCCTGTTCCAGTGTTCTGTCACCCTCACTGGGAAGAAGTTTCTTCTCAAGTTTAAGTGGAACCTCTTGTGTTCCAGTTTGAGCCCACTACCCCTTGTCCTACCATTGGTTGTCACCGAGAAGAGCCTGGCTTCATCCTCATGACACTTACCCTTTATATATTTATAAACATTAATGAGGTCACCCCTCAGTCTCCTCTTCTCCAAACTAAAGAGACCCAGCTCCCACAGCCTTTCCTCATAAGGGAGATGCTCCACTCCCTTAATCATCTTTGTCACCCTGCGTTGGACTCTCTCCAGCAGTTCCCTGTCCTTCTTGAACTGAGGGGCCCAGAACTGGACACAATATTCCAGATGCGGTCTCACCAGCGCAGAGTAGAGGGGAAGAAGAACCTCTCTCGACCTACTGACCACCCCCCTTCTAATACACCCCAGGATGCCATTGGCCTTCCTGGCCACAAGGGCACAATGCTGGCTCATGGTCATCCTCCTATCCACCAGGACGCCCAGGTCCCTTTCCCCTTCACTGCTCTCTAATAGGTTATTCCCCAACCTGTACTGGTACCTGGGGTTGTTCCTACCCAGATGTAACACTCTACACTTCCCCTTGTTATATTTCATCGCATTTTTCACAGCCCAACTCTCCAGCCTGTCCAGGTCTCGCTGGATGGCAGCACAGCCTTCTGGCGTGTCAGCCACTCCTCCCAGCTTAGTGTCATCAGCAAACTTGCTGATAGTACACTCAATTCCCTCATCCAGGTCATTGATGAAGATACTGAATTATACTGGCCCCAGCACTGACCCTTGAGGCACTCCACTAGATACTGGCCTCCAACTAGACTCTGCCCCATTGACCACAACTCTCTGGCTTCTGTCCTTCAGCCAGTTTGCAGTCCACCTCACCACCCGACCATCCAGACCACACTTCCTCAGTTTAGCTGTGAGGATGCTGTGGGAGACTGTGTCAAACGCTTTACTGAAGTCAAGGTAGACCACATCCACTGTTCTGCCATAATCCGATGACCTTGTTATGTCTTCATAAAAGGCTATGAGGTTGGTCAAGCACAACTTCCCCTTGGTAAAGCCATGTTGACTGCCCGTAACCTGTGCCAGGACCTCACCACTCTCACAGGGAAGAACTTCTTTATAGTGTCTAATATAAATCTACCATATCGTAGACTGCAGAATTTGTCAGGTACGATTTACCCGTAGTGAAGCCATGTTGGCTGTCACCAGTCACCTTTTGACTGACTTTGACTATAGAAGAATGCTAATAGAGATATGGAGCTTAAGTGGGACTGTTCTAATTTGAGAAAATTTTAAAATCTGGATATAGGTTCCTAACTTGGCATAAGGGGAATATAATAGGTTGGTTCCATGATACAAGAGTTGGTGACAGAAAGTGCAGAAGAGACGAGCGAGGAAACCCAGGGGAAATGGGTGACACACTGTATGGGTATGGAGTCCCTGAAAAGAAGTAAGGCACAAACAACTGGTACTCTCAAGGAGATTGTCAAGCAATATATTAGAAACTCAGAGGGTTCAGGTATAGGTGGCAGAGCTGGCTCATGTATTTATGACTGTATTTCTAAGATTTTATTGGAGAGAATAGGGAAGAAGTTATGTGACAGTAGATGGGAAGACTGAAGAATTTCCAGGAATGGCAAAAGATTTGTGGACTGTGTGAATGTGGAGGGTGAGTTTTGGCTTGTTGTGCAGGAAGTTATGGCCATGGTGGCCTTGCTCAGCCCTGAAAATCTATGAATGTGTAATTTCCAAGATAGCATTGAAAATCTCTCCTAAAAGGCTCTATTCGCCCTTTGTATCCTTCATAATAAATTGAAAAGACAGAACTTTAAAGAGAAGCTTTTTCTTCTCGTTCTTACGCTCCCATTTTCCCCCCGCTTTTTATCTAAACCCTGCTGCTGTAACAGATGCTGATATAACTTGTTGTGTTGATAGTTTCAGGCACAGCATTAGTTTGTTACAACTTGGTCATGTTTTTAATTAATTTATTTGACTTTCAAATTAATATTCCATGGTACTTCTGGGTTTTATTTTTTTCCTCCCCTGCAGTGCCCCCTGTAAATGCCTTGAAAGGGAATGCAAGCCTTTGTAATAAAACATTGTAATAAACAACCAGCCTGGTGCAGAAGTTAGGTAGTAGGTTTCTGTGTGGTTTCTAATATACTTGTGATTCTACTGTTAGTGGTTTGCAAGCATCAGAAAGGTTTCTGGAGCTCCACCTCTAGGCAGCTAAATATTGCAAACTGCTTATCAAAGGCTTATGAGGAAGGCCTGGACCTTTAAGTCCGGGCAAGATTCAAATTTCATAACATGGTATTTTGGTTTAGATAGTTTAAACTCACAAATTATTCTTTCTTTTGGTATTTCAGCTTTTGCTTTTCATGTAGATTATATTGATGACAATTATTAGAAAAGCGTGGGCAGAATTACTGCTTTTAAAAAGCCAAAAATCTGTCGCAGGATTGCTGTCAACACTGTGGATATTTGATGTGATAAAAGTACACACGCATTGTCCCATGCTAGTGAATGCTGAAATTGATCTCACAGATTCTCTAAGTGGGGTTAGCACTTTTTCCTCCTGCTGAAGCATTGCAGCATATAAGCCATGCGCAGTCTTTCAGAAGTTAACATTCTCTGACCTTTTTTTATGCAAAAAACCAGCTCAAATATTACCAAAATGGAATTTGCCTGCACTGCTCTGGATATATGCTCCTGCACTAATCATCACTTCCTGTTGTGAGATTAATCAAATATTAATGAACTAATAATGAATGCCAGATCTATAGAACTGTCAAGCTTTCTTCTGGATTAACAACACTTTTCATTGAATTATCTGTGAATCTCTCATATGGTCCAAAGCTGGTTATTAGTTTCTCAGTATTCTGAAGTCTCATCAAAGAGGCAGACGTGAAAGTGATAGTTTCCCTTATTGAAGTATTTTGCATGAAACATTCACCTGGTTTCCAGGCTCTTAAAATAATTTTTTTTTTTTTTTTTTGCTGTTTTGGGTGGATTTTGTTTGAAATCTGTATCAAGCTTTCAGGCAGGAAACTCTTAATTTCTGTTGAAAAAGTGTATGCACGATACTACAGAGCTCCTGCCTGATTCCAGTGATGGTCTGACTTCTGTTTTGGATTTAGTCATGTTAGTAGAAGCATTTAGTTATTAATCATAAATGGGAGGGAAAACCTGCCCCACGTGAAAGTTGAAAAGCTTCCCAAATTGTCATGCAGACAATGAGAAATTCGGTGAAACTAGAGGGATATGAGACCGTTTCATTGCATATGTTGATAACCTGAAGTTTTCAGCATGCCCATGTGTAGTCACGTGGCAGAATTGCATGGAAAGGGTAAATCTTTACTTTGTTTCTCTGACTAAAAAGATACGGTAGCATTCAGAAGGCAAATTCGACAGATGAGAAAATGGACTGAGAAAACGTTGCTGTTATGCTTGCCATGGGCAGTGACCGCATTTCTTTAACTAAGAATGAGCAGATTCAGCCTTCAGACCTGAGGGGGTTTTGTCACTGTATGAAGGCTTGTTTAGCCTTGAGCTTACTTGCAGACTATCTGCTCTACTGGTTTCTCTTGAGGGATATATGTTGCCCATCCAAACAAACATGAGAGCTCTCTAAGTAGAGGAAGAATACAAAAAAACAGGGGAACCAATTGATTCTAGCAATGAAAGGTAAAATGCAGTACAGAGACCTTCGTTTGGACATGTCTCAAGACTTAAGGGTTGGCTGCTCTGCGTTCTACAAGTGGATTTTAATCTTGTATGGAGGATCTAGGAGGAGACACTACTGTGTCTGGTGCAGAGCATGGGGCTCTTTTCTCAGTGAGCAGCTCTGTGAGGTTTGCAGAAAGATGTGAGGAGAGACAGAAACTTCATCTTGCCAGCCAGAACAGCCCAGTCCACTCTAGTGATCAGTGATGAGATAGACTTTCCCTGTGCTGTTATCATTAGTACTTTAATGAGGCTCTGATCGCCTCAGGTTATTGAGAATGAATGTTCTGGGACTTGTTTCAGGTATCTTCTGATCATTCAATTGAATTGTTGCTATCTGACTCACCAGTTAAGAAATCTGAAAGGAGTGGCAGGAACTGCAGTCCCAAAAGGAAAGGTGATGGTGCATAATCCCATATTATAAGAAGATACTGACAGACTCTCTGAAGTCTTTGACATAGGATTTTGCGTTTACTATGGATGAAAGTTAGGTACATTTCCTAAGCAGATAAGGGTTGTGGTGTGTGTTGGGTGGCAGTTTGGGCATTCCTAGTGGCTGCTGTTAGGTCTGTGCTGGCATTTAGCCCACTTTATGGTGTCTGTGAAAGATACTTTTTATGTGGTCCTCTGTAAATGAAGTCCTGCTTGGCACATATTCTGCTACACTTTTTGCAGACCCATTGGTCTGAAGGCACACACTGTATTAGGATTTAAAAATTTTCAGGATTGGACTCCCTGTTCAGGTGGTAGCACAGCATAAGTGGGATACGACACTGATGAAAGGGGTGGATTTATGTAGTAGTGATGTTATTTGTTTGATTTTTATTGAGGTACTTACAACTTTGGAATATCCCATGAGCCTGAAAAGGGCATCTGCTTTAAGGATTGAGTATTTTTATTGTTTTAAAGCAAACGTCATCTTTTCCTTAGTTAGTACTCAGCTTAATTTATTTCCATTAAAAAAAAGAAAGAAACAATCCGCAAACCAAAACCCCTTCAGTCTGCTGAATCAACTTCTACAAATGTAATAACATTTAGATTACATGTATCACGCTTGTGGTGGATGGAGGAGTTGAAGAATAGCTGAGAATGGCAGAGGAAGATTGAGGACTGCCACACTTATGTTTGATGAAATTATGCACATCTGTGATGTATTAGGGAGGATGTAAACTGACTCAAATTCAGACTTTTTTAAGTACAGATAAGAGATGTCCAAAAATCAATATAGAATGTGGTAGGACTACAAGGCAATGCAGGTATTTATTGTCAGGAAAGCTATTTCTGACTCCTTTCTTATCCCATAAGTATAAGTTGAGGGCTTAATTTGTTGCTTTCTGGGAGTTAAAAGAGAAGCCGTAAATGTTCCTCTTATTCCCTGGCCCTGTAATTTAAATAGAAATATCGCTATGCGTTATCATTGCTTGGCAGTCTTTTCTCTCATTTTTTAGGCCAGTTCTTTTCTGTAACTGTGAAAGTTGTACTGATAACAAAGAGGCAGGTCAAGTTGTAACTTCTAGAGACATGAATAAAGTAGTTATTCATTCATAGTTATGCTGATAGAGAGCCAAACTTGAGTATAGGAGCAGTTCTGAAAGCGCCTACTCTGTTCTAAAGAACCAGCAGCTCACCTCAGCTCCTGTTCCTGGGAGAGGATGGGAAGGGGGATTCCCAGGATGGTAGACTGAGAAAAGAAAAGGCAAAGAAATTGCATGGAATACAGCAGGGAAGATACCATTTCACCATAGTTTATACCCGCAGTTGTGCATTCTGCCGACTGTTTTATTAATGCAATATTGTATAACTTAGGATGAATGTGGTAACTTAGTTGTGTGTGCTGAAGGCTCAGTCATTTGTAACAGCAAGTTTTTGGTCTTTATGAAGCTTCTTTCATATGGTATACCTCTTCTTGGATACTTTTCCAGGAAGCAGTTTCATGAGGGCTTACCTTTTCCCATTGGCAGTCTCTGGTCTGGGCCTAAACTCTCCAGCTGGTGCTGGAAATGGAAGGGTATGAATTGGTGTGGTGTGGTCTGAGGAGCAGTTGTTTCAGTCCAGGCAAACACTGTCACAGTTAAACTTGTTTCAGTTAATATTTCAATGGGAAGTTGTTTCTAACGTCTGCAGGTGAGGTAGCCAGAACCTACTTCTTCTGAGCTGCATTAATGCTAATTTCAGAACAATTTAAGAATGCAGAAATAAAGACCAAGAAATGAAAATTATCAGTTGTCAATTCACTGCATAGCACCTGCTTTTACTGTTAAGTTAAAAAGCTCTGGCAGCTACAACTGGCTCTACTAGATTTGAAAGGAGTTTTAAAAATGAATGTTAAAGAGTATGTCAGATGATGTAAGGAACATTAATTTAAAAAGATAAAATCACACTCTTGTCAGAACTGATACAGGATGTAACGAAATATCAAGGACAAGACTGAAAAGATGTTTTCAAAAACAAATTCTTATAGGATAGGCTCATTTAAAAGAGACTAATGAGCATCAGCTTCCTAGTTCTTACAAATAGGGCACAGGTTTCAAGCAGTCAGTTCTTCTCATGTACATTGATTCAAATCCTCACTTTCATGGGTGACATGAAGAAAGATGTTTTATTAACATAGTTGTGGGGAAATTTCATATGGGTAATGATAATACTATCTGATTACCAACTAAACAGAAAATCGACTTATGTTGAATATTGTCTTTATACCCACGTTAAATATGAAATTCTGATAATGTGTGTTTTCTTATCCATACATGCATGCCTTTAAAGTGCTTGGAGGACATTTATATGTTTAGATACTCCCATTAAAACCAGTGGGATTTTGATCATGCAAGTAATTATACATTAATTTTTCATTAACAGAGAAGAGGTTGTTAGGTCTAGATTTTATTTTCATGAACGTGTGCTTTTGGTGATTTGCTGTGCATCCATGATGGACTTCTGTTCCTTGACTTGTTATTGGCAAGGCATTGGTAGCAGCAAGGCTGTTGTGTGTCTGTTTTGGTCTGGAGTAGAGAAAGTTGTGTTTGTCTCTTCAGTGTCATTGCCTAGTAAGCTGTGCTAGGCTAGAGACTGATACAGAATTTTTTGCCCACTACTGTTAATAATACAAAATGTATACAATATGTATTCATCTCTCTTCTCTCATATATTTCACATTATCCATAATCTTTTCCCATTACTGCTGAGGCAGAGGTGCAGCCACTCGATCAGATTGTAACTTCAGCTATTTGGCAAAGGGCTGTTCATTGGTACTGAGCATGGTCCATCTATTTTCAACGTAAAACTTTGCTATCAAAGAACAGTTTCGCTACCTATCTATGAAGTAAATTTCTACTCTGCTATTTCTTACAAGCAGTAACTGAAATCGGTGGCTTTTACTGTTCCTCAGCTGGATTAGTTTGTTTAGTTGCCTTCAGCCAGGCACAAAGAGGCTCTGCAAGTATAATACAGCTAAAACATTTAAAGCAGTTACTTACTGGGTGATGCACACAGAGATCATCTAGGAATTTGCCTAGGTATTCTCACTGGGTCTCATAAGGCACTGAAAGACTACATGCTGTCACAGGAGCTATCAGTTATGAGAAGAGAGGTTGGCTTCCTAGGCTGAATCTTCAGTGTGGCTGAGTTGCTGTCTCCCATTGGGTCGCATCAGAATGGTAACACTGACAACTCGACCTTATTACCCAACCAGCTCCCCTGGCTTTTTCCTTCTGAGTTTGTACTTCCCCATGTTGGTATTTTTCCTTTTGAGTCCTTGAACAGTAGCAATCTCTGGTCCTCCCCAGTGCTACCTCTGCTGCTGATGTTACCCTTATTATTCTACAGGCTTTTGCATATTCCTAGGGTATCTCAGGAAGACTGCTAGGAAAATTTTATAGTAGAAGCTTAATTCACATTGGGGTTAGCAAACCTTTCCTTGGCATTTATCCATCAAACTTGACCATTCACTTTTTTCTACTTTTACTTTCTTTTAAGAGCATAGACTGTTACTTCATCTCTCTTCAAAAATACAGAACATGACGCGTAATGCTGCAGGGGCATCCATGGTTCAACCATTAGAAACCACAAATGACTCCAGGAGACTGCCAAGTCTTAGCACCTTTCTGAATCAAACACATTAAATAATTTATTTAGAATTATATAAATAATTAAGTAGAAATTTATGTTGAAGCATAAATTGTAGGTTTGCATTAAATCTTCTTCCTGGAACAGATTATTTATTCTTCACCAAAAGGGTTGTCAAGTATTGGAACTGGCTGCCCAGGGAAGTGGTGGAATCAGCATCCCTGGAGGAATTTAAAAGATGTGTAGATGTGGCACTTAAGGGCATGGTTTAGTGGTGGGCTTAGCAATGCTGGGTTAACGATTGGACTCCAAGAGCTTAGAGGTCTTTTCCAACTGAAATGATTCGATGATTCTGTGGTTTGTTTTCTCAGGATAAGAGAAACATATATTGAACTCACCATCTATACCTGATTTATTGTAAATGCAGGTTAGATGAGGCTTGAAGCAACCTGGTCTAGTGGAAGGTGTCCCTGCCCATGGCAGGGAGGCGAACCTGGATGAGCTTTAAGTCTCTTCCAACCCAAACTTGTTTGTGATTCGATGTTTCAGCTAAATGAAAGAGCAGCCTCTCATGTGTGAAAATGCGACATGATAGTTCAAAAAAATTCTAATTACATTTAAAAATAAAAACAGTAAAACAATTACTTGAATTCAAGTTAGTATATTCCGTTGGGTAATAACCTAAAAATAGAAAACTTATCATGTAGATGATTAATTTCTGAAGATGACTATTCTTGCTCATCTTTTCTCTCTTTTAGTTTAATAATGGTGCCTATGAGAAGGAAGGGAGTTGGGATTTTATGGAAATATCTCTCTTTGAATAATTTCTAGTGAATTTTGATGTTTAAAATGTGGTAATTCTTATTATACATCAGTATACTTCACAAATTCAATAGGCTTTGTATAAATACCTAGAATCTTCCTGGACCATGTTTTGTTCCATTAACCCCAACTCTGTACACAGTTAAAAAAATAACTGAAAAAATCAAGGCGCTTTCCAGCTAGAATCCTTTATTAACATTAAAATAGCAACAAATCTATACCTGAGTTATTGTAAATGCAGTGCTGTTGTAAATTCAGGTGAATTTGACCAGGATCATACCCAAATAGCCTGTGAAATTATGCTGATATGTAAAAGATAATGCTGATCCTGCAGATCTAGGTTGTAATTTCTGTCTCACCTTGTTCAGATAGTGCTTCCTGTGGAAGATCTGGCTAAAGCAGAAATTGAGAATTTGCACGCAGACTAGCTGAGAATTCACATGATTTTAATTTATTTTGAATCCTGAGAATTGAGAGTTGGCTTCTGGTTTAACAGATATCTGTAGCTACAGCTTATGGTTGTGTGTTCCACAGCACTGTACTTCATGGTGCAGGCACATCTAGCCATGAGCACTGAACAGTAAGTCTCTCATATTTGCCCTCCAGGGGAAATGCAGAGGGGTCTCCAGGGGATAATCCTCAGGCGTTGGGACATTTATAAGCTCCCCTAAGGACACCTGAGATTTTTTGTATTTTACCACATCTTCCTGTTTTCTCTGTGAAGCTGGATGCACACCAAACTCCTGTACCCCTTTGAATCTTTATGGAAGTGCCTTATAACAGGTTGACAGAATTTCTGCTGAGTAAGCAATGAATGGTGATGTTGGAGGTCTAATTGCTCAGTTACTTGTGTTTGATTGCAAGAGCCAAATGTTACATAGCATTTGCTTACCTTTCTTCTCTATTTTCAGCACAGGGAGTATAAATTTTATACACCTAACAAATGACCAAGACTCAAATGATATTCTAGCAATCTCCAGTCTCTAACATACTGTGATACTGTTCTGGGCACAATAGCCTGTGTATTCCTACTGTTCAACAATGCACAGTGTGCTCATCAGGGAATACGTAACTTTGGTTTGTTTTCCTAAATTTTGCAAAGCTTTATTTTCAGAGCCCCCCACTTTTCAATGTAATAAGGTCCCTAACTTCTTTTACAGCAGAAATAAATTTGTTCAAGTTGTCTTCTGTGCCTTTATTGTCAAAGAAGACTTGATCCCTTAAGGTGGGAGTCTGTTTTTTCTCTGTTTTAGCAGAGCCCAATACAAGGGTATGACAAATAATTAATGACCCCCAACTAACACAAGTCACTGTGGCCTTGGGATTCTGTGCATCCCATAAAATTCTGTTCACAGCTCTGTGTTTCAAAGATCTGGATAGATACTTCTTTGACAGCTACACGATACAGTGAAATGGAGAATGTGTATTTGGCCAGCAGAACTTTCTCCGGATCATATATCTCAGCAGTCAGTGTTGCAAGGGCTGTGTAAAGGTAATTGATAGTTTAAGATCTTAACAAAATTCATCCTGTTGGGCTTTTTATAGAAGGCTGGGGAATCCAGCTGCTCTGCACCCTAGCTAGTCCTATAATACACTGTCACTATTCTTGCCTCCAGCAAAGGCAAGTTGAAAGAAAGGTAGATCATCCATCCAGCCCACTGAAGAGAAGAAAAACTGCAATGTGAATTTTGCCTCTTCAGTAGATTGGTCTTACTTCTGAAACTAATTTTTGTTTTGTTTTGTTTTTCTATAGTTCTTTCTTTAATCCATAGAAAAACAAACAACAAAACAAACCAAAAAACAATTAAGATAATGAAAGGGGAAGACCCCTTCAGAATGCTCAGTCAAATTAAAACTGGTAAGCAATCAGTGTAGTGTGCATCTAGAAACGGTATAGAGTATGCTTTTTTACAGTGCTAGGCTATTTACAAGAAGTAAAGCCTGGAATGAGTTATGGAAGTCATTTCCTCATGTATAGAAGTGAATTTTATCACTTCTCTCTCCAACTTTATGCTTTCTACTTTATCACTAGTTTCTGCTGGCTTATAGCCACTGCTCCATTTTAATAAAGAAAGGAGAGAGAGCCTAATCCAGGAAATGCTTTAAGCCCAGTTTTAAGGCTGCTGGAGAGTTGGTGACATTGGTGGAGATCTTCATGTTCACATAAAATCTGCTATGCATGTGTTAGGCTTAGCTGGATTTTTCCCAAAAGGAGTTGCTGAAGTCCTGTGCAAGTGTTTCAAGTAACACTATTCTTAACATCAGTGAAAGCTTCTCAGGCTATTCAGAAACCTGGTTGGGGTAAACAATGGCATGATTTTTATTTGTGATTTGGATTTGACAGTATTTCCCAGAAATGTTAATGATTTCTATTTGGAGGGGGTGCTGCAAAGAGAACACTGTTAAAGGTTTTGTTGAATAAATAGGGCCACTTTGTAAAGGTGTGGGAAGAAGACAGAAATGATCTGTTGGATACTTCAGGAATTTGATGGAAATGCTGAATGAGGCATGTATTTTGGAGCAAAGCAAATCTTTCTTGAAACTCAGAATGAAGAAAATGAGTCTTTTCTACTTTTTAGTTTGATAAATCATCATAAACTGTGTTTTCTTTGCTATTAACAATAGCGCTTCCATGTGTATACATAAAAACGTGTCCATTATTTTTTAACAGCTTCTAGGTTGGTTTTGTTTCTTCCTTTTTGTTTTGCTACCTGCACCATTGTTCAGGTGGACTGTGAGTAAATCCTAGACTAATCCTGCTTTATTATATGCTCCATCAATTGTATTTTGTATGTCAAATAATTTCTCATTCTGCTTTGCAGTAGCATTTATGCATGAATGATACTCGGATTTATCATTCTGTTGGACTCATTTGTGGACTTATTGTAATAAAACATAATACAATTTTGGTGCTTTTGGATGCAGAAAGTACAGCTGCTGAAGTCTGAGAAATACTGAGCTGATCCAGTTGTTCCCCCCTCTGCGTCCCCAATATTCTGCTACAGATACTGTGGATTTCCATTTTGCCTATGGAGAGTACTGCATTTAAATGTTGTTCTTCAAGTGACATTAAAACATTTTAGAATTGAAACACATTCAGTGTGACTGTTGTGGTTTAACCCAGCCAGCAGCTAGACACCAGGGAGCTGCTCGCTTCTCCACTGGTGGGATGGGGGAGAGTTTGGGAAGGGTAAAAGTAAGAAAACTTGTGGTCTGAGATAAGAACAGTTTAATTGAAATAAATTTAACTCTTATCTCACCCAAAATCAGAACAGTGATACAGTTATTTTGAGTAAAGTTGTGGTTAAATCTGGTCAGTATTCATAGAATCATAGAATCATAGAATCATAGAATCATAGAATCATAGAATAGTTAGGGTTGGAAAGGACCTTAAGATCACCTAGTTCCAACCCCCCTGCCGTGGGCAGGGACACCTCACACTAAACCATGTCACCCAAGGCTTCATCCAACCTGGCCTTGAACACTGCCAAAAATGGAGCATTCACAACCTCCCTGGGCAACCCATTCCAGTGCCTCACCACCCTCTCAGTAAAGAATTTCTTCCTTATATCCAATCTAAACTTTCCGTGTTTAAGTTTGAACCCGTTACCCCTTGTCCTGTCACTCCAGTCCCTGATGAAGAGTCCCTCCCCAGCATCCCTGTAGGCCCCCTTCAGATACTGGAAGGCTGCTATGAGGTCTCCACGCAGCCTTCTCTTCTCCAGGCTGAACAGCCCCAACTTTCTCAGCCTGTCTTCATACGGGAGGTGCTCCAGTCCCCTGATCATCCTTGTGGCCCTCCTCTGGACTTGTTCCAACAGTTCCATGTCTTTTTTATGTTGAGGACACCAGAACTGCACACAATACTCCAAGGGAGGTCTCACAAGAGCAGAGTAGAGGGGCAGGATCGCCTCCTTCAACCTGCTGGTCACGCTCCTTTTGATGCAGCCCAGGATACGGTTGGCTTTCTGGGCTGTGAGCGCACATTGAAGCCAGCTCAGGTTCATTTTCTCATTGATCGACACCCCCAAGTCCTTCTCTGCAGGGCTGCTCTGAATCTCTTCTCTGCCCAACCTGTAGCTGTGCCTGGGATTGCTCTGACCCAGGTGTAGGACCTTGCACTTGGCATGGTTGAACTTCATCAGGTTGGCATCAGCCCACCTCACAAGCGTGTTGAGGTCCCTCTGGATGGCATCCCTTCCCTCCGGCGTATCATCCGAACCACACAGCTTGGTGTCATCGGCAAACGTGCTGAGGGTGCACTGAATGCCACTGTCCATGTCACCGACAAAGATGTTGAACAAGACCGGTCCCAACATCGATCCCTGAGGGACACCACTTATTACTGGTCTCCAGCCGGACATCGAGCCATTGACCACAACTCTTTGCGTGCGGCCATCCAGCCAGTTCTTTATCCACCGAGTGGTCCACCCATCAAATTGATGTCTCTCCAGTTTAGAGACAAGGATGTCGTGTGGGACAGTGTCGAACACGTCATATTACAGTTTCTGAATATTACAGTTTATGGCTTTGTGAAATAGAAGAATTTTGTAACTGCTGCCCTATTCTTAACATAGGTAAGTGAATTACTCCTTAAAATGCCATATATGCTTTTAATTCTTTATTGACATTGCTAGATCTCGGAATGCCCTTTAGAACATCTGCTACAATATTGTGAAATGTGATCACTCCATATACTGTACTGAATTTCATGGTAATTTAAATGCACTGAGGATCTTGCTAAAGTATCTTGATGAAGATAATCTTTTTTCTTGGTACGAATTGTCTGAACTTTGTTATCTTAAAGTCTAGATAATTATTTGTAAATGGTTTAAGTTGATTGTGAGTACTAGATAATCAAAAGTTGAGGGCTTTAATGGATGTTTCGCTTTGCACTTCTTTTCCCTCAATATTGTAAAGAATTAGCTTAATCTAGTAATGTTTGCTATCCTGATTTCTTTAAAGGACATCCCGGAGAAAAACTATGTTTAAATATTCACGCTGGAAAACAAATTCTAAGAATAAAGCTTTTGAGGGAAAAGGCTTATGGATATGGTGAAGACAGACATTTGGCTTGATGCTGTTTGTGCATCTGTACAGCACTGAAATCTGATTCATTTGGCACTGTCATTTAGAAATCTAAATCTTTTGCCCTTATGTACATCTACTGCCTTTACATTTGCAGGAGTATTCCTACCAATTTTCTCACATATGTATGCAAAATACATGAGGCCGTCCAAACAGCAGTGAGCACTGTGGTTGCAGGTTTCTTATAACTACTGCTGCTGCCCGTTCAAATGCTAGGTTAGGTGGCTGGGGACTTTTTTTGCTTGGATCTCCTATCAGTCTGCAAGTTGAAAAAAACATCTGCCAGGTGGTATCCTCAATGCCTTGCTGAGAGGCAATGGGCTTTATAAGGAAGGTTTAATCATCACAGCTACTGCCTGAAAATGGACATAGCAGTTCTATTTAAGCCTGTCAGGCATGAAGGAAATTGCTGCAGGTGAAATCACCTCCGAGGGCAGATGAGGTCAGATTTCTAACACTGTGTCAGTGCTCTCCTCTGGCACCAGGGAGAAGAGAATATCACCCCAAAATAGTCCTGTGGGAAAAACCAAACAGGTGATCTTTGCAACTGCCTCTTTTTCAGAGTCCTGTACAGCAGGTGTGCTGTGAGGAGCCTCCCCTGCACCCAAGCACTCTCTGTGTAATAGAACTGGCAGGGAAATCTGGCTTCTGATTGACCCTGCACTTTTAGGTAGTGAACCTGCTGGTGCCAGGGATGGTGCTCGGAAAGACATCCCGAGATTCCTGAAGGCCAGTAAAATCTGAGAAGGGCTGCTGTGATGTTATTGTTGGATGCAGTACCCACATCTGTTTGAGAAATGTGATGGGTGGAATGGCAATAAGAGGGGCTGGAAACCTGGAGGGACCTCAGCTGATGTGTCATCAGCAGCTCAACAGCACAAGCTGGGGTCTGGCTGCTGGCAGGCACACAAAGGCCAGGCCATCAGATCAAGAAGCAGTTTAACACAGTAGGTGCTGTGGGCAGGCGCTGGTAGGAAAGGCTGGAAGTCAGAGGCATGGAAGGTTTCTCTGTCTCCTGTACCTGCCTAAGAACACATACCTCTTTAGTTTGGGGGTGTGAGTTTCCAGGTATGATGATGATAAAAATTAATTGTTATAATCTTTGTTGTTTTACCTTTATGGGCAGGCAGCTTCTGTTCTTGCACAACTGGACCTTTCATGTAGTAAAACATAGTCATTCATTTTAAAGCTAGCATGACTTGACCTCGCTAAAGTCACTGCAGTAAAAGCTGACTGAAAGGACACCTGGCCTTTCTGTTTGATCTGGAAGATAAGGAGTTATCTTAGCTGGCTGGGAGATGCAACACTACTAGGAAAGTAGGAAGGTATAGGTAGACAATTATCAAACCTCAGAAAAGTAATTTTTGGCCCCATGGACCATTAAAATCCATTAGAGTCAAGAATGCTTTTGAGTTCCTGAAGATAAACAGGTATTTGGCTTAATAACAGGTTTTTGTCTACTGCTGTGGAAGGATTTATTTACTTATTTATCTTAACATTCTTTTATTCTTAGCAATCTTTGATGGGGGAAGAGACTTAGAAGGTCACATGGGATGATAAAATTTATAGCACAGCCACTGAGCCATTAGAGATTAGCTCACGTGACCAGGACAGGACCTGTGGACTCTTGGAACAGAAATGAATTTCCCTCATTCTCAGGAAAGATGGGTTTCTCTAAAAGCTGCTCTGCTGTCACTGAAGATTATTTTTTACACAGTGTAGTCCTGCATATTTTCAGGAGCTGAAGAGCAACATGTTCACACACAAACCATAAAGATCAGTGTTTTTCCTTCCCCCTAAGTCTTCCAAAGATCCCAGTTTGATCTCAGCATGATTTTGAAAGCTTTGATCTTTTAAGGTTTAATTTAGTCCAGTGACAACATGGTTCTCCAAGGCAATTCACCTTTCCCTGACTTGTTTAAAAGAAGAAATTTAAAAAAGGGTGAAAAGGAAAGGCAGAAAACACTTTGTAAGTGAGGAACAAAACCTTCATTAGAGAAAATGCATCTGAAAAATCTCCTCTCCAGCAAAATAACCCTTTGCAATCCCATTAGCCTGCCATTGAAAAATTGTTCTCTGTGATGGAATACTCTACACATCTACACAGCCTTGTTAATCCATTTTGAGATACTAAAAGAAAAAGCCAAATAAATAGTTTATTTATTGTTTCAGCTCAAAGCTAATACATTTAAAAAGTGTAAAATTGTTTCACAGTTGTGTAGGACAACCTTTGCTAAACTCAAATGGAAATAAATGACAGTTCATTGTACCCCAGCTGAATCTTTTTTTGTCAAGCACTCAGATGCAGCCCTCTGTTAAAAATCTCATTATATCTCTCATCACATGGGTGCATGTTCAGTTTCAGTTGCAACAAAAACTGGCTGCAGTAGCTATGATCATAATAATGAATGTAGCTTTGGAACTTAATTCTGTTTTCCGTCCCTGTATGACAAAAGGAAGGTGCTGGTTGGAGTCCTGAAACAGGCTTCTTGCTCTTGGGGGTGTGGTTTGTTTTGGGGAGCACTGGGGTGTGTGATTGCAAGCATGGTCTGTTTCATGGTCATTTCACAATTGCCAAGGAGCACATCTAGAAAATAAGTGCTATTTTTTAATGGATAAAGTTAAATGGAGTAAGAGTAGCATGGCTGGAATGTTGGTAACATGTTTATTTTGTACTATACTGGTGGGTAATTGTCATTGTAATGAAGACCCATTGTCCACCTACTCCAGTAAAAGTTATTTCTGGGTGCTTGTGCCAGGGGCTTTTAGCTAAGAAACCATAATATACTTAACTGATTCTGTAATTCTGTTCCCTAGAGGGGAAGAGAGTTTCTCAGCACAGCTGGTGATGAGCTTGTTCCCTAGGGCGTGAAATGTTAATCTACATTTCTAAAGCCTCTTAGCTGACTATTAGTTATTGGCCTGTGAACCCAAAAAATGGTTCAGAGCAGGGGGAATTGTTGGGGGGTGGTTAGTCCTATGAGTTTAGCGCTTCCTTCCAGTCACTGAGATCTGTGTGTGTACTGAACATTGTTTAAAACTACAATTGAACACCTTTTCTTAATTGCTAGTAAATTGTTCACTTTAATTTCCATTTCATCACTTGTTTCTTTTCCTTGTCCATTTGATGCAACAGAAAACCGTGACTTACAAATAGCATTTCAGCTTGCCTGAATGTCTTGGCAATGTACAGTGGTATTTCCTCTTGCCATCATCTTGCTGATTGTGTAGAGAGGATTATGTGACACAAAATGTATGCTTTTACAAGGAGAAAATTGAGAGTGGGATATGACTCCTCAGGCACTTAGCATGTTGGTATCAACAGTGGGGTTTAAAAAGAGACTAAAATTCCATTTGTCTGCACCCCATTATATTGCATTAAGCTTTTGAGGTTTGCAACATACACTTGAAAAATGAGCAACAAACTATTTCACATCTTGTAGTCTTTGGATTGACTGTTTGTCCTCCTCTAACTTGGAAACACCAAACACTGACTGCAGGGAAAGACAAATAAGGATCAAGTGGATGATGTGTTATGCCTTGTGCATAACCTTGTGCTATTGCAGGTTTTTTCTGTTCTTCTGCAGAAAAGGGGTGCAGTTGGAGATGGTCTGGAAATTTTGCCTACCAAATACTCTGCTGCTGCAGGAAACTAAACCCCTGGTCATAGCTTTGCTCCTACCTCCACCCAGTCTGTGGCATTGTATGATTTCTATATTCTGTTGTTACTTGTTGAATATCGGATACTGCATTTGAGCATTCAGTCCAGTTCCTTTTTAATATCTGTTTAATATTAATATTCTTCATCAAAGTCACAATTTCATTTTAAGTAATGATTTTTCTCATTATTTTGTTTGCCATTGATCATGTTATCATGGTCTGTACTCAATATGACAGCTCAGACACATTTTTATTTTCCAATAACAAAAACTGAGATTCTCGGTTTATCGCTGGCATCTGGAAATGATAGTTTTAGCCAGCATCAAGACTAATGGCTCTCAGAGGCTTTCAGTTTGGTCACAAGAGGTAGTAAAACTATTCATTGTAGCATTTCCAGCTTTTAGTCCAGGTGAGAAAGAGAAAAAATATTCTGATGAGTTTTGACTCTGCTTTGTTCCCTGAAGGATTAAAACACCCTCTTTCATATTAACTTAGGACGAAAGGGTTGGGATGTTGTTTTCTCTGATACATTTTATATATTTCAGTACCCCAAGTCTAAATAATTTGGAACTTCAGGGATATATGGAATATAAACCAAGCCCAGTAGTGGTGATGGCATCTAAGACAAATGGATTCATACCTTTGTTTTATGCCATGTCTTGTCGAATTGGTAATGTGTTCATATTAGCTGTTTTTACAAGATATACAGCTCTATGTGCCCACATATCTACCATAAAAATCAAATCCTTTATCTTTTCCCATCACTTGCTAGGTAGTTCTAGGTAGTCCTCTCTTACTTCTCTTACTCTTAGTCTTGCTTTTTTTTTTCTTTTTAATGGGAATGATGATAACTTACTGCTTTATCTAATTGCAGAATGGAAGGAAGAATCCACATAATTAAGATTTTAATTAATTTTATGGCCCTAACTTTCTCATTCTGCCAATAATATCAAAGTGATGGGAGAAATTTGCAATCAAATGATAATAATAAGTTTGATAAACTGTAGAGAAAATTTACTCTAAAGCATTATTAATCAAGAAGACACCATGACAGATGTACAGATCTGTTTGTGGTTCTTTGTCTGGTACCCTGGTAAAGGTTGATTGAAGGTGGAACTTTAACAGCCTTTATGTATATTTTCATGTGATGAAAAATAAAACCACATCATTCAGCTGTTACCCTGAAGTAAGATATTGTGAATGTATTGAAATGCCGAACAAGAGCTGGTTCTTCCAGGGTCCCAAAGAGGTGCACTCTCCTGAGAATTTTATTGAGTCACACCCATAAAGTCTTTGTGAATTACCTTTTTTGCACTTGTGAAGGATGCCAGAGGCAGACAGCCACAGTGCCCATGCCAATAACCTGCCCAGCATCACAGTGTTTAGAAGAGGAAGGGCTTAGTGCCTTCCTTTTGAGATCCCGTGGGGTAAAATGAATGACAGCAGCCTGTGAAGTAACGTGCTGAAAAAACAGTGATCAGGACACAGGGTAACAGTGGGGCTCAGCGGGCTGCCAAGGTAACCTGACAGCTCTTAGTGGAACTGTGCACTCAGTGCTGATTAAACAGGTTGAGTTGCTGGCCTGGGGCTCAGGCTGTGCTTGGGGATGAGACTAGAGTGAGGCTTCTGAGAGCAATAAATCTCAGATACATACCAAGAGCAGGGAAAAAAAGATGCCACTGCAGCAAAGCAGGAGTGCAACTAGACCACTCTAGGAAACAATTATGTATGGGGACTGGGGAGTCCCATGGCTGTTGTCTCAGCCTACAGTAAGATTTGGGGTTTGAGGAGGAGAAAACTGAGTCATACAAGGGAGAGTGACAACCAGCTGAAGTGCTGCCTGTGTACTCCTTCACAGAGAGCACCAGAGTGTTGTGTGGCTTCAGTTCAGCCTGTAGATGGAGGTTCAGAGGAGACAGGAGCTCTGCAGAAAGAAGGGGGCTCAGAGATGTTTCAGTCAAGTATGAATTACTCTTAGACAAATTGCCTGTACAGTCTTAGCTCTGAACATCACCTGACTGCCTAACTGCAGGTGAAAAGTGTCACAAACTGTAATGATTTTGACCTCTGTTAGAGGATTTGGTGTATTTTCTTCTTCCAGAACACATGATGTTACTCAGAATTGGCGTTCTTAAAAGGATCAGTGTAAACAGAACAGTTCCGCCTAGTGTAGGCTTTTATCTCCAGGATTGCCATTAGACTTGGCTCACGCTTAGGTGTTCAGAGAAGAAAAATGAGAGACTCATAGCGAGAGTGACTTTGCCAAGGTCAGGTAAGGGCTGCTATTAGATACATTCTGCCTGCAGCCTGTGGCACTAGTCTTGGCTCACAGTTAAGGCTAGGGTACTGACAAGGAGAACTAGTAGACCTCTAGGAAGACTGGGGCTGAGAAGAGATTGCAAATGTCAGCTGAGGTCTCCTACCAGAATTATCCACTGAGCAGTCACGGTGCCATGGTATTAGTCTCTGTCTAGTGTATCTGGCAAATTTGATAAATGATGCTGAGAACTGAGAAGCCGAGTCCCCTTGTCTGTCCATCCCGTCCCTCCTGCCTCAATCTCATGTTTCCTGCCACAAGTGCTCTGATGCATGGTACTGTCTTATTTGGCACTACAGCATACCTGAACTGGTGGTACATACCAGAGTCTGCAGCACACACATAAGTGGCTGTACACTACAGCTGCACACAGCCCTCGGGATGGGGTGTTGTGCCCCAGCCTGAGTATGGTAGAGCTGCTGTTTTGTTAATGCACCCTGTGATTTATTTAGGTAAATGCAGTTTATAATCTACTTTTGTTATGGATGTTTATGTGAATTTTGTGAAATGTCACCTGGTTTGGGTTCTCTCAGTGTTCATTTTGATGATAAGTGGGGCTTTTTTTCTGGTTTGACAGTTTTTCTTGTTAATCTCTTTTTAATAAAAAAGAAAAAAAGAAAGAAAAAAGGTGTAATTGTGCACATGCCTTCAGGCATGGAATGGAGAGTCATATGTCTCTGCACCTGTCAGGGGTATTCAACGTGAGACAAAGATCCCAAGTGTGACACAAACATTACTGAGTTTGGGAACGTAAAAGGAGAGGGATCCATTCCCCTAGTAAATAGATCTTTCTGACACACAGGCTATCTTAATGATGTTTTATTTTCAACTGAAAGTGTTCTTAGTATGAATTTTTGTTAACACCAGCAAGAAGCATTGGGACTTTGAGGATAAAATAAATGATGTGTCTTGAGTTAAACTATTCATGACCTATTTTTAATAGGTAACCATAGGAAAAATTACTGGAATTTACATTTCTGGGAAAAAAAAGTGGGACTACGCTAGCAAGCACATTAGAAAAAAGCACTCCCTGCCTTTTCATCATTCAGAAACATGAAGTGAGCTAAGCTCTGCTTCTGTATTAATTCATGGCAAATAATCTGCCCAGTTCTGACACTAACAAGAGTCTATTATATATTTGCAGGCCCCCAAACCTCCCATGGTAGTTGAGTGCATTTCAGCATGATGGCTGATCAGGCCTGCACTCTGACACATCGTGTGCTGATCATTTATCACAGTCATATATGATTTATTTACTTCCGACCCTTCCTGAGCCAGCAGGCTGCCTTTGGGATAATATGGCTACTCAGTTTAGTTGTGTTGTAAATTAATACATTTCACTTCATACTCACAGATTGTGCTTGCTTGGGCTTCCTTTCAACTAAAAATATAGTAGGAATTACTACTGAACTTCAGAGTATTCATTTTGACCAAATTACCTTTAGGTGTAACTCTGACTTTGTACCTCTGGAAAATTTGGTGCTCTCTTTACAGTAGTTTTGCTGCTTTGTTGTATGCAACCATTACAGCTGTTTGCCTGTTAGAGTACAGAAGGTTTGTCCCACTGTGTACTTGTATGCCAGTCAATCCAGGCACAAAGCCACACAAAGGTGTGTAGTGACAGGACAAGAAGGAATGGCTTTAAGATGACAGAGGGGAGATTTCCTAATTAAACATTAGGCAGAAGTTCTTCCCTGTGAGGGTGATGAAGCGCTGGCACAGGGTGCCCAGAGAAACTGTGGCTGCCCCATCCCTGGCAGTGTTCAAGGCCAGGTTGGACACAGGGACTTGGAGCAACCTGGTCTAGTGTGAGGTGGGGCAGTGGCAGGGGGTTGGAAGTGGGTGACCTTTAAGGTCCCTTCCAACACAAAGCATTCCATGATTCTGTGTTGGGCCTTCTAGTGCACTACTGGAGAGAGTTTGGGTACTAGAGCAATAAACATGGTACGAAAAAAATCTGTGAAATAACCAACATGCTGACCCTTTACGGAGCATTGCAGGCTGTTAAAACCCAGGCTGCAGATGAGCAAAGGGTGTACAGGATTCATCTCCTCCTGGGCAGAAGGGTGGATCCCAAAGCCTCAGGTGGATCCCTGTGACTCAGTGCTGAAGCCAAAGTTGCCTTTTTTTTGCCTCCACCCCTTCCTTTTTTTTTTTTTTCTTAATCAGCTTAGGTCTTTGTCTTAATCCTGGTCTTGTTTTAATCAGACTTTACTTCTGCAGTAATCAAGCTCTGTAGAACTGGTAATTATTTATCATTTGAGGCCTTTTCCCCTCTAGGCTCTGTCTGTTTGATTTATGCACATGGCACCTCCTTTAACAGCTGCCACCCTGATATGTATTTATTTATAACTAAAGAGGGAAGAAAGTGTGCTAAGTTCAAAGCCTGTAAGCAGTCTGAACATTTCCTTTTAGAACATTACATAGCAATGAAGTCTGGAAATGTAGCAAGGCAAGCTTGGGAAACTGAGAAATGCAGATCACCTTGCCTTTCTGACCAGGAAAAATACCATTCTGGTTACTAAGCCTGTTTTATGAAATAGGAAAATTGCTCTTATTTGGGGAAGAAGTTTAAACTAGGTAAGTTTGATGCTTTAGTTTTTAAGGGAAGATTGATGTAGGTGAGTTTGGATTTCCCATCCTTGAACACAGTTGTGAACAGTCTGAAAGGTGATAATGGTCATCAGCAATAAGCTCTCAAACCTGGACAGTGACTTGCAAACACATCCTTAAATACCTGATACCATTATATAGTTAAGGGTGAGTTAAAGTTATGTGTTTGTGACATATAATTTTATATATATTATTAGGATTAGGGACCTCAATAGACTATAATTTTGAAAACTTACTATACTGTTTGTCCCTTCCTTTGCTGTTTAATGGTCCCTTTTCAGCAAAAATGCTTAAATATTCATTTAACTTAACTTGCATCAGTCCATCCATGTTCGGAAATTCACTGAACAAGCACACTGGGTAAAATCTTGACAAAAACTCTTGACCCCACTGAAGCCTGGTGTTGCTGAATTTGGTGGCTGAACTTCCTAACTCCATCTGTTTTAATGGGATGTGAGTATGTGTGTATGTGAGAGACAGAAAAGAGGAAAAAATAGAATTTAAAATACTACATGAGAACTGTAATACAAAGAATTGTATATCAGAATTGTAATACAAAGGAAGTAATGTGGCAGCAGTGATCCTCACCTCTGTGGTTGCTGTGAAACAGAGAGCTGTAACTGTCATTGAGCTGTAAATTGTAGAATCACAGAATAGTTAGGGTTGGAAAGGACCTTAAGATCATCTAGTTCCAACCCCTCTGCCATGGGCAAAGACACCTCACACTAAACCATGTCACCCAAGGCCTCATCCAACCTGGCCTTGAACACCGCCAAGGATGGAGCATTCACAACCTCCCTGGGCAACCCATTCCAGTGCCTCACCACCCTCTCAGTAAAGAATTTCTTCCTTATATCCAATCTAAACTTCCCCTGTTTAAGTTTGAACCCGTTACCCCTTGTCCTGTCACTCCAGTCCCTGATGAAGAGTCCCTCCCCAGCATCCCTGTAGGCCCCCTTCAGATACTGGAAGGCTGCTATGAGGTCTCCACGCAGCCTTCTCTTCTCCAGGCTGAACAGCCCCAACTTTCTCAGCCTGTCTTCATACGGGAGGTGCTCCAGTCCCCTGATCATCCTTGTGGCCCTCCTCTGGACTTGTTCCAACAGTTCCATGTCTTTTTTATGTTGAGGACACCAGAACTGCACACAATACTCCAAGGGAGGTCTCACAAGAGCAGAGTAGAGGGGCAGGATCGCCTCCTTCAACCTGCTGGTCACGCTCCTTTTGATGCAGCCCAGGATACGGTTGGCTTTCTGGGCTGTGAGCGCACATTGAAGCCAGCTCAGGTTCATTTTCTCATTGATCGACACCCCCAAGTCCTTCTCTGCAGGGCTGCTCTGAATCTCTTCTCTGCCCAACCTGTAGCTGTGCCTGGGATTGCTCCGACCCAGGTGTAGGACCTTGCACTTGGCATGGTTGAACTTCATAAGGTTGGCATCAGCCCACCTCACAAGCGTGTTGAGGTCCCTCTGGATGGCATCCCTTCCCTCCGGCGTATCAACCAAACCACACAGCTTGGTGTCATTGGCAAACTTGCTGAGGGCGCACTCAATCCCACTGTCCATGTCACCGACAAAGATGTTGAACAAGACTGGTCCCAACACCGATCCCTGAGGGCCACCACTTATTACTGGTCTCCAGCTGGACATCGAGCCATTGACCATAACTCTTTGTGTGCGGCCATCCAGCCAGTTCTTTATCCACCGAGTGGTCCACCCATCAAATTGATGTCTCTCCAGTTTAGAGACAAGGATGTCATGTGGGACAGTGTAGAAGGCTTTGCACAAGTCCAGGTAGATGATGTCAACTGCTCTACCCCTGTCCATCAGTTCTGTAGCCCCATCATAGAAGGCCACCCAATTGGTCAGGCAGGACTTCCCCTTAGTGAAGCCATGCTGACTGTCACCAACCACCTCCTTGTTTTTCATGTGCCTTAGCATGCTTTCCAGGAGAATCTGCTCCAAGATTTTGCCAGGCACAGAGGTGAGACTGACTGGTCTGTAATTCCCTGGGTCATCCATTTTCCCCTTCTTGAAAATGGGGGTTATATTTCCCTTTTTCCAGTCATCGGGAACTTCACCTGACTGCCATGATTTTTCAAATATGATGGCCAGTGGCTTAGCAACTTCATTTGCCAGCTCCTTCAGGATCTGCAAATGGATTTCATCAGGTCCCATGGACTTGTGTACGTTCAGGTTCTTAAGATGGTCTCAAACCAGATCCTCTCCTACAGTGGGCCTAGGGTCTTCATTTTCACAGTCCTTGCGTCTGCCTTCCAAGACTTGGGTGGTGTGGTCAGAGACTTTGCCAGTGAAGACTGAGGCAAAGAAGTCATTAAGAACCTCAGCCTTCTCCAAATCCAGGGTAGCCAGTTCTCCCGATAGCTGCTGGAGAGGGCCCACATTGTCCCTAGTCTGTCTTCTATTCGCAATGTACCTATAGAATCCCTTCCTGTTATCTGTCACTTCCCTAGCCAAGTTTAATTCTAACTGGGCCTTAGCTTTCCTAACCTGGTCCCTAGCTTCCTGGACAACACCCCTGTATTACTCCCAGGCCTCCTGTCCTTGTTTCCACCTTTTATAAGCCTCTTTTTTCCTTCGAATTTTCCTGAGCAGCTCCTTATCCATCCAAGGAGGTCTCCTGGCCCTCCTGCTGCACTTCCTTCTAGTTGGGATGCAACACTCCTGAGCTTGTAGTAGGTGATCCTTGAACATCAACCAACAGTCTTGGGCCCCCCTGCCCTCTAGGGCTATTTCCCATGGAACCTTACTAAGCAGGTTCCTGAAGAGGCCAAAGTCTGCTCTCTTGAAGTCCAGGGCAGTGAGCTTGCTGCACGCTCTTCTCACTGTCCTGAGGATCTCGAATTTGACCATCTCGTGATTGCTGCAGCCAGGGCTGCCCTGCAGCGTCACATTTCCAACCAGCCCTTCCCTGTTGGTGAGCACGAGGTCAAGCATGGCACCTCTCCTTGTTGGCTCCTCTATTACTTGCAGAAGGAAGTTGTCTTCCACACAATCGAGGAACCTTCTGGATTGCTTATGCTAGGCTATACCATCCCTCCAACAGATATCAGGATGGTTGAAGTCCCCCATGAGAAGAAGAACCTGGGAGTGTGAGGCTGTGCCTGTCTGTCTATAGAGTGCTTCATCCACAGAGTCCTCTTGATCAGGCGGCCTGTAACAGATCCCCACAGTAATGTCTCCCAGAGCTGTTCTCTCTTTGACTCTTGACCACAAACTCTCTGTTGGCTGCTCACCTGTCCCCAGACAGAGCTCCATACTCTCCAGCCTATCCCTAACATAAATAGCAACTCCCCCTCCCCGTCTGCCAGGTCTGTCTTTTCTAAAGAGCCTGTAACCTGCCATTCCAACACTCCAGTCATAGGAGGCATCCCACCGTGTTTCTGAGATATCAATTGTATCATATCCCTATAGACATGCACACATCTCTAATTCCTCTTGTTTGTTTCCCATGCTATGGGCGATTGTATAGAGGCATCTGAGCCGAGCTCTAAATGAAGCTGGCTCATTGGCTGGAGTGGCTGAAATATCTCTACATTGCTCTGAGCATTTATTATAGGTGCTGGCAACTGAGTGGGAGTGCTGGGATGGAATGATGCCCCTCCCCCAAAACATCTAGTTTAAAGCTTTCTTGACCAGCCTGGCAAGCCTCCTACCAAAACCGCTCTTCCCCTTTGTTGTCAGACCAGCTCCACCAGCCCCCAGTAGACCTGGCCTACTAAATTGACTCCCATGTTCTAGATACCCAAACCCCTGACTATGGCACCATCCTTCTAACCATTTATTAACTTGGCCAATCCTCCTAGCTTTTTAAGGTCCTCCCCTGTATCCTGGAGAATTGACGAAAAGACAATCTGAGCTCCAGAGCCCCTAACCACCTCTCCCAGGGCTCTGTAGTCCTTCTTTAGGTTCTCCAGCCTACTGCTATCTATATCACTAGCACCCACATGGATCACCAGAAGTGGGTAATAGTCCATGGGTCTCACTAGAGCAGGCAGCCTTTCTGCAATATCTCTGATCCGTGCCCCAAGTAGGCAACACACCTCCCTTGAGACTGGGTCAGGCTGACAGATGAGTGCCTCTGTTCATTTCAAAGTAGAGTTCCCTACTACTATGACCCACCTCTTTTTCCTGGCAGCACCAGTAGAGATCTTCTTTACCAGTGCATCAGCAGATTGTTTATGGTGCAAGTGTGTTTCCCCATCAGCCCCCTGCAGGACAGCAAAGCGGTTCTGGGTGGGGACAACAGCTTTAGGAGGAAGCCCCTTGTTTTTAATTGTCCTCTTCCTCCTTTTTTTTTTTTTTTTTTTTTTTGTTACTATTTCCCAGCTTCCTGGGTTAATGGCCTCCTTCTTCCCTCTATGAACTACAGGGGACGCTTGAGGCCCCTGCACAGTTTGGGCCTGGAGCAAGCAGTCCCGATTTCTCTCAGCTTCCCTGACATCTTTCAGCCTATTGACAGTGTTCCGCAGCTCAGCCACCTGCTGTAGGAGGATCTCCAACAGGGAGCACCGAGTGCAGCCCTGCCCATCCTGCACCCTCGCCTCACGAGACCAGCGCAGGCACTCTCTACACTCTGAGCATTGCACTGCAGCCTCCCCTCTCATCAGCTCTGTCTGGGTGCCTACGCTGGCCACTGGGGCAGCCAGAGCAGAGCTCCCAAACCGGGCCCTGGTCATAAGGTGAGTGCTCACCATCCTGCTCACCTGCCCGCGCAGAGTGCCGCGCAAACTGCCCCGGCCCGCCCTAGTTGCTCACGCTCCCAGGGGCAGGTTTTTAACCAGTCAGGGCTGGTGCCCCTCCTCGTGGCTCCGCCCTCTGTGAGTCAGCTGCTCGCGTCAGCTGAGCTGCCGGCTCCTGGGCGAGTCCTGCCGAGGCTCGTTCGGTGGCTCTGGCCGTTCTGAGGCTCCTGGGCGCTGAGCTTCCCACCGGCTCAGGTGTTGAGGGCATCCTCTCGAGGTACTCACCTCAGCAATTATGTCTATAATCTTAATGAAATTTAAAGAAATATGGGAATATCTAAATAATCCAGAAAAAAAGGTCTTGTTTTGTTGATGTATTTAATGATTTACAACTTTGTTATGGGTTAGCGTGGCATTTAATCCTCACAGCAAATCAGTTGGTAAAACAAAGAGGCAGCCTATTCAGATGGGATTTTTAGCTAACTGTTACCTAATTATAAGACTATGGTCAGACAGGGTGTTTTACCTCCCTGTCTCATAGAAGCTTTTCCAATCGTTTTTTGAGAGCTCAGCATTGACCTACATCATCAGAGACCTCAAATAAAAATCTTTTTATAAATATACAATGTACAATATAATAAATATAAATATACTATAAAGCAGAGACAACTGGAATGTTAAAGATGGTTTTCTTTTATCCATTAAATGAGGTTTAAAAGCTTTGCCTTCTCTCTCCCCACCATGCCAGCCCTTAAATCTTTTATCACATTACTGCCACTGGCTCAATATTGTGAATTTTGTATCCTGCAGCTCTGGCTACTTAACAAAATTAACAGAATACACTGCTCTAATGCTCTTTGAGCTTGAGTGACCGATGAGTCCACTGACCCTCTTTGGACATCCCTAATATTCTTCAGACTTTAAACTATGGTTCACTCTCAGTTCTGCCTGTAGAAAAGATTACTGTGTGCAAGTCAGGAGAGAAGTCTTCCACCTCTCTCTGGAAAAAAAAAAAAAAATACTAGGTAGATTAAAAGAATCAAGACATAGGTATAAAAAAGAACAGTTTTGTCTTGGGCTCTTTGTGTGTGTTGATGAGGAGGCTTTAAAAGACATGGAAAGATCTAAAGGGGATTGTGGCCTGAGCTTGATTTGAATCTGGTGTCCAGGCTCAACATCCTGGAGATCTGAAGTTTTTCTCTACTTGCTTTAGTAATATTCCTCTAACTGTCATCTTTCGTACCTGTTTATAGTGAGGTTTTAAAGGGTGTTCCAGGAGAACTGTGTTTAGTTAAGGTATTAGTACAGCGGCAAAAATAGGAGGAGGCATTGCAGCATGGACTGCCTTGGCTCCACGGTGTTCACGGCAGGAGGTTAGAATCTAAAAAAAAATAATCTGCAAATCAGAATGTTGTAGAAGTTGGGGGGTTTTCTGTTCATCTAATGTTGTTACAAAGATGGTTACTTCCAGTGGTCAGAAAGATTAAATATTTTAATCTCACAATCGGTCTTGGAACAGGGTTTCTTATAACTAAAAAAAATTAAAATTGTATGTTTTGGCCTCAAGATAAAATTTCTCTATCCCCATGAGGTTACATTATTAAATAGATAATACAGATTTTCTTTAGTGTTGTGAAGCTTTTAGTCACCTACATTGGTAAGTCTCTAGTCTTCCTCTAAGCGTATGTATTCACACAAAGATGGTGTGCTATAACTTACTTGATGGCTGCACAAGTAGTAGTACGTGAATGAAGCACTATGGTGCTGCAAAACTGATAGACAAATAGAGAGGTTAACCTGTGCTGAAAGTACATGCTATAAATATTACTTTAATTTGCAGGGAGAAGAAGAATAAAGAACTGACTCAGGATACACTTAGAACTTAGGCACTTTTATGTTGTCAGTCTGTGATGAATTCTCTGAATGATGTAGCAGTACTTTCTACTAATAAATTCCTATTAAACTGTCAGAATATTCAACTCTTCAGTCTTCCTCTTCTGATTTTGCTAGTCGCGTTGCAATAGCATATTTGAAGAAATGCAAACATGTCTCATGTTAATTAGGAGACTGAGAATTCTTTGTTATTTACCGCTTCCATCATCAAAGGTGATTGCAGTTTTATGTTAGGGTTTCTGCAGAGAAACTCTCCAGGTGTATTCTATCACTTCAGCTTCCTGCAGACCAGAAAAAAGGGAACAAGCTTTTTTTCTTCTTTATTACACTAATCTGGAACAGAGATCTATGTGAACAGTTTTCTTATTTACAAAATATGGGGAAATGAACTTAACTCGTACAAAGGAGGGCTCAGCTACCACTGAGGATTGCAGAGACTGTGGATGGATTTCAGAAGAGAGATTGGACAGTAAAGTCAAGGAGCAGGTAGAGCTGTTTGCTGAACAAGTTAGCTGTGTGCTCAGATGGGCTGTGTCTGCGTGTTACCCACTAGCCAGTGCTAACATCATGTGAGAGAGAGATCTGTTCTGTTCCTTCTCCCTCCCACAGCAACACAGCCCTTACTGTTGAGCATCAGAACTTCAGAAGCACTGAGTTAAATTCCATTGCATTTTAGAATATGATCTCTCTTTGCTTTCCTGCTTCTTAATATGCACTTTGTTATGTCGCTTCCCTCCCCACTTGTTTTCCAAAATACCACCAAAAGTTGATGGAGATTTTCAGTGGAAACATTGGAATGGGCAATACTGGTATGAAAGCTTGTTGAGATTATCCAGGTGTGATGCTTTTCTGTGGTGGGAACTTTGGAGAATTCCCACTACATTGGGCTTGGTTCACAGGGCATTAAAAGATTTCTCCCAGCCCTTCTCCTGGTCATTACAGTTGAACCATTTCCACATCACTCAATTGTTCAGAACCCCAAAGACCTGGTGTTACCTCCAGTTAGTGTCTTGTTAATACCTATGCCCAGATATTTATTTTTTGTGTGTTTTTTCCTTCCAGTCAGCTGAATATGTAGCAGGAATTTGGTGACTCTCAGAATGAGAGTTAAGGACAAAGTTTATTGAAGATGTCATCTTGTAGGTTGGAAATTAAATGTGTTACAGCCAGAACTACTGCACAACTGGATACCAAGCCAACCTTGCAAGGCAGCAAATTATTGCTTGGGAGCTTTTGCAAATTCGTATTTATGTTATAGCAAAGAAGTTTACCTTGGGAGCAGTATATTTAAACTGTTCTCTGAAAAATTGCTTTAATGAATTTTTACATGGCAAAGCATATGCTTCACAGATAATATCTTGTTTGCGTCAGATAGTGCTGTGTAATCGTAGGTAATGTGTATAAAGTAAAACATAAATCCCCGATACTAAAGAATTTAGTAACATTTTGTGTGTTTTGATGAAGAGATTTGACACACCCAGTTAAATAAGCTATTTTGAAGTAGAAAATATTACATGGCAATTAAGACAGGTAGAAGACCTTGTTTAAGATTCAGAGTTGGGCAAACTGTTAAAATAATGTTTAGAACTCCCAGAAAATGTATGAGTTGATGTTTAAGTAGCAAGGATATTTGGAACATTTTTGGAATATTTTAAAGATTTAAAATAAAGTCGGTGGACTAATGTTGGCACTTATCATATTTACTGTGGCAGTGCTAATATGATGGTTTGTATCTACAGGCTTTACATCCTGAGTCTATAGGATCACTGGGACCCATTCATCTTTCTCAAAGTAACTATATTACCTATGACAGAGAGTCATCGAGTAAGAAATGCAGATAGACATAATAATCCAGGAAGGCTGGTGTGAATGATATTGCCCAGAATTAAAAGTTTTTCATATGTCCTCACTAATCAAAATTCAGAACAACAGTGAATTCATGAGATGCATGCACTGAGCTAGCCACAGTCTGCAACTGTCTGATTACTGCTTTTACCTTTTTGTACATCAGAAGCAGTTAAAAGCACAACAAATATACCAGTGAAAAAGAGAAGAGAACTGAGACACGTTTCTTCCTATATGTTGCTCATTAGAGTATCCTTGTGGGACTATTTCATCAAGACCAACAAAGTTTAACCACTTAATTACTTCCCTGAGAATCCATGTTCATGCAGGAATTGTGCTCTGGGAAATCTTCTGGTACTGTTATACATTTTGTGTTGTACCATGAAGATTGCATTGGTCATAGTTATTAAGGTTCTGTAAACCCTGAGAGAGTTTTCTATCAGAAGCAATAAAGTTGGTTCAGCTTATTGATAGTCTATAATATCCTTTTTTTTTTTTTATATATCTTATCTCTGTTACATACCTCCAAAAACACAGACCTGTTCAGCAGTCATGGATTGTGACTGAAGTCACCCATAAACCTAGATTTAGATAAACACTAGAATTTTGCTAGACTTGGTCTTTCCAGTATGAGCTTTTATTTGGGAGTTACGTTTAAAACTTATAATAAATATCATACTTCCTTGTAAGGCTGGCAGCACATCCTCACACTTCACTCTGCTGACCTCATCTTCATGTGAAATCATTGCAGTAAAGCAAGGTGACCACAAAAACCTCTCCTGGAGAAAAATCCAGAAATCAAAGTGAGCAGAAAAAATCATGGATAGATTGACAAATCTTGTGACTGGCTTTAAGCAGCTCTAAGGTTACTAAGTCTAACCAGAGTAACAATAGGAACCACAGCTGGAAAATGTAACTCATCTTTTAATCAGCAATATGATTTTATGTGTGCTTGACCTTGATAATATATTCTACAGTAATTAGAAAATCTACCTTTGGTTCTATTTCTCTGTAAAATATGTGGTTTTAAGAATGAGGATAAGAAGTGACATGGAGTCTTGGTTGTGTATATAAGGTTTGTTTCTGTAAGTAAATTATATCTTTTTAGATTTTTAGGTTGGATTTCTGGCTTCATTGCATAGGAAAAATATTGTTTGTGTCTTCAGTCTGAGATTTTCACAGAGTTGGAATTGGTTTAAATTGTAATTTTAATAGATATTTGGTGACCCAGCCTGACTGTTATTTTAGCTATGGTACAACATGCTCACTAAAGACAGGAAACTCTTTTAAAATGTCTGCCAATAACAGATGATCTCCTCTCATACATTCTGATCAAATGTTCAAATGCAAATTCTACTACAATGATCCTTTTCCTTCCTTTGCAGAATTATGTGTGGAAAAAAGCAAAGTTGAAACAAGAAGTAGAAAGCCATTCTGCTTCAACACCATGTCCATTAGACCTTCTGTCCTCCTGCTATGTGATGAAGCACTGCCCTGGGTTCAGCAATAACAATCATTTTTCTCCTTCTTAATAGCAGGTGCAGTGCTGTGTTTTTGACTTTCAGCCTGAGAACAGCGCTGATAACACCGATGTTTTAGTTGCTGCTCAGTAATGTTTAGTCTGACCAAGGACCTTCTGAGTCTCGTGCTCTGCCAGGGAGGAGGGGAAGCCGGGAGGAAGCAGAGACAGGACACCTGACCCAAACTAGCCAAAGAGGTATTCCATACCACAGCACATCATGTCCAGTATAGAAACTGGGGGCAGTTACCCCTGAGGGCTAGATCACTGCTCGGGTCGTGCTGGGTATCGGTCAGTGGGTGGTGAGCGGTTGTATTCTCTCCCCTTGTTATTTCCTTTATCGTTATTACTATTAGTGGTAGCAGTAGTGATTTGTGTTATACCTTAGTTACTGGACTTCTCTTATCTCCACCCGTGGGAATTACATTCTTTTGATTCTCCTCCCCATCCCTCCAGGAGCGAGGGGAAGGAAAGAGGGGGAGTAAGCAAGCAGCTACGTGGTTCTGAGTTACTGGCTGGGCTTAAATCATGACAAGCACAAAGAGCTCAGGTATTGCTAAATTACTCTGTACTCATATGAAGTCTCGTTGTAAGCATATACGTCCATGTATGATGCGAACACCTTGACCTGCTGGGGGAAATGTATCATATGGAAGTAATCTTTTATACAATAAGACTGCAACTTATTCAACTCACCAGATTTTGGAGTTCCTTACAATTTTCAGTCCTGGTTAGGTTTGTTTCACATATACAGTTTTTTGTAGCTTTGGACTGACAAACAAAGCCAGTCATTCCCTAAACCTTCAACTGAGTAGTAGGTCTTAAGGAAGTCAGGCGAGTTTCTCTTGGTACAATCTGTGGTGCAGTTTTTTCATTCTTAGTTGTTGGGTATTCTGAGATAAAGATCTTATTCTCTTTAAGTCTTTCTATATAAAAAGCCAAATGTGTAGAGGAGCTATTTTAAGTAAGAAGCTACCATATTGAGTTAAAAAACCTAGTTTGACTGGTTTGGGGATTTAAAGACTTCATTAGAGATAATGAGACAAACAATAAGGATTCAGCATTTGTTCATTTTTTTTTTTGTTTTAAATTTTATTTCTTTTTCTGTCTTAAAGTAAGAGCACTTACTATATCAGCTCTTGTCTTTGTAATAGTTCTTGCTTAATTAAATCTGCTTATCTACGCAAAGTGTTATTTTCAGTAGTGAAAATGGAATTCAGGCACCATGTAGAATGTTTGCATTCACAGCAGAAACTGAGCATTTGCATAAGGCTCAGTGAATCCTCTAGACTGATAGTTCACATTCCTCACTTTGAAGTAGGTGTAGCTATTTCCATTGTTGCACAGTGATCTAAATCCATCTGAAATTACTGTATTTGAATACTTAGAGGGTGTCTATAATGGCAGAGGGAGGCAGGAGTCCTTGTTTAGAGTTCAAGGATAGAAAAGGTATGTTAGAAGACTCTCTCAGTATATCACATTTATTGTGTTCTTGTGC
This sequence comes from Psittacula echo, assembly GCF_963264785.1. Classification (NCBI taxonomy): domain Eukaryota; kingdom Metazoa; phylum Chordata; class Aves; order Psittaciformes; family Psittacidae; genus Psittacula; species Psittacula echo. Next base: position 13,972,090 of record NC_137739.1, read on the forward strand.
TTTGTTGCAAATGTCAAAGCACTACAGTTGCATGGAAAGTGAGTCTTAGCTAATAAAAGGCTTCACCTTTATTTTCTCTCTCAATACAGGACTTTATAATAAATATCAAATAAACCAGCATTTGTTATTTTCAAGTGTTTCTGATATACAGTGATAAGGTCTCCTTGTAGGGGAAGGTCTGTTCTGTGCAATGCTCTTCAGCATTTGGAAAGAACTTTCACAGCTGTTTTTTCTAATGTTAATCTGCTTTGCTTGTGATATTGATAATTTAACTTTTGCTGATACTTTTTTAATGAATTCTTCTGACATTTGCTATAACTTACCATTGATCAAGAGGAAGTCACGTGGTACTTAGAGAAAAAATACGTAACTACTTTTAGGTATTATCTAACCTGAAAATCTAAATCTAACAATTTAGGAAGCTTAAATATAATTAATCTTGTCATTGAAATGGATTGGTGGCTGAATTCATGTAATATATCTGTGTGTGAATTACTGCTGTAGGTTACATTGAATGAAATGAAATTCTTTTAATGAACTGTGTTTTCCATCAGTTCTCTGAACAGGGAGAATATAGTACAAAAGCTAAGAGCAGAATTAGAAAATATGGGTACTACTCAGCTTTATGTTTTGTCAAATATTTTTCTAGTCTGGAGATAAGCCTGTGTATCTCTGTGAAGCCAACAGAAAACCAAAAACTCTAAACCAAGAAAGCTAAAGATACAGAAAAGATGCATAAAAATATATAAAATTCTGTAAACTCCATTTCAGGATCATGGGACAGTGAACAAACAGTGTAGTCTTTGAGATTGCTTTGTACTAAGGAATCATTTAAATGGAAAATTACAAAAAAAGTGCTGACTTCTTTGATGAGCTGTCAATAGGAGATTTAGAGCTCCCCATGTGCCATCAGCATGTTTTAATTGATTACAGTGTTACTATCCCAGAGTGTGCTAAAATAAAGGTTAGAGAAATCCTGAGGATATCAAGTACCTTTATCAAACTGCACAATTAAGGTACAGTACATAATCTGGGGACAGAAACCATCATTCAGAAATAAGCGACCTGCTTTGCATAGAATGAAAGTTTTTTCTCAAAGTCATGAGATAGTCTGCAGAATGGCTGCTCAGAGGAGTGAGCTTTACCTGAATCAGTGCACATTTCAGAAGAATAGATTACATGCTGTACTGCACATAGGACTTGGGGAAAGATACTTGACATAGAACCCACATGGTCCCTGGTGCAAAGTAGCTGTGTTAAAATTTTTCCTTATTTTTGTGAGCAGTTTGAAAGTTCATCTGATTTTAATATATCTACAGAGGTAGGTATCAGTGAGGCACCTTCTGTGGACCGGTGGTGAGGTTGCATTTGTTGTGTTTATGCTTTGGAATCTAAGTTTTGGCTTGTAGTTGACCTGCATTTGATTCTGACTGCTTTGAACTTCTCCCTGCAAGGTGCAGTCTGGGAGCATGCAGACAGTGGAGGGAGATGATCTGAAGTATGTTCTGGGGTTGTGCCTCAAGTCTGAGGAAGAAATAAGCAGGTAATACTTGGCAAGGTTTAGGGACAGGATGCCAGCAGATAGTCTATATAGGGAGTGCCTGTAGGTCAGTTGTTCTTGGTCACTGTGAGACGTCTTTATTCCACACTGTTGTCTATGGGTCAGTTTCCAATTGTAGAATAGAATCACAGAATCGTGATACACCTTTAAGCTCATCAGGTCCAACCATTAATCCAGCACTGCCAAGCCCACCACTGAACCATGTCCCTAAGTGTCACATCTGCACGTCTTTTAAATATCTTCAGGGATGGTGTCCATTTCCCTGGGCAGCCTGTTCCAATGCTTGGCAACACCTTTGGTGAAGAAATTTTTCCTGATGTTGAATATAAACTTCCCCTGGTGCAGCTTGAGGCCATTTCCTCTTGTCCTATCACGTATCTATTGAATTTCTTGAGAGAAACCTTCAGCAGCTGAATATTGGGCAAAATGCTATTTCCTGCAATAAGAAATTGTGGTAGTATCCCTGGCTGGATGTGGATTATATTTAAATTCTCACCCCTATTTTAAAGTTTATTTTGGTTTTTGATCAGCCATGTTAGCCCAATAAAGATAGAAAGAAAGCAAAAAACATGTAATAATTTGCTCAAGGAAAAGATCAGGATGTCATAGCACTTTGTCTCCACAAATGAACTTCACCATTTACATAAATACCTGCTTGAGATGGTATTTTGAAGTATTTAGCATTTTTGAGATTGATTATTTTCTTTAAAAATATTGCCATTTGCTCAAATACAACACTCAGAGAATGAAAATTTATTAGAGTTTATTATTTTCTTGGAGTTTTTAAAATACTAGCTTTCATCTGAACAAATGAAACCAAAATTTGGAAATGTTCTGCTAAACGAAAGTTCATTTTTCTCTCTCAGCTCTAAATGTTGCTTGTTGAAAAATGTTTCAAGATATTGAGAATGGCAGCAGTGTGTTGTGGCTTAGATGAACAGCTGCAAGGGGAATGAGAGTGTAATACATTTATGGCTATAGTAATCTTAAATTGTTGCAGACTTGATGTTCTTTTCCAGCCAATAATTAACAGTTTCTAATCCTTAAGTGTTTTACTTTAATGTATTTGTATAAATATATGGTAATAATTAAAGGAAATAAAAGGAGCTGGAAAGATTTGATGTAAAGAAGAGCAGTTCAGAGTTTTGAATCCAGAGAATCGAACTACTACTGTCTATGCAGCCTTTTCAGAGAATATAAACAAGATGGAGTCCCACATAGTAAATGACTAAAAGCACTTTTGATCGGAATGTACGGTAGCAGTCATTAAATATATCATGTGCAGTGACACCGAGGAAGGCATTGTTCTCCATTCTGCTCAATGGACCATGCTGGAACACTTGTTTCGTATCTTGAAACCATTTATGATTGCTGTTAAAGAAGTCACTACTTTGGCAGTGCCAATGAATCAAGTAAAGTCATCACATTCATCTGTCTGTTAAAAACAAAATATTGGAAAGAGCAGAGAAACACTGCATCTAACCATACTGAAAGTTGGATTAAAAAAGTCCCTTTATCTGTTTGTCAGTGCAGTGTGCCAGGGCAGAAAGGAAGCAGGCTGTGTTTTCTTCAGGTTTTAGGTTTTTGCCTCCACCTCAAGTCTTTCCTGTTAAAGGTAATCTTAATGAAAGTAAAAGTTTCCAATGGATAAGCTGAGGTTGCTCTTTCAGCAACAGTCCACTTGCAACTTTGGCTCTTTGCAAACCAAATGCAGACTGGTTTGTTGTTTTGCTTATTTATTCTTTAATGTGACCTCCTCATTCTCCTTTGTAACAAGGACATAAAAAGGAAAACAGTTTTATCTAATCGTAATTCCTGTGAACAATCTCAGTTCAAGGTGAATCTCTTTGACTGACAGACTTAAGCAAACTTGTCTGAACTTACATTCAAAGTAGGCAGGTCATTTTGCATTCACCTCTCACCTACAGAAAATAACAAATTCTAGCCAAGAAGGACAGGGTATTTTGCTTCACTTGTGAGTAGAAAAGGGTTGCCTGGAAGATTCCCCAATTAATGCCAATAAAGGCAGACAGCCAGACAAGCTATCCTGCCTGCAGTTCCAAGCTATAATGAGTGGATCACTTCTTATTGTTACATAAAATTGCATTTCCAAATGGAGCTTGGGAAGATCAGAGGTGGCCAGAGTGGATTTGCTGCAATTCTTAAATCATATTCTGCAGAACATAAGTGGCATCTGGAGTACATGTCCGTTGAAGACGTGAATTCTGGCTTGGTTTTTTTTGACTGTTTTTATGTCTACAAGATGTATTTGGAACCTGCTAAGCACATGCAGCACTCCTCAAACTCATGCTTCAATTGGTCTTTGTCCACTTTTCTCATATCTACCTCGCATTGAACCAAATCATGCTTCTGAGGTGCCCACATTGAAATATGGGTATGGAATATCACTAAATGGGGAGAAGAAAATTACATGAATCACATGGAGAATGTCTACTAGATCACTTCCCACCCATTTGTTTGTGACACATGTTACATCTGGCACTTTTCAGCTGAGAAGAAATGGGAAGAGTGAAAAAACTCCTTTAGTTGCATTGGTGCGAAGAAGAGAGACCTGCCATTAGAGGTACTTCTAGGCAAGTTATGAACTCAAAGGTGTGCAGCCTGTGTGCTGGTTATGTGCAGATGTGCAGATATGTATAAGCACATCTGGAAGAAGTCTAGTCTAGTCGCTTCTTGTTCCCTAGTGGTCACATGATGACTCTTGGTGAATGTTGGGAATGCTGGGAAAATGAATGACAAGGAATAACATTCATTGAATTTGACCTGAAGTCATCAGGATTGAATCTGGGTTCAGATAACTTCTGACAGTGGTGGGAGTAATGTGTGTAACTGAGAGGGACTGGGAAGCAGGAATTTTGATGTCTTTGGGATATCCTGTTAGCTGATGGGACCTTTCATGGAGAAAGGAAGATTGCTTCAGAAATCAGGGCAAATCTGGTGTTTTTTACGTTCCAGATTTACAAACAAATGAACAGAAAAAGCTGTCATGAGTGTGGTACTTCCAATGTGTTCATTATTGTCTGTTCCCACTGAAGCTGTAGTTCAGAACTGCTTTTGATCAATAGTTTGTTACTTAGGTTTCATAACATTCACATATTTAGACTGTGAGATTTTAGGGGAGAAGGACCATGCGAGGTTTTTTCTGTGTTTGCATGGTAGTACTATAATTAGCTTTTATTTCAGGCTAGAGAGAAAAAAATCATGGTGACTCTGAGCAGTAATATTGATGTTCACATTGAATGCAAATGAAAGAGTAACAAGAGGGTTTTTCTATTTCTTCATGATGAATAGCACATATTGCTAACACAGACTAGAGGTATACTGCTTAGTAAGTCTGTAAGAAAGTCAGTAAGAAAGCACCTGCATAAAAACATTGTGTGGATTTATTAATTGTTACTTGCTGTATTTTGAGATATTGGACTGGAGAGAGGACATTACTATAGACTGGATGTTACTGCTGTTTTTTTTTCAGGATTATAATCTGGGATAGGAAAGGCCCATGCATACTATTTGCCCTCTATTGGAAAGGGCAAATGGAGCGGAACTCCCAGCGTATTTGCACAGTGCCTAAACAAATCCTCTTGCTTAGTCCTAGGTAGACTCATACAATCATAGAATGGTTTGGATTGGAACGGACCTTAAGATCATCTAGTTCCAACCCCCCTTTTATGGGCAGGTACACCTCACACTGCACCAAGTTGCCCAAGTCTCTGTCCAACCTGGCCTTTGAACACTGCCAGGGATGGAGCATTTACCACTTCTCTGGGCAGCCTGGTCCAGTGCCTCACGACCCTCACAGTAAATAATTTCTTCCTTATGTCTAATCTAAAGCTTCCCTGTTTACATCTGAAGCCATTGCCATGTTCTGTCACCACAGTCCCTGATGAAGAGTCTCTCTCCAGCATCCTTGTAGGCCCTGGAAGATACTGGATGGCTGCTATGAGGTCACCACACAACTTCTCCAGGCTGAACAGTCCCAAGTTTATCAGCCTGTCTTCATAAAGGAGGTGCTCCAGCCCCTGATCATGGCCTCTTCTGGACTTGCTCCAACAGTTCCATGATGCTTTCATGTCTGGTTGTCTTTCTTCCTTAATGCATGGCAGTTATTGCAAAAAGCAAAAATTTTAAATTTCTCTTCATCTACCCCCTGAGACAACATTGTAATTATAATTTTACCAATTTGTCAAATACTGCATCTCATGTAGCTGCTGTCACATTGCTTATTAGAAATCTCAGACCACAGGAGTCTCAGATAAGATGTGTGTGTAAACCAGTTAATAAATGACCACTGTGAGAGCTCACCAGTGCTCTCTTTTGATTTCGTCTGACATACAGATACTCGTTACTGAGGTTGCAGATGTCCTGGGTTCAGCAGTAGCAGTCATTTTTCTCCTTCTTAGTAGCTGGTGCAGTGCTGTGTTTTTTGACTTTAGCCTGAGAACAGCGCTGATAACACACCGATGATTGTAGTTGGTGCTAGTAATATTTACTCTGATCAAGGACTTCTCTGTTTCACACTCTGCCAGTGAGGAGGGGCATGGGAAGCCGGGAGGAAGCAGAGACAGGACACCTGACCCAAACTAGCCAAAGGGGTATTCCATACCACAGCACATCGTGCCCAGTATAGAAACTGCAGGGTGTTACATGAAGGGCCCACATTGCTGCTGGGGTCGGCCTGGGTATCAGTTGGCTGGTGGTGAGCAATTGTATTCTTTCCCCTTGCTATTTCCCTTATCATTATTATTATTGGTGGTAGCAGTGGTGGTTTTGTGTTACACCTTAGTTACTGGACTGCTCTTATCTCAACCCATGGGATTTGCATTCTTTTGATTCTCTTCTTCATCCCTCCAGGACCTGGCAGGGGGAAGAACAGGGAGGAATGAGCGAGTGGCTGCATGGTTCTGAGTTACTGAAAGGTCCCTTTCAACCTGGTATTCTATGAAGTAAATACAGCTAATGAGAATGAATTAATTTCTACAATCAAGTTAATTTATATCTGATTTTAAGGGTCTGTTTACTTGTCTTTGAATTTACTGCTTGTGAAACATCTTAGATTCACAAGCCCCCAAACTGTAGTTTTTTTATCTGTCCAGAGAATCACAGAAGAAAAAGCAAAAGAAATTTCCTCTTAGGTCAGTGCCAATAAGTGAACCTGGAGCGTCACTGGTGAGCACCAAAGGTTTTTACAGCATTGTTGACACATACCCACTGGGAACAAGAATGAAGCTGTCAACTGTTGCTTAGGGTGGGACAGTGCCTTCTTCTACAATCAACTTGCAATCTGTCAATAAATGATTGGGGTTTATAGTGGATCTTTTGATGCAATATTCATACCAACAGCTGTGTGTGAGAAATTTAAAAATGCTAATGGCCTGCCGTAAAAATGATGGAACTATTGTCTATAAAGGATTCTGGTTTTAACTTAGACCTGTTTATCAAGTATTAATACAGTGAGTCATTCCATAATGGACCTTACTAGCTCAACATAAATAAACTTCAATAAGAATGCAAAAATAATCTCAAATTGCTGTTTTTCAACCATCTGTTCAACCATCTGAATAACCATAGCAGTAGGACTTAACAAATGGATTCCAGGCTGATACTGCATTTTTCAGCTTCAAAGAAAAATGCCTAGGCTCAAGGACATGTGTGCAGGCCAAGTGCCTGTGTAGGACTACACCTCACCTGGAAAACCCTCGTTTATCAGGTGGCCCTAGATTATTCTTTTGCTTAAAGGCAGATTCTCAGCCTTTCCTTGAGCTTTCTTGGCCTAAAATGTTGGGTTTAGTAGATTTTTGGTTCAGAGGGAGAAGGGAGAAGGCAGCAGGGTATGGGACAGGCATGCCAGAGGCGAGGCAGCATGTGAAGTGGGAGCTGACATGTAACAAGGAGTGTGACACTGAGTTTTGTCCAGTGAGAGCAAGTTTGTGCTACTGAAGTTATTACCCAGCATTACAAAACTTCTTGTAAGAGCTTTTTCATTTGATCATTCACTTGATGGAATACGAGGGGGTTTGTGGATTCCTAACTGCAGAGAAGACAGAAAATTTAAGGTAGGGTGTCTGGAGTTGCACTTGCCTGTTGATAGAGCTCCTGTCAGATGTTACAAGCTTTGCTGGCGCATGGTGATATGAGCATCTGGAACAATGTCTATGGCTTAGTGCTTCCTTTCTCTCACAAAGACTGTAGTTTCCACAGCTGTTTACTGTTTATGTGGTTAAGGAGAAGTGCCTCAATTCTCCTTTACACTTACTTTTTAGCTACTGAAATGCTCCAAAGTTTTGAATTAACTCAGCAATACCCCTCTAGACAGGCAAAGAGTTCTCTGAAGCCAGTGTGAGTTTTGCTTCAGTTAGGGATGAAGGATTTAGCCAGAGGTGGTAGACTACTTATGTAAAATACTAAGTTTCTTGTTCTGATTCAAGTATCTGCCTGTACTAGGCTGAAGTCTACTTGTTTTATGCTATTGAACAACCCATCCTTTGTCATACAGGGGAATGATACCTGATCTAAGATAAAATATTTTATTTGCTGGGTCTGTTTATGCTTGGAAATTATCTTGCTGTATCCATGTATTGAAAATTTATGGAAGGTACTAATGCATTTCTTGCTATATCCTTTTTGTGAGCACACGTTTGTAACTTTAGCATGGTTTGGAAACTATTTCTTGCCACAGCTAGCAAGAAACAATGTTTTCATATTTCCCAAAGTGGAAGCCAGTCAACAGCATTCCTCTTTATTGCAAAGAGGGAATACAATAATAAAAAGACATTTTCTAGTGGAGTATTGCCAATAAAGTACAATAATATATTAAAATAGATACTTAAAGTTGAAATTTATGAGTTTGTTTTTCTGTGCCAGTCAACTTATTTTCATGTGTTCACATCAAAATGCAGACTGTCAGCAAAACCTTTAATAATAAAACCAGCAGCCATCAAAAGCAAGTGGAGAATTTTAACTTTTGATATAAGGAGTACATCTTGTGGTTTTTGTGTTTTGGTGTTGGTTGTTATTTGTTTGTTTGGTGTGTTGTCTTTTTCCCTTCAGATTCCATTTCATTTTCTTATACTTTTTTTTCCCCTAATAAAATATCCATCAGCCTGTTCCTTCATATATCCTTTACTGAAGCTCTTACACCAATAATGCCTCTGTTCTGCCTCTTCTCTTTGCAGATTAATTTGGAAAATGAATGTTTCACTTAGAGAAAAACAAAACTAATCAAAGCCATCGATAATATCTTAATGAAGGTAAACAGCTTATATATTCCATGTGTATACAGTGCTAAGACAATAACTACCTCTGCAAATTTTATAAGTAAAAATATCCAGTACAACCCTTTTTTAATGGGATCTTTTTGTATGTAATAAACCAATGTTGTACTGAATAATTCTAGAAACAGTTACTTAGACTAATTCTGAAGAGGCAGTGCAGATTGTCTGTTAGTTCCATGGAGTTGCCTTTTCATTTACCCTATTGTCACTGAAATCTAGATCTAACCCAGTTTGCCAGACTCCTCAGGCACATGTGTGCAGGCACATACACGGCACAGGGTATTCAGAAATGAGAGGCGCTGCTTCAGGACCAGAAAAGTGAGTTAGGATCAGGTTGTTATAGTACTCACCAATTTACTTACTGAACGCCAGCCACTCCGTATGTGCAGCCAAAGACACTGCATTGCTTCTGACATGCTTAAAGAAGATAAAGTAAATTTATTTTTATCAGTGCATAATGAGCTCCTGAGGAAGCTTAGAAGGAAAAAAAAAGCTTATAAAAGGTGGAAACAAGGACAGGAGGCCTGGGAGTAATACAGGGATGTTGTCCAGGAAGCTAGGGACCAGGTTAGGAAAGCTAAGGCCCAGTTAGAATTAAACTTGGCTAGGGATGTGAAGGATAACAGGAAGGGATTCTATAGGTACATTGCGAATAGAAGACAGACTAGGGACAATGTGGGCCCTCTCCAGAAGCCATCAGGAGAACTGGCTGCCCTGGATTTGGGGGAGGCTGAGGTTCTTAATGACGTCTTTGCCTCAGTCTTCACTGGCAAAGTCTCTGACCACACCACCCAAGTCTTGGAAGGCAGACGCAAGGACTGTGAGAATGAAGACCCTAGGCCCACTGTAGGAGAGGATCTGGTTTGAGACCATCTTAAGAACCTGAACGTACACAAGTCCATGGGACCTGATGAAATCCACCTGCAGATCCTGAAGGAGCTGGCAAATGAAGTTGCTAAGCCACTGGCCATCATATTTGAAAAATCATGGCAGTCAGGTGAAGTTCCCGATGACTGGAAAAAGGGAAATATAACCCCCATTTTCAAGAAGGGGAAAATGGATGACCCAGGGAATTACAGACCAGTCAGTCTCACCTCTGTGCCTGGCAAAATCTTGGAGCAGATTCTCCTGGAAAGCACGCTAAGGCACATGAAAAACAAGGAGGTGGTTGGTGACAGCCAGCATGGCTTCACTAAGGGCAAATCCTGCCTGACCAATTGGGTGGCCTTCTATGATGGGGCTACAGAACTGATGGACAGGGATGGAGCAGTTGACGTCACCTACCTGGACTTGTGCAAAGCGTTCGACACTGTCCCACACGACATCCTTGTCTTTAAACTGGAGAGACATCAATTTGAGGGGTGGGCCACTCGGTGGATAAAGAACTGGCTGGATGGCCGCACACAAAGAGTTGTGGTCAATGGCTCGATGTCCGGCTGGAGACCAGTAACGAGTGGTGTCCCTCAGGGATCGGTGTTGGGACCAGTCTTGTTCAACACCTTTGTCGGTGACATGGACAGTGGGATTGAGTGCGCCCTCAGCAAGTTTGCCAATGACACCAAGCTGTGTGGTTTGGTTGATACGCCGGAGGGAAGGGATGCCATCCAGAGGGACCTCAACACGCTTGTGAGGTGGGCTGATGCCAACCTTATGAAGTTTAACCATGCTAAGTGCAAGATCCTACACCTGGGTCAGAGCAATCCCAGGCACAGCTACAGGTTGGGGAGAGAAGAGATTCAGAGCAGCCCCAGCTGGTGCTGCCTGGAGAGGTGCATGCAGGGTAACGAAACATGGTAAAATTAGAGTGTAGTTTTATATTTCTATGAATTTTGTCTGATTTGAAGACACAGAGGAATGTCCTTTATTGAAAAACAAAGTAATGTTCTATGCTTTCTCGTAATTTTTCATGTGCACTGCAACTTTTTGGTATATGTTATGTCTTAGGAGGATGCAAGTGTTAGGTACAAAAAGATCTTATTAAGCTGCCAGAATTAGCTAACAGGTGAATGAGGGAGCAACCTGCAAGTCCAGAGGAGGTTTTTTGAGGGACTGTTGAAAGCATTAGAGCGGAGAGATTTTTTGTATTGGAGAGTCAGGGGAAGCAGAGGCAGAACATCTTCTGTTGAGCTTTTCAGAGAATGTAAGAGCAACTACAAGACACTGTTGCTTTTTTAAAACAATGACTAAATAACTGTCACTTTTGTTGATACGTAAAGGGGGGCAGGGATTCAGCATGGATCCAAGTTGTTACCTGGCTAGTGAATTCTGTGAAGCAAAAGTCAATGGTTTTAGATTTATTCACATCATCTCTTTAATGGACTCAGTTTAGACGAAACAGATGAAAAAATGCCCAACGTTGTGTGTCACTGCAGTTGCTGTTAAAATGGTTCTGTTACATTTTCTTGCACAGTGAAGTGGGATTGCAGGGGCAGATTCACATATGTTTATAAGCAACAATAGGGCCACGCTTATATGCGATAAAAAAGTGAGGCAAAAACCATATTGAATCATAAATTCCAGGCATCATAGAATCATAGAAAACTTAGGGTTGGAAAGGACCTTAAGATCACCTAGTTCCAACCCCCCTGCCATGGGCAGGGACACCTCACACTAAACCATGCCACTCAAGGCTTCATCCAACCTGGCCTTGAACACTGCCAAAAATGGAGCATTCACAACCTCCCTGGGCAACCCATTCCAGTGCCTCGCCACCCTCTCAGTAAAGAATTTCTTCCTTATATCCAATCTAAACTTCCCCTGTTTAAGTTTGAACCCGTTACCCCTTGTCCTGTCACTCCAGTCCCTGATGAAGAGTCCCTCCCCAGCATCCCTATAGCTCCCCTTCAGATACTGGAAGGCTGCTATGAGGTCTCCACGCAGCCTTCTCTTCTCCAGGCTGAACAGCCCCAACTTTCTCAGCCTGTCTTCATACGGGAGGTGCTCCAGTCCCCTGATCATCCTCGTGGCCCTCCTCTGGACTTGTTCCAACAGTTCCATGGCCTTTTTATGTTGAGGACACCAGAACTGCACACAATACTCCAAGGGAGGTCTCATGAGAGCAGAGTAGAGGGGCAGGATCGCCTCCTTCGACCTGCTGGTCACACTCCTTTTGATGCAGCCCAGGATACGGTTGGCTTTCTGGGCTGCGAGCGCACATTGAAGCCAGCTCAGGTTCATTTTCTCATTGATCGACACCCCCAAGTCCTTCTCTGCAGGGCTGCTCTGAATCTCTTCTCTGCCCAACCTGTAGCTGTGCCTGGGATTGCTCTGACCCAGGTGTAGGACCTTGCACTTGGCATGGTTGAACTTCATCAGGTTGGCATCAGCCCACCTCACAAGCGTGTTGAGGTCCCTCTGGATGGCATCCCTTCCCTCCGGTGTATCATCCGAACCACACAGCTTGGTGTCATCGGCAAACTTGCTGAGGGTGCACTCAATCCCACTGTCCATGTCACCGACAAAGATGTTGAACAAGACTGGTCCCAACACCGATCCCTGAAGGACACCACTCGTTACTGGTCTCCAGCCGGACATCGAGCCATTGACCACAACTCTTTGTGTGCGGCCATCCAGCCAGTTCTTTATCCACCGAGTGGCCCACCCCTCAAATGGATGTCTCTCCAATTTAGAGACAAGGATGTCATGTGGGACAGTGTAGAAGGCTTTGCACAAGTCCAGGTAGGTGACGTCAACTGCTCCATCCCTGTCCATCAGTTCTGTAGCCCCATCATAGAAGGCCACCCAATTGGTCAGGCAGGATTTGCCCTTAGTGAAGCCATGCTGGCTGTCACCAACCACCTCCTTGTTTTTCATGTGCCTTAGCATGCTTTCCAGGAGAATCTGCTCCAAGATTTTGCCAGGCACAGAGGTGAGACTGACTGGTCTGTAATTCCCTGGGTCATCCATTTTCCCCTTCTTGAAAATGGGGGTTATATTTCCCTTTTTCCAGTCATCGGGAACTTCACCTGACTGCCATGATTTTTCAAATATGATGGCCAGTGGCTTAGCAACTTCATTTGCCAGCTCCTTCAGGATCTGCAGGTGGATTTCATCAGGTCCCATGGACTTGTGTACGTTCAGGTTCTTAAGATGGTCTCAAACCAGATCCTCTCCTACAGTGGGCCTAGGGTCTTCATTCTCACAGTCCTTGCGTCTGCCTTCCAAGACTTGGGTGGTGTGGTCAGAGACTTTGCCAGTGAAGATCTTAAGATTATTCTTCTGTTTTTTCCCTGCTTCAGAAACTGGTAAAATTTACATCATAGTAAGTAAATTACTAGGAGCAAAAAAGTTAAATAACTTTACTTTAAACCAGCAATTAGTGCAAAAGAAGTGTTTTGCTAAGTATCTCCATAGCAGTGACTGCCTGAATCTGGATGTTGTTTTCAGCCAAGAAGCAGTTTCTTTTCAAGGACTCTTTCCCCCACTTCCTATATCCATTGTCTGACATTATCTTTTAGCTAAATGGTAGTGAAGGAAAGGTTACAGTTTTGCAGGAGACTGGCTATATCCTTGCTCTTGGCTTGTAAGCATCTATTCTGCGGGGTTTTGCTGTCCATCATCCATTTGTCATTCCCCTGCCCCTGATACTTTTAATATAAATCTGTTGAGATTTCCTTCTACCTAGTTGTGTGTGATACAGTGAAAAGATTTGCTGTCTCTGTTTTGAATATCTAGTGAACCAAAGGAATAGCTCTTGTCTGTCACTAATACTATTCAAACCAGACTTCCAATCCTGATCAGCTAACTTTCTTTTAAAAGGAAATTCCAGCAAGGAAGCAGAACTTCACTGTGCTTTCAGTCTCTTGGTGTTTTCCTTGTGCAAGGTTATGTGCGGCAGATATTTCTGAGCCTCAGAATGTCTAAGTTGAATATGTGTTTAACCCTGTAAAGCTAATCAGCGTTTTTCAGATGGTGATGATGTTAATGACCAGAAATTATTGTCTGAAGTGGAACCCTTACTATTATTTTACATTTAGCTTTGCAGGTTTTTGTTGCTACCAGTTTTCTTTCCTCTGCCCTACTCCAGCTATGTTCCACATAGAATGTCTTTGAAAAATTACTGCATTACTTGCACATTTCTATTGGCTTTTTATTTTGCACTTTGAAGCTCTGGCTGAACCCAGACAAGAAACCAAAATTGTTAAATACCAGAGGGTGAAGGAATCTAAAGAAGACATAATAATTTGCCTGGGGAATGGTGACAATTCAAGTTCAAGGTTATTTCTCAGTAAATGCTTCAGAGCAGGAGGCAATGAATGCAGAAACTAGAACTAGCACCACAATGTCATAAAGGAAGAAGGGAACATACCTGGGTCACTGTCAAGTTTGCCATTTCTTTTGATCAAATTGATGCTGGTTTATTTTGCTATTGGTAGTACTGAGTTAGGTGGAACTTGCAAATAGTTAAGATGCACTGACACATATACTTGTTGCACATCATGAGGGAAACATGAACGTTATTTAATACATGATGATAATGTATTCATGTAGACCTGTGAGGTTTTATGGTGCCATCAGGAGATTTGTATCTGACTTCTTGTCACCTTAGGGCAAAGTGAGCCCATGGTGCTGGTACAGGCTGGGAGCTGGTAAGCTGAAAACAGCCCTGCTTTAAAGGAACTACAGTTCAGAGCAGTGTGCTCTTCTCATAAACACCGCCATCCACAGATCTGCCACACCTACAGTGTGGCAAACAGGTTCAGGAAAGTTGTTACAACCCTCTCTGTGGTGTTGCTCTTGCTACCCAGAGCATGAGTCTTGATTTGAGACCCACAGTTCTAGAGGGATTCTGAGAAACTAGACAGGGTAAACCCTGAGGAGGGCTATCAAGATGGTTTGGGCCTAGCATGGATGACTGTATGCAAGTTGAGGGAGCTGTGCATGTTTAGTACAGCAGAGATGAGAATGCATCTGATGGCTGCCTCTAACTGAAGGTAGCAACAAACATGGTAGAGCCAAACTCTTCCTTCTTGTGACAATACCAGAAGTCAGAGCCAGGGCAGTGGTCATGCATGATGTCTTGAGCAGGTCAGCCTTGGTGTGAGAGTTTATCACTAGGTTATTTTGGGCGCTTGGTGCTTTGGAGATCTATATTTGTGCTTAGCTTGTCTGTGTGATCTTCTTGAGTGCTAGAGAGGATGGCAAAGTTTATAAATCCCAGAAAAGCTTCTGAGTCTTGCTGTGATCTGTGTAAGACTGGAAGCCTTCAGGAACTACAGATCTCTGGGGCTGTGGGAGGAAAATGGGTTCTGAGAAGCACAGTGGGGAAGAATAAATTCTTTACTGGATAAAGAAGCTCCAAGGACTGGATTCAGGGTTTGTTGGTTTTTGCTTTGGTTTTTTATACCTCAGTAAATATTTATATCCTTCGTTCATACCAAGCATAGATCTACTGATAATAATGAACAGCATGTATTAAAGAACCAATTCATGTATGCATAGAAATCACTGCCATGTGATATTTTGCTGAGTATGGTCATCTTGACCAATGTGAGATTTGGACCACTGAGAACTGGACACCTGAGTCCCATTTTGAACTCCTCCTATCTTGTTTCCTTTTTGTAGCTGAGTTCCTTTTTGAAATACTTCTCACTGGAGGCTTGCCGTACATCACAAAATCATGCTAGAGTAAATACAGCTGGAATATTGAGCTGCTTCATTAAAATCACTGTGATTTGTGAAAGGAACTCCGATCTATTCCAGCCTGACTTGTTAGTTTAGATTCCCTTACTGAGATATAGGTCAGATTTAAATTAATAAGTGGTGACTGCAAAATCTTAATTAAAATGATACAGTGTTTTGAGTAGACAGGCTCTCTTTAATTCATGGCTCTCTTTAATTCACGTTGGGGTGGGAATGTCTTCTTTTTGTTGGTAAAAACCTGCTTGTAAAGGTGTCAGACCAAATTTATTTCTGTCATAAATATTAGTGGTTTAATTAAATTACCAAAATTATAAATCTGACCCTTCAGTCACAGCTACCTTCAGTTATTTAGGAAAAAATTACTTTTTGGGGGTGTGTATTTTGTTTTCTGTTTTTCCATTGAATAGCAAAAACCTTAATAATAATTCAAAAGCATCTCTCATGTTGTTAAATTATTTCCTTTGTGTGGAGCTTGATTCTACACTGCTTTGCAGCTTTTGTGGCGCACTAGCAGGGTGAATGTGGAATGGCTTTGAATTCCATTTTTAAGAACACGGTACCTTTTCCTACCCATTTGCCATTCACACAGCACCGGCATAAAGTCTGAAATAGTGTGATGACAGTGTGGGATGAGATCCCCAGGCAATCTGATCTCCTCACACTAGAGACCTGAGGAATCGTGCTGAAGATGCTAATGCCCCTCCATAGCAATCGAGAGGTGCATTTTGGCCTGCTTTGCATAGGTGTAATGGTCTGCTTATACAGGGTACTGAGGGCAATAGAGAAACAGCACCACATGAAGCTTTGCTCTGTTAGAATATAGTTCATACAGGTTCCTGAGTCACCTTCAGAGGTACTGTACTGAACAGAAAAATTATTGCTCATCTCCATACAGTTCTCCAGCAGGCAGAGGCAATAAAACTCAGGTTGCTATACCTCTTCCCCCCCCACCCCTGCCTTCTTTTTCCCCGTTTCTCCTTTGTCCTCTGCAGAGCTGCTTACAAGTACAGCTGGGAAATAATATAATATCTGGTCTAAGAATATATTGTATAATCTACTTTTTATCCCAAGAAGACTTTTTTATTTCTTTGCAATACCTTCCATGGTAGGCACAGTCTAGATTCATTATGGACGTGCAGAGGAAGGGGATTGTGTGAGCTCCTAGCATGATTCTTGCTATTCTTTTGTCTCTTCCTCTCGCCCTAAGTAAGTATAAACAACATGTAGACAAGACAAAACCTCAGCAGTGAACAAAAGCTGCCTGCATGTTATCCATCAGTATTATTTAAGTAGGACATGCTGGGCTGTTCATGATACACTCATACTGTAAGTGATAAGCTATAACATATGGTATTCATTTACTTCTCCATTCCAACAGTAATATAGCAAAGACAATAAATTTTCCTGTTTGTTCTCTGACCCACTGTTCTTGGGTTAAGCAGCATGTTTTGTCTACATTTGTCAGTTGTTACAAGCTTCTAGCTGCTGTGGACTAGGGTATTGATGAACCCTGGAAAATGGAGCCTTGAATAATGTATAAAGCATTAAACATGCAACCATTTCACTGGGAAAAAGGAGGGGAAAGTGTGTTATATGTTTTCTCTGTTGTAGCTCCTTCATTTACAAAACATATTTGTCAAGTCTTTTGCTAAGAATAATGCCAGGATGCAGTTTCCCATCATTCTTGTTAATGGGACTGTCTTAGTGTTACAGTAAACAACCATAAGTCTTGTGTCTCAGCCATTGTGCAGCACGCTCAGTTTTTTCAGCTTCCAATTAAGGGTATTTTAAATTTGCTGTCTGGAGTCATAGGAGGGGTTGTGCAATTTCTGGTCTTGCACCTGGGGAGGGGCACTAAGAAGAAAGGTGGTTTTAAAAGGCAGCAGGGTACTTCCAGGTTTACTATGTGACTGAAGTACCTGTATTACCGGGCTCTCTAAAAGCCCCGAACTTATTCCTACCTGTTATAGCAATTTATTACTAAAAAAGAGTACTGAATCATGCATTTTGCTCGCTGAATTTACATGATATATATCAATATATATTTACATTAGCAAATGGAACTTTCTATCATATTTGTGAGACCAGAGTTCAAGACTTCAGTGGCAGTGAATCAATGCAGCTGTATTAGCTTCTGTGGAATGGTGCTGATTTATATCAGCTGAAGCTCTGGCTTGGTAAATTCTTCCTCTTTTGGAAGCATGTATCAGAGCAGTGGAAAATTGCTGGATCTGATTTAGCCCCTGTTTGACATACCCCAGAATTCACCATTGCACTGGGAAATTTGAGGAAACATGGAGATTTTATTGGCACGAAGTTTGAATTACCCTCGTATCCTGGCCAAGGTTGAAAGATTTTGTTGAACTCTGTGGAGCACAGGCACGGTGCTTCCATTTGTCCTGAATCAGTTCTGGAGCTAAATGAGAAATGTGATGTTGAGAGCTGGCAATCTGTTTTCACAAGGACTAAATTCATGTGCAAAATTCAGAGATCTCATTTAAAAAGAGGAAAATTACTTCCTGCGTGTAAGTGTGAGTTTTCCAGTGCTGAGCATTTTGATTTAGTATGGTTACCACTATAAAGTAAGGTTATCTTGCCACATGTAGGTTTCTGTACATAAATCCCATGCAGAGAGAGCTGGATGCTCTGAGATGAGAATATAGCCCATCAATTTCCTCGAGCCTGACACTCCAGAAAGCCTAAAGCCCTCTCTGTGTAGAGGTGAAGTGTCCATGCATGCACAGAGACATAGCTGCAAGACTCTCCTTAGCTTTAACAGAAGCACACAGCTAAATCCCTTCACATTGTATTAAGTATTTGTTGCGTGTGTGTTTCTCCTCAGCAAATTATTTGTCAACATAGAAGCAGAAATGTGTAGGACACAAGGAGATGAATGTGCATGTTATTAAAGGCAGAAATATAAAACATACAGGATAAGAATCCTCTTTTCTGCCTTTCTTGGAGGTCTTTGCTATCCTACAGATGTGATAGGGAAAGAGCTGCTGGAGCAGATACCTGCTTCACGTAGGTGATGCGATTGCGATACAAATTATTTTGGCAGGGTTATTCATCAGAGAAACAGAAGGTGTCATTAAAATGTTTATACAATAAATTGATATATGTACCATGTATTACTAGGGAATTATTTCAGTTAAACAGGATCAATACAATTGCTCCTAAAGGTGAATGTGATGGGTTTGGACTAAGAGATTTTAATATGTTTTTCAGATAATTTTTCTATTTTTTTTTAAAGACAAATGATTTTTTTAGAGCTAAATTTTCTTTCCCCTGCTGTTGAACACACAGCCTTCTGGTAGTCCAACTGTGATGTATACTCAGTGGTAACTTCACAAAGCTCTTTGTGGTTATTGGCATTGTTTATTAGCATTTAAAGAGATTAGCTGTCTGGGTTTTGATGCATATAGGCTCTTCCTTTTAGAATAAGTTGATTGAGGTTTCCTTTTCTTCCACTTATGCAGGTTTATGGTATTTTAGTAGGTAGGTATCTGTGGAAGGCTGCTGTTTAACCTCATGACTTCATTACCAGACTCCATCATATCTAGTATCGCAGGATGTTGTCAGTCTGTGATTTTGTATCTCTGACATTACTTTCAGTTTTTGATTTACTGACTATGTTCTTAACATGAACCTTGCTAGTTTAATTCTCATCAGTGCTGCTGTCTGCAATTCATCTTCTGAAAAAAAATTACGGATCCACTGAAAAGCAGGAGGAGATCTATAATTCAAGAAGTTTTCAAGATTCATTTTCAAGAAGATGAACTGCTGACCACATTATATGCTGAGTAGGGTTCTTTGAACAGTAACAATGCACCTGCAGCACTAAACGTGTATTATGAATAAATGTTTTATTGGAAGCAAGCTGGGAAAAGAAACGGTCAATCACTATTGCCATGTCTTTCCCAGCAGAGAATAAAGATTCTTCTGCAGCTGTAATGACTTCTGCAAAAATGTACACACAGATATAGAACTGGGTTCCATTTTTGTGACTTTCACACATTTACAGTCAGTAGCACAGTCCATGCATTTCTAGAGGATATAAATAGAAAATACCTAAAACCAATGCTGTAAAAGAGTGGAAAGCACATTTGCAGTGCAGCAGAATGCATGATTAAAGCAGTACATTCTCCAGAGGGAATGTATGAGGGTACCAGTAGGTGCTGCTACTATCAATAACACTGGAATAACATGTTCTGTTCTCCATCCTAACATGTAATTAAATTAGCATTAACTCAGCTTTACATCACTGATGTTATGCAGTAAAACAGAATATGAAGGAAGAAATGCTGAGCATTTAATTTCAAGCAAGAAGCTATGGCTAGGTGACAATGCTAGATAGAGAAGGAAGAGCAGTCTGAATTCTGGGGGTGTTCTGTACAATCAAGTATTGAAACTATTCCCAGTGGAACCTGAAGATGACTAGGCTACAACACTTTGAAAACCTAGTGTTTATACTTCTTTTCTGCCACTTTATGTCTGTGTTACTCCACCAGTTTGAGGACACAGTATTGATGTAAATTGTGAGAGGAAAAATCACTAGTTCCTGAAGACCAGAGATCCTCATACTGCTTCTCTGAAGTAAACAGTGACATAGCCAATTTAATCGTGGAATCATAGAATAGTTAGGGTTGATCCTGGTAGGATCAAGCAGAATAAAAGCTGAGATTAGTATATGGTAGGGCTTATATAAAAAGTTATCTGAAAACATTTTTTTTGATCCTTAGATAAAATGGAAAATGAATAATTTCACATTAAAGCATCAAAAATTCTGTTCTTTTCACCAACTGCCATCTAAAACCAATTGGCTTTCCAGATCTTTCAGCTGCTGAATAATTTTAGTAGGTAAGATACCTAATAATTAAGTAAGATACCTAATAATCTTATTCTTCCCCTTCACGAATTGTCTGGGAACAGTTTAAGAGCCTTTTAAGTGATGTCCTGGACAAGAATTATTTTGCTGCTCTGCTTTTGCTGACCTATAGTTTGTCTGGAGATTGTGTGTGAATACTCAGGGGAATACTGAGCAGAGCTTGGAAGGGCTTTGGGAACGGGAGCAAAATGTCTGCTGTAGAGCAGAGGCTTGTCAAAAGAGCCACTCTTCTGAAATTCAGAAGTCTAAGCTGGAGTTGCTGATTATTAAATTGATTATTAAATTATTAAATGAATGGGCCCTTTGGGGTGGGTTTCTTGTAGAAAGTTACCTTCATGACTTAGGATAAACTCTGAGTTTCGTGAATTTTGGATTTCTTAACTGAAATACCGAATCTAAGTCAGTCCAGAAAATTTGTTTTTCATTTTTCCATTCCCATTTTCATCATTTTACCTTTATGCATATTTTCTTCCTTTCTTCCTTTCGTTTGTTCTTTCTCCCCATGAATGTATTTTGGAATACTGTAGCAACTGTATGTCCTCCATAAAAATTTACAACAAAATCCTTTGTGAACTTCTTTTAGGGCTGCTATATTTTTTTCTTTTTTATTTTTTTTCTTTTTTTATTTTAATTTTGCTTCAGGTAGGAATTTTGTCTTGGAATTTTTAATCAAATGTTGATAATTCCATTCTTTGTATTGTCTGTTGATGTTGTGGCCAAGTGGATTGAAAAAGAAATCAAGGGATTGGGATACATATTCCCTTTGATTGGGATGCATACTCATATTGTAGGTACATGGAGGGTTTTCCTTTTGCAGATGAAGTTGTGCAGTGTTCAAAAAATTTGGTGAACCTTTTTCTAACCTGATGGAATTCTCCTCTACCTATAAAAGTAGTTGTAAAGATAAGTGAAAAGTAACTGAACCAAACAATTACTATGAATACATAGCAATTCATGTAGTAATGTTGATGAAAACATCTCTTTTTATCACGCTTCCCAACTTTCTCTTGGGTGCTTTTACTTTCCTCTCAGATTTGTAAAATTAATCAACCCAGACCAAAGTTGTGACTTTTGGAAGAGCTAATGCTTGCTTTGTATATAACAATAAGTTGAAAAAACCTCGCCCTGCCACATCTTTTAAGGAATCTGACTTGTAATACTGTCATGATTGATTGTGTCATTCACTTGAGATCGAATAAAAATATATTGATCATATGAGGAACTCTTCCTTAATTGGGCATCTCCCTCTGAAGTTCTCATTGCTTCTTAGAAAACAGAATGTGATTTTTGGTCCTTCCTCATTCAAAGCTGCTGGGTGAAAATGAACTTTTAGAAACAATCCAGAATTCATTTGTCAGGATAATAACAATTCTCTGTAACAATTCTTTCTGCCTCTTTTCGCTCCCCCTACCCACATTAATTACAGTGCTCTAACAGAACAGAGCTTGATTCCCTTTTTTATTAAGGTTGTTTCATTCTATTATTGATTAAGCTTATTTCCCATGATAAATAACCTTCCTGTCAAAAAATGATTTATGAAAGCCAGTGGTCTTTCTTTTTCCAGTTTGCTTTTCCTGTGGTTACATATTGCATATTATATCCTGCTGACTGGTTTGGGCAGTCTTTGAATCTACAGTTACTGGTCCTCATTAAGAGAACTGAATTTCGTTGTTGTAAAAAAGCTTGGAGATTTATCAGATGAATCATTCGATTTTAAGTTAGAAACACAAATATCTTTCTAGTGTGAGTATATAGTCTTGTGGTATGCCTTTAAATCTTCAAAATGTTAATAAGGTGAGGTCACTCTGCCTTGCACTTGTGGAGACCAGCTCCTTGGAAGCAGCATCCTTCATTAATTTTTTTCTATGTCTTCCGGAATATAACAACCACTGACCACAAAGAAACTCTCCCCAACACAACCCCCCAAAAAAAATCTATATATTTGCAATTTAAATCATACACTTATGGAATGCTAGTCTTCCACTTTGGATGGCAGTCTTTATTTTTCCATTATAATGTATGTCTGTGTGTGTATATAAAATGTGAAGGAGCTCCTCTGGAAGAGAACAGTTTGATTTTATGCAACTCTTGAGATGGAGTAAGTGTGGTTCTGTTCTGGTAAGATTTGTTCTGTTATGTCAACAAACCTTTTGTCTTTGGGTTTAAGATAAAATATGAGGTCTTGTGAGTTCTTTTTACTACATGGTAAACCTGAACGAGATACAGGGTATGTCTAACCTGCTTATTGGACAGGATGCATATAACCTGTTTGTGGATGAAAACTGATCAGAGGTTTATGTCCTGACTACATCAAGAGCTGAGCACCTTTCCAGGCAGTGGCTTATCCAAAACCACTGTCATGTACCTTTCTTTCATATTCTCGAAACAAAGTCTTGATCTGCATCTGGGCTTCCTCTGCTGCCTTTCTAAATTGCATCTGTGCCTTCTGTTTTCCATTCATGAAGTTCCAAATATCCAGTCCTCTATTTTAAATATGTGTTCCAGGACAAACAGCTCAAGTCCAAGGGGAATGTAGCCTGTCTTTTGGGTTGCAGGATGGTGACTGTTTTTTTCCTGTGCATAGCATTGCAGAGTTCCGATCCACAAGCGCGTTTTCTCTGCAATAGAATAATACAAATGAACAGTCTTAAAAAAACCCACTCTATAAAGGAATGTCACTGCTTTTCAAAATCCTGAAGAAGGCTGACTGTACTGCCCCAGCTTTAGTGACATTTCCACATAATTCGCGTTACAATTCTGTATAGATGTTGCATTAGACAGACCTAAAAAGAAAAAAGATTGCTCTTACATACCCTTGAACAGTCTCATGAAAATCCTAGTGCTTATAAGTGAAAAAGCATAAAGCAAAAACTAATACTAATATTGCTTTAATTCTCAGTCTTTGTTCCTTCCGTCGGGGCTCTTAATGGAAACTAATGGTAACTACATAATCAGGATATTTTCCTTTCTGAGTCAGTAGCAGAATTAGAGTCAGGAAAAGATAGCAGGCTGACATTTGATGTTTTTAATACCTAAAGCCAGCTTCAAAGAGAATGAGGCAATGTCACTAACCAAACAAATCAGCAGAGACAAATACTTTTCACCTGTAGTAGCTCTGTCCTCAGAATTAATTTTGATAAGAAGAATTTTACAAATATGATTTTTTTTCTCCTTGAATCCTGCTTACCTTGCAAAAAATAAAAAATAGGGTCATTTTTCTTGTCTGCTGTTGTGGGGCCGTAATATTTCAGCTCTCACAGATTTTGAAAGGACCACTTGATCCTGTGACAGGTGATAAAATCAAAGGGGCCAGTAAAGAACAATGCTTTCTTGCTTTCTCTCAGAGAGTGGTTTCTCTTAACGTGCTGTTCGCTGCTTGTGGACAGCAGGTCCTTGGATTTCTGAGATCAGAGGTTGTCCTCGGGGTCAAAGATGTTTCTGTTCCCACATTTTGTGCAGTAACTGAACTCCCGAGATCTTGTCACTGTTATCCCTGTTTAAGAGATGGGGAACTGAAGTACAGAGAGCCCAGCATTACAGGTAGCCTTTAGAAAATTGAGAGTGGGAGCTAAGTCTCAGGCTCTGATCCTGCCCTCTCACACAGCCTGGGTAGTGGGGTCGTTGTTGACAGTGGTGATCAGTGTGCTGTATGTAATACAGTGATACTGGAGCTATGCACTAGCTCCTTCAGCAGTCACTTTCGCATAACTGAATTTTGTTGCATATTAAAGTAAATTAACTCATGATTGTGAACCAGCTACTCAAACCTCAAAATTTCCCCAAATGCTATCTGCAATAGTTAACAACTCTTAAACTCAAATATAGAGCTTTGACTTTCTGAAACGAAAATAAAGGGTCGTCTTGTTCCCTGAGCTGCTGTGTGGCTGTTCATTATACAGAATATACTGTAGAAAGGATCTTGATTATAAAGATGCACTCATAACCTGTTTGAATTAGGTAATAGTGGAATGATAATATTAAGTAACCAAATGAAAGAAAACAAGTTATATTTCAGTACAATAGGCCACTGAAGTTTAAAAAAATATGTGGAGCACATGTAATTTTACCTTCTTGTTGAGGTTTAACTACTGAAAAAGTTATTTTACCACATTAATTTTAAGTCTTTTTAGTCTAGGTTCCTTTAAATCTACTTAGAAAGTTGCAAAAATGACTTGCTGAAGTCTCTGTTGGTCTGGAGGGAAGATATGAATTAAACACTGAATTGAGAGATT
Source organism: Psittacula echo (assembly GCF_963264785.1). Classification (NCBI taxonomy): domain Eukaryota; kingdom Metazoa; phylum Chordata; class Aves; order Psittaciformes; family Psittacidae; genus Psittacula; species Psittacula echo. Next base: position 13,996,705 of record NC_137739.1, read on the forward strand.
AAAGGAACTGACTTTGTAATGTGCTTTAAGAACTTAGAGCGAAGTGGAAGAGAAGACTATGCATCTTTAAATGGCCTGGTCTCACTCCTGATTGTAAAATGCTCAGGACTGGGGAGGCCTCAGGCACTGTCTTGGATGTTCATGATGGTCTGTTTGAGGTGCACAGTGTTCCCTGGGGATCTGATGCACCGTCCAGTACCTCTGGAGCTACTGTCAGGATCCTGTCCTCCCTGAAGCCTGGGCAGTGACTGCTCTGACTGGGCCTCCTGGGGACAACTTCTAGAAGTGGATCTGAAGAACTTTAAGGTTTGCACTTTTGGCAGGGCTAAGAATATTGCACACTTTGTAATGTACATTTCCAAAACAATAGCCTAAGGCTACACAGGGACAAAGCCATGCATGTGACTCTGGACTTGGGACTGCTACTGCAGTTCTCTCGCTTTCAATTTCATTACTGCTAGCTGAGAAACTTTTTCACTGTTTCACATTTTCAGTCTTTATCTTGTTGTGGATCTGTTCTTCCTCACTCCAGGTCTTCACTGGGTTTATTCATTGCCCATGTGTTTGTTATAAATCATCATTTGACAGTAAAAGCGTTTGTGCCTCTAAGCATTTAGAATTCACCACTCTTGAAATAACCCACCGTCCTTGAAATCATGGGGACTGAGGCATCCTTTTTGTTTATTGCTTAGAAGTGTAGATAGATTTGAACAGAGAAACAGAGGAGTTCAATTGCTTCTCAACTTTCAATTTGAGGTAAAGCCTCAAATGATGACATTTATGGTCACATTCTTTGTCTCACACTAAGGGAGTCCATCTGGTGGGTTTCCTAGAATTTCAAATCGTGCTTCTTGGTTTCCTGGAATTTGTGTTTTCTTGCATGCTGTCAACAGCACAGAGCCAAAAGTCTGTATTATACATGACATCCACTGTCTTAGCAAAGCAGAAATAAGAAAGGGCCATTTAAATGGTGTGGATTTGTCTTCCCAAATTTTTAAATAGTATTTAGATAATTCTTTTTCTGTTGTGCTATATTTCAGTGATTTCTGCCATAAAAATTTGGTTTAGTAGGAGGCGTAACATCTGAGAGAAAAGCTGTACATTTCAGAGGCAGCAAGTGTTCCGACTTCCAGAAATAAGCATGCTAAGAAGTAGCGCTCTGATTAGGTAAAGTGTCTGACATTAGGGATTCAACCATAAAAAATGGCCAAGGAGGAATCAAAAGGCTCTGCAGGGACATTGGAGATTGTCATGGTTTAAGCCCAGTCGGCAACCCAGAACCACGCAGCTGCTCACTCACTCCCTGCCTTCCACACCTCGCTCCCGGAGGGATGGGGAGGAGAATCGAAAGAATGTAACTCCCACGGGCTGAGATAAGAACAGTCCAGTAACTAAGGTATAACACAAACCACTGCTGCTGCCACCAATAATAATAATGGCAAGGGAAATAACAAGGGAAGAGAATACAACTGCTCAGCACCTGCAGACTGATACCCAACCCAACCAGAGCAGCAATCTAGCCCTTCCAGGTAACTGCCCCAAGTTTATGTATGGGGCATGACGTGCTGTGGTATGGAATACCTCTTTGGCTAGTTTGGGTCAGGTGTCCTGTCTCTGCATCCTCCCAGCTTCCCCTCCTCCCTGGCAGAGCATGAGACTCAGAAAGTCCCCAATCAGAGTAAACATTACTGAGCAACAACTAAAAACATCAGTGTTATCAGCGCTGTTCCCAGGCTGAAAGTCAAAACCACAGCACTGCACCTGCTACTAAGAAGGAGAAAAATGACTGCTACTGCTGAACCCAGGACAGAGATGCAGGAGATGTACGCATTCCACAAATTTTGCAGTGAATGCATTGAGTTCAGTGTTCAAAAAGGATGGCTGGTTTTATAAATAAATAGGAAGATATTGCTTAGGGTGTTGTGTTCTGGCCCATCACCTTGCAGTATACAATGATTACTATTGTTGTGCTTAGTAAGTCAGATTTGCTTTGTTTTGTTTTGGTTTTTTTTTCAATATCTTGGATTGATTTTATATTCTTTGTATATTTTATCCAGAACCTTCTAAAATATGGTAGTCTAAAAATAAACCCTGAATTAAGACAATCATGCGCAGATACGTTGCAAAATAATTATCTCTGAGTGGTCACTTGAAGATTATTACTGTGTCCATGAAAGAGCTTCGATCTTTTGAAATCTCTAAGTTTAGAACCTTCAGGAAACTTCCCTCCCTTTGCTCCACAGCTCTGGGGGAAGTACAGGACTAAGCCCAGAACGTAGATGAGTAAGAAATGTACTGCAACAGGACTTACTACAAACCTAAACAGGATAGAGTTAGCTTGTTATACTTTGAGTTTGAAAATCACTCAAAGACCTATCTTCTATGTGGCAAATCATTCTCATTCTGTTTTTATATGCTTATGCTGGTTTCCCTTTAGAATGCTTTGGCTTAATAGTTGTGAACAAAATAATGTTCAAAAGAAAAATCTTTAGGAATAAATAAATGAGGTACTTCCCTTGTAGGCATATTTTTAGATGAGGTAATTTGACCACAATGCATCTCTAGTCATCAGGTATTTAAACAGCAAATACATGGAACGGATGAAGAGAATTTACTAGGAGAGCCGAATAACTGCTGCAGACACACTTGGCATTTTTATTACGGTGGTATTTCATTGTGGCTGTGCGGTTTTACATGGCAGGGAGTTTACAGATACTGTGCTCAAAGCTTGAGCATCATATTTGTCTCCTTGACCATAATAATGGCTCCATAATAAGAGGCCTAACTCTGCAAAGAGATCAGTAAGTCCTCTCTAGAATGCCTCTCCTCTCTCTAGGATGTATGTGGTGCCTTATTTTCTGGTGCACTTTCAGTTCAGCTTCTGAAGAACAGAACCCTTCTGGAGCTGAAGATAGTGAAACAGGTGAAAAGAGTGTCCATAAAGAGTGGAAATCCCTGTCTTATGAGGGGAGTAAAAAGAGTTCCCAACAGCTTGCAAAAGGTCTGTTCTTATGAAAGAACTGCTAGAAAACTCTGCTAAGCATGCAGTTCTGAGGGACTCCTTTCCTTCTCTTGGCTACTTATACGTAAGGAAGAGTTGGGTCATTGCATCCTGAACTCATACTGCCCTGCTAGAATAAGCACCTTACATGCTATGCTACCAGAAATCAACACAGAATTTGGGTTACATGCATGGCACATTATGCATTATATGGAAAAATGTTTCTTTATTTCTTTAATTTTTCCTTTTCAGAAAAATTAAAAAGATAGCTGAGGGGAGAAGTGGAATAAAAGAGGCAGCAGATCTAATTATTTATGACCTTGTTTGCTCCCGTTGGTACACTACTTGACTGCTACTGAATTCAGAAGTCCATTACCATCTTGGCTTGTGGTCCATAACTGCAGAAACCGTGTCTGCCAACTAGTGTAAGAGTGAACAAGTAGAGAAAGAGATGTTATTTTCAAACTCTTGAGAGTTTATTATACAATCAGTGGAGAGTGAAATGCCTACATTAGAAACTGTATAAAAGCATTTGACAATGTCCTTTTACTCGGTTTCAGTAAAGGGTATTAATAAGATTTTTATATTACTTGCATTCTAAAGCATGATGCCATTATTTAATCTTTTAAGAGAAAGGTCTTACTGAAAAATACAGATGATAAAAGCTTTCACCCCTCTCCTGTATTCACAGTGTCTGCTTATCCAGTTTCCATCTACCTCCAAATATGAATATCTTTGTGGGATACTGACATTTTTACATCTGGCCATGCCACTGATGCGCAGATGTTTTATGAAACAAGGCAGAGCAATTCATACTTCCCTTATTGATTGTCCCTTTCTCAGAACATTCGGCAGCAGAATCAAGTCAAGTCTTCTCAGACTGTCCTGGGTTCAGCAGTAGCAGTCATTTTTTCTCCTTCTTAGTAGCTGGTGCAGCGCTGTGTTTTTAACTTTCGGCCTGGGAACAGCGCTGATAACACCAATGTTTTTAGTTGCTGCTCAGTAATGTTTACTCTGACCAAGGACTTTCTGAGTCTCATGCTCTGCCAAGGAGGAGGGGAAGCCGGGAGGAAGCAGAGACAGGACACCTGACACAAACTAACCAAAGGGGTATTCCATACCATAGCACGTCATGCCCAGGATGTAAACTGGGAGTTACCCCTAAGGGCTGGTTCACTGCTCAGTCGGCTGGGTTTTGACGAGTGGTATTGTATTCTCTTCTCTTGTTATTTCCCTTATCATTATCATTATTGGTGGTAGCAGTAGTGGTTTGTGTTATACCTTAGTTACTGGACTGTTCTTATCTCAACCCATGGGAATTATATTCTTTCGATTCTCCTCCCTGCCCCTCTGGGAGCTTGGGGGGGGGTGGGGGTGGTGTGTGGAAAGAAAGGCCAGGGAGGGCGGTGGACTGCTTGGTTCTGATTTACAGGCTGGGCTTAAACCATGGCATCAGCCATGTAGGCAACACTGAATTTTGTTGCCCCACAGATGAAGACAAAAATGAGCTCATTTGCCTTCACTGTTGGGTTGGCAGCACAGGATCCTATGGTGATGAATAGGTTTCAGAGATGAGACCAAGACTGGGTGAGAACACTGGCTTTGGAGGGAAATGAGTTCACTGGAGGCTGAAAGGTGTTACAGGGTTTTGATTAGGGAGGTAGAAACTGTTGATGAGAAGTCCAGGAGCAAAGTCTGAAAAAGCTTTAGGGGAAGAAAGGACAAGAAGACAGATGTGAGCTAGAAGTGGTGGGTTTTTCTTGGTTGATTTTGGAAGAGTCAGTGAGTTGCACCAGTGGATAATGAGTATATAATAATTTGTTCATTTTCTGTCTTCCCCATCTACCAGAGTACTAACTCTCTCTGTGCTGCTGTGTGTGGTCTGCCCTCACATCCTAGCAAAGAAGTTCCCAGGAGTAGGCTTTATTCATCTTTCTGTTGTTTTGTGACTGCTGAGAGTGACGCAGTGTGTCTCATCTGGTTTATGTCTGCCTTGAGGAGAGGAAAGATGTTGGGAGAGGGCAAAAAGCTCTGTAGGGCTGCTGGGGGCCTGGGCAGAAAGTCTGGCTGCTGTGCTGCCGTTATAGAGGATACTGCAAACACTGCTGCAACCAGGGGACCCATCTACCACAGCTGGCTATCCCAAACATCAGTGGGAGAGAGGGGCTGACTGTGTTAAGCATCTACCTTCCTTGCCTCTTCATATCTAATAATTTTCAGCAGTGCATATTTTTGCATACTCAAAAAGAGAATATTGTCATGAGGTAACTAATATAGTTTCATAGCACCAAGACCACTGTATCTAATACTGCCCTGGAAGCCCCCATCAGTGGTGGGACCTCATATTGCTAACCCATCTTATAGTTTAGTGAGAAGATTTCAGCTCATTTTAACTTACTTTTAGGCAACATAACCTGATTTGTATGTCAACTGAATCTCATTAAAGCTTTTAAAGTACTTTTGAATCACTTAGATGGAAGGTACTAGGGAGATATTCTATGCAGCCGTAACTGCTCATTTAACAAGCAGACTTTTAACTACGTGTTACAATTACAAAAACATTTTATTTTCTTTATATTGTTATGATTTATTTCCATTTCTCTTTAGAAATGAAAGTTACAATGTAATTTTTTTGTATTTCCTCAAAGCTTTTTTTTTGTTTGCTGGCCTCCCTTTAAATTTCCACTGACTCAATGTTTCCCTCTATGTGAAGCCCCTTAACACATATAGACAATTAGGATGAATAAGAAATTGTGCTTAATTAATTCTGTAGTAAGGTGGTTTGCAGTTTTTAGTGTGTGATTTGGTCTAGATTGAAGTGACGCTCATTGTATCAGTTTGTTTGCAACAAGGCAAGTAATAACGCTACATCCATGTTTTAAGTAAAACATAAAATTCCAGGTACTCTTATCCTGGAGCTTAACAGTTCCTTTCCACTTCCACTTTGAGAAGTGAAACCTAGCATCAGCAGTGTGGCTATGACTAAAGTATTTCCTTTAACAAAAGTCTTTAGGAAGTGCTCCAAAATAATCTAAAATGGAGGTCGAGCAATGGCTTTATAGCACTCCATTGAGCCCTTCTGTGTGCCAGTATACATTTTTCATCCTCAGCTTAAGGTTGTATTAATAAAGAAGAGGTCTGCTGCACATTATGCATTTCCTGATCTCGGCTATTTCACAGGAACAGTAAGCTATGAAACTTCAGAGTGATTTTTTCTATAATAATCTGCTTCTGTTCCTACTGATGAGGATCCAGTGTTCCTCTTTCTGACCTTCCATGTTCACCAGCCAATCAAGCCTGAACAGTTTCAGCAGTGTTAAACTTCATGGCTATTTCTGTTTCTCTGAGGTCTGTCCCCATCGATTTTTCAAAAGTCAGCATGCCAGGAATTCATGTCAGATGTCAGCAAGCTTCAGAGTCACCAGCGATAACCTGCTGTCTCAGCACATCGTAGCAGAACAGAGCATTCATGTTGTTCTGTTCCTGATTGTCTAGTGGATTGGGAAAACATTGTGCAAAATACAGCAGCTTCACTGGTGGGAAAAATTGCTGAACAACACCTGCATAGTAAAGCAAGACCATCTGCTTATTTTCCCTACCCCCTATTTCTGTTTCTTAGTATTCATCTCATTTTTGTCAGGCAGGATCATGCAGCAGTTTTGGTGAGAATATATATGAATCTATGTAAAGAAGAGAGGAAAGAGAGTGAAATTGGGAGCTGGACTGTGTTTTCATACAACATGGCGTTTCCCTGCAGAACTGACTGCTACAAGATATCAGCAAGAGCAGGAATTCTCCAGTGCTAATTAAGCTGACTGGGCTGTTTATCAAGAAAATGTACACATTTATGATTTTGTTTAGGTTTAAACTTGTTTACTTTAACCAAAAGGGTTGATAGGATGTTAACTCTTCTTCCAGAGCATAAATCTTCTTGCTGAGGGAGACAGGAAGAGGTACTTCTATTATCCCTACTTATTCTTATTCTATGTGTGTGGCAGGTTTTCAGTTTTCTTGTACTGTGTAGTAGTGATTGCTGTCACAACCACTATATTTGAGCCAATGAGTTTATTCCGGGTTAGTAATTTTTACACTCTAATACAAGTACTGTCCTTGGACAGTAAGAACACCTGCATTTTCTTTTTGTTATATGACACCTACAGAAGTAATGCTACACTAAAATTTAGCAACTTCTGATGGTGTGGGAGCAATTGTGCTCCTCTTTACTGTAGGAGAAGATTTTGAGTGAGCTTCCATAAACCTATTCACTGTAACATGCTGGTTAAACTGAAGCCAGCTTGTATTGATTTTTTTCTCATCCTCCCTTTTTTTTTTTATTTTTTTTTTTATTTCTTGTGCTCATCCATGTGGAGGACAAAGAGAGTTTCTAACTAAGTACTTTTCCCTTAATCAGGCTGAGAGAAAAGGAGGGTTTCAAGGTCAGTTACAGTGCAAGATGCCTTTTATAACCTTCATCATCCCATCTATTTCTTCTGCCTTAAGAAGAGAAGGTTTTTCCATGACACCAATTATGATACAATCTCTCACACAGGTTTTTTCCATTTGGGCTTGTATTTGCTCTCACAGTGAAGTCCCAAATCTCCCCAAGTGCTGTTTTGGTGATGTGAGCTTCTGACCTTTGGGAAACTATTCTGAACTTCATGAATTCCTTCATCCCTCACTTCTCTTATTACAGCCAGTGGTTACTATTTGTCTTATGCTGTGTTAGCAAAACACTGTGCAGATGGGGAATATAGATTTCTTCACTGAGGCTAAATTGGCAAAATATATAATGCAGCATCAATTGCCCTTGTGCCCCAAATTCCTGCTTTCGTTAACTAGGCTGCAGCAACTGTTGAAGTTGATCTGTCCACTGGCTGGGGTAAGAATGACAGAAAAAGTGAAGTTGCCTGTCTCAGGTTTTGTCCAATTTATCCTTTATGTATTTAGTGTAGTTCTTGACTGCGGGGTTATCTGAGGTGCTTGAGTGCTTTACAGCAGTTGTCCTCATAAATCCCTCACAATGTAAGGTAGTACTGTATTTACATGCAAACAGTGAAGCTTGCTGAAGTTGCATGATTTGCCAGATTTTCTGTGACATGCATGACAGAGGCCTGGGAATCCAGACTCTTTGACCAATCTGGTGCTCTCACCCCAGATTTTCCCAATCTGGGACAGAACTACACATTCACTTTGAAAGCAGCTGAAATACTTGAGGACATTCCTGCTTTGAGTGTTCAGCTGAGGTTAACACAGAGCTTGTTGAATAGAGCTTTTTAATTTGCCCAGTTAATGAAGGTGATAGGCTGAATTGTCTCAACATGTGGGAATTATGACTTCCAGGTGAGGGCGTTGTATTGAGGAGGTTGTGTATTGAGGGTGTGTGTGTGCTTCAAACCCCATCTTTATCTTCAACATGTAGGAGATATTGAAACATCCAGAGTTTGTTTATATGAATTCTAGTCGATGGGGGTAAAGATACAGAAAATCTTCCTGAATTTGTGATAAGCAGAGCAGTTCCCACTACATAGAAACATGAAGCATTAGCAGGGATGTTCTGAAGACAGCAAAAGAGTTCCTGCTTTTTCATGCTTTATGTTGTCATCGCCATCTGTACCTTAATGAGTTACTTTATCCAGTGGTTATACTTTTCTTCCAAATTTGGCTTTAAGCTGATATCTATTTATCTTTGTGTGTCTCTTGACAGCAGGAATGGTTAAAGGTTACCTTAGATGGTAAGTTTAGTACATTGGTGCATTCAAAAAAGGCAATATCCCAGTCTTCTCTTTCTTGTCTGGTGGACTGACATTTCCGCTTACTTGTGACACTAACCATCATCAATGCAGCCTCTTCCCCCACCCTTTCTTTATGGATTTCAGAAATTTTACCTTTACAGAGTTTCAGTAATTGTACTTTGCACAGGCTTTTTGTACCAACTGAAGAGTTCAGCAGTGTTGTGCATACAGCAATGTAATAGTTACACCATGCACCATGAACGATCAGATCAGTGTATCAAACATCATTGTGCATATGTTTGAACTAAAGCTCTGACTTGATCATCATACATGGTGTGAGAAAATGAGGTGAGATCAGTCATACTTGGAGGTTGGTCCTATGGTAGTACCTTGCTTGCTTCTCTCTTTTTCACACATTTGGTGGTTGAGTGATGTTTTCTGCTTGTACAGCTGTTAAAATCACATCTAACAGGCTGTGCTCCATTCCCTCTCTCCCAGAAGCTGGCATTATCTATTTGAGGTCACCCTTTTCCTGCCTGAAGCACCGGCTCAGAGATGCCCACCTCCAAAGAGGGGATCCAGTTCCTGTGTGCTCTTGGGTCCTGTCCTGGAGACAAGCCTGTATTTCTTTTACAGGATATCTCTATTGATTGGCAGTTACATCTTGTCTCCCTCTAGCTTTGGCTTGAAGGATCTATGTGTCCTCTTATATGTCTCACTTAAGAGCTCCTGCCCTTTCTTATATGAAGAAGTCCTACATAGCACCTGAACATCTTACACACCTGAAGCAGTGCACTAATCAGTCAATGAAGCTGTGGAAAATCAAGCAGAATGTTTCTTGAAGGAGGTGCTTTTGGCATAGGAAGTGATAGGTGTTAGCACTGGTGCTGGGCTTCTTGTGTATACTTGCTACCAATGCTGAGAAAGTGCCTCCAAGGTAAGCAATTCTGGTGTGTTTTATTGTTAACAGAGTAGTTGAGTAGTAGTTGACTAGGTCACGAATGAAATGAAAGAAAGGCCTGTATGGTAGTGAAAATTATAAAAGGTCTTCACTGCTGCAAGAGTGAATGATCAAAATGTATGGTGAGAGATAGCAGATGGATGCTAGACAGTTGCAGCAGCAAAAGGGACCAGAGACACGTTTCTGTTTAGTGTGATAAACAATATTTTGCCTTTGTAGTGTTGTTGATCTAGGATGTGCCAAACAAGCTTTGCTGCCTAATTTCAGGAGGTGCACAAGCTCCATTTTCCATGTCAGTGGGAACAGTCAGTAATGGTGCCTTGAGAGTTGACTGGTGTTCCTGGTAAAGAGTGTGTTGGCAAAAGCCATAGGCTTGAGTGCAGGCAGTGTACTGTCACTCTTGCTGCTTTGCACAGCAGAACCGCTCTGTTGCTGGGCTGTCTTTTGGTACCGGATGAGCTTTGCTTTGTCACAGGGCAGGTGCACAGGGCTTGTGGCTGAGGATGGAGGTGGGGGTTATTTTTTCTGTCGGGTCTCTGAGATGACTGTGTGCACTGTCCCAGTTCTGAAACACTGCCAGAAGAGAGGCTGGACTTGCAGTGAGAGGGCAGAGACAAAGTGAGCATGAGGATAGAAGGTTTCTGTAAAGCTTCCCAAAGAAAAAACAGCAGATCCACCTTAGGATGAAAGTGAATTTAGACTCATAATGTTTCACCATGTGCGACATCGTGTACCTATAATTCAAGGTGTGTTTGTATTAGTGCCATTATGATCAGAGTAAGAAAGTATTTAGCACAATATAGCTCTGCTTGGATCAGCTGGTGGGTATCTATAATATTTACACCCTTGAAGCTACTCAGGCCTAAATTCTGAAGTGAATTTAAGAAATTATAGCTTCTCTTTTTCATTATTTACTGATTTGGGGAATAATAAATAGTATTTTCTTTTAAAGACTACTGTGTTGGAGCAGTTTTAACTATGCAGAGATAAGAAAGATGAGCATACTCAGAATTAAGCATGGGCTATTAAAGTAAATTTTTCTCTCAGGGCACATGCTGTTAAGAGCAATTATACATGGTCATTGAAAGAAGTCTCTTATTTGCAAGTTACAGTTAGCTCTGGTTGCTGTAGTGTGCTGTGCAATGCATTTTGCAACAAATAATGTCCTCTGGTTAAGTAAGAAAGGACCATGGCATTGTCGTGGCTATTCAGTATTTATTGTTTCTTTATTCCCATAATATGTGCAGCCACAACCATACTTCAGCATAAGTTTATGAAGAGGCTGACTGCCCCAAATCTCTTGCTTACACAGCTGTGCAAAATGAGAAAGAATAAAGAGGTTTTCTTCTCATCCTGGGCCTCCTCAGAACTGCCAGCACAGCTCTCCATGAGCAGTGTGGCTGGCCCGAGAGCATGGGGCAGTCACAGGATGTCGCTTCTGCTTTCGGTGTTTGGTTCTCTAAAAGGGGTATTGCTTCTGGCAGACTGCAGCAGGATGACACTATGTGGTGTGGTTATGCACCATAGCCTGGCTCTCGGGATTGTTCCAGAAGGCACCTCCCACCAGAACTACAGAGCACAGATAAAATTTGGGAGCCCTTGTATTCAGCCTTGCCCTTTCCTGCAGCTGCTCGTGGAGAGGTTCAGTAGAACTGCTGTGATCTCCTCAGGAGTGCAGGAGAGGGTCTCTCTTGCTGTTTTTGGAGGGAGTTTCTTCTCTGCTTGAAAGCTTTAAAACTGTTTTTTCTTTAAAAATAATAGCTCCTTACCATCTGGCCACAACCTTGTACGATATGTTACATTTCAAACTGTGAGGAATTTCTTATGATCAGGTTATAATTTTTGTCAACTGCTCATAAGTCTTTACGTTAAAGATGTGTGGTGCAGAATAAAGTTGCTCTGTATATTGTTTTCTGAGATGAGTGGAAAGAGAAGGGAGGGGAAAAAAAGACACTTGAAAGTGTTTTAATTGCACAGGGATGTCATTGCCTCTAGCAAGAGTTCTCCTGCTTCTGTCATAAATTTTTCATATTGCCTCATGAGAGTGAAAACTGGAAACTTTACCCTCTAAGTGAAAGTCGATGAACCTCATATGAGCCTCAGATCCCAGTAGCCTTGCACTCGGGAATATTAATTTAATTAAGATCACTACAATAAATTCTGTGAGGGAACTCTCCTGGCACCTAAGGTAACTCCTGCAAAGGAGGAGGGGAAAAAACAGCCGAGCCAGATCTGATGGAGGGAGATACAGCAGTACAATGCCCTCAGAACAGTTGTACACTTATCAGAAGTGACAGCTAAGAGACACGTGAGACCTCCTAAAATAGATGACAGAGGTTTTAGTTGGGAAAAAGCACATGATCACTCCTAGTGTGATCATTTTATTGTCACCACACTGACCCATCTACAGTCTGAGAGAACAAGGCAAAAGGTGTTTAAAATCGCCTCTCCCTTGGGAAGCAGGAGGTGGTTGCACAGGACGGCGCAGTTCGGGCTGTCCGCCCCACATCAGACACTGAAACCTCTAAGACAGGAATGGTCTCTTGGCAACAGCCTCTGCAGAAGGGAGCTAATGAGCTCCTTTCACTCTGCGCTGTGTATGGAGATGGGGACAGGTAAACCAGGGACGTGCAGTCCTCAGGCTTCACACTGGATGTTTTGATGTCCTGAGTTAGGTGGGGGATTAGAATTGGATTACAGGTGATAGTTGACATGATTTATCCAGGTGTAAAACAGGAGCTGTGCCACTGCAGTGATGGTACCGCATCTTACAAGTCATGCAGCTGAGACTGGCTGAAGCTCCAAAAGGGGTAACAAGCAGGTACCACGTGTGAATTACAACTTTTTTTTTTTTCTTGTATTTTTTTTTCCTCCTGAAAATGGAAACTGGGCCATGGAATCAGTGCCACAATGATACCAGGATTCTACAAAACTCTAGGAAAATGATATCATGAAGTTAAACTGTTTCACATTATTGGCTGTAAAAATAAAACAGAACTCTCTGGGAAGTTCAGTCTGAAATGAGAGGTTTAATAATTGGGCTTATTATGTGGCTGTTAAAGGCTGAGATTTGCTTAAGAGAGGGGTTGAGCACAGTGTGTGCGTGTCACCACAAAGGGAGGTGGGAAACTTCTACTTTCAGGCTCTATTTCTAAACCCAAGACTATATATTTCTTTATATTAAAATAATTTTTAATGTAAGTAGTTACTGTTCTATTTTCTCAGATGCTATTAAAAGTATTTATTACACAATTTGGGTGTTTAGTGTTGCAAGATGAGCAAACCAAGAAAGAAGTTTTTCTTTGCTCTCCAGGCTTTTCTGTTCTTGCAGATCTGTTGCTCTCTAAAACGATAAGAAGGGCATTATTTGCTAACAGCTATTGAACACTGAGACACAACTCAGCACTCTGCTCGAGCTGGGCTGCTCTTCACGTCATCTAGTTGGAATCTCTTTTGGTTCATTTTCTTCAGTAAGGGTGCTGATGGTGTGATATGCTCTCTAAAATACTGAAGGTATGGGAGACAGCCCTGGAATACTTCCTGGAATTAATTGTCTCCAGTGGGACGATCCAGTAAGAAACTATAGCCTGTGATCTGAGGAGGAGCAAGTCTGGTGAAACAGGCAGAGATGCTTTGAAGCTGCAGACCACCTGTAAGGGGAAAAGGGTTATGGAATTCAATAGATTAAGTCTGGTTTTTATTTCCTAAAATGCTCATTGAACATGATTTGTATTTTATTCATGAGATTTAAAAATTGAGTTGAACAACTAACCTGACAGAGACCACGCAATGGCTACAAGGGTACTAGAAATAAAGCAGGAAGAAGTACAAAACAGCAAACAGCCACTTGAGTGTCTTGGGCTTTTATTGTTTTTAAATTAAGTAAGCTTGGATGTAGCATGATTATTTTTTTTTTTTTTCCTTGCCCAGTCTTCTCTCTGCCCTTTCCTAAATGGCACAGTTCAGTAAGATGCATGGATTGGTGTTACTGCAGGCATTGGTGAGCCCTTAACTACAGTATCTGTTCCTCATATTCCTTCAGGGTTTATTTGCAAAAGGGCAGCATAGCCAAATGTGGTATTTGGGCTCTGGTTCCTATTAAAAGAAAATAAATGCAGTGCTATAGGAAGGCTCCCTTGTTTCAAGGCAACTCTAACAAGCAAAGTAAAGGTTCTTTCCTGGATTTTAGACTTTAGGTATGACAGTACTGGGCAGGATCTATAGAGAGAAAAGACTAAAGCAGCCATTTTCCTGGATAATGTTGCAGTCACTGGATATCAACAATAAATGCCAATGACTGCTGGCCAGTGAAAGTGGCTGCCAGGTTCAAATAGAATTATCTTCCTTTTTCTTTTCTTTTTTTTCCTCCGGAATCCTATGTTTGTGTTCGTTGGACCAAGCGTTCTTATTCCCAGGAATAATGATAACTAGTTCTGTTCTTGTTAGTGCCGTAACAAATTTTGAACAACTCTTTGAAGCTGCACGTATGTTCTACCTTGGGAATGGGGTAGGCCTAATCTTCCATCTGCTGAAGATATAATCTTTCAAAATTCCCATCTGACATGATTTCTGTGGACATGAGACTTTGTCCCCCACCCCTGTGCAAAAAGTAAAAATGCAGTAAAATAACGGAGTTTGAAACTCTTATAGAAAAACTAGTGTTACTCTTTTAATATTACTGGTGTCACAGTATTATAATGGTAGGTGTATTTGAAGTGGATAAAGGGGATTATGCATGACCTCAAGCATTCTTCATGACCTTGAACATCATGCATGACCTCAAACATGCTTCCAAACCAATGGGCTAGCACCTGTTTTTTAAGGGGGTGGGGGGGCAAATACACTGAAAAAAAGCTTATTCTGGGAGGTTCCTGGTCAAGCGTGTTGCTGCAGTTAGGTATTTCTAAGCAGTTATTTCATCTTAAAGGGTTAACAAACTTACAAGCTGGCTTCTAATTGGCTTTCATCTTTCCACATGTATGCATACCCTATACCTTCTCTGTAGCACATGGAGATCAATATAACTACTAATGCCTAAACAACTTTTCCTTTATCATTTTAATGTAATCTCATTAGATTCTAGGGGCTTTTTCACAACTAGAAAACTTTCTGCCAAAATATATTTCTTCTTATTTTTTGCATTAATGGTCTTTTTTACTGTCGTGGTCTAAGCCCCGGCTGTAAATTAGAACCACGCAGTCTACTTCCCCCCCCCCCACTCCCCAGAGGGATGGGGAGGAGAATCGAAAGAATGTAACTCCCACGGGTTGAGATAAGAACAGTCCAGTAACTCAGGTATAACACAAATCACTACTGCTAACACCAATAATAATAATGATAAGAGAAATAACAAGGGAAGAAAATATGATACCGCTCGCCGGAAAAGAGCCCGACCGAAAGGAGGACGTGCCCTTCCGGGTAGCTCCCAGTTACATCCCCGGGCATGACGTGCTGTGGTATGGAATACCTCTTTGGCTAGTTTGGGTCAGGCGTCCTGTCCCTGCTTCCTCCCGGCCCCTCCTCCTCCCTGGCAGAGCATGAGACTCACAAAGTCCTTGGTCAGTCTAAACATCAGTTGTTATCAGCTCTTCCCAGGCCAAAAGTCAAAAACACAATGCTGCAGCAGCTACTAAGAAGGAGAAAAACTGACTGCTACTGCTGAACCCAGGACAGTATCCACCCCTTATTCCATACCATTCACGTCATGCTCAGATCCCACATTTTCCATCTACCCTCACTCTCATCTCAGTGCACTGTTATCTTAGTGCACGGACCAATTCCTATAAAGCTACTGAGTCCGTTCGATTCATGATGTTGGGCTCCATCTCTTGTAACAGTCTTTCAGGGCAGGAGAGGCTGTGTGCAGTGTTGGATCGTTGTCTGCTGATGCTGATCATTCCTTTACTGTAGAACTCATCCGGTTCTATCAAAGTTCATTCTCTGTTGGGATGATGGTCGGAGGGAAGTCAGGGCCAGTCGCTGGTGCCCTGCAGACTTCTAGTTGATGGCTATAGCAGGCAACAGCGTACAATTGAGTTCATTGTCTGTTTTCCCCTAAAATCAAATCCCCTTGAGGTACACATCGGACTTCCCCATCTTCCTGCATTACCCACCAAGTATATCCAGGTCCCTGAGCAAAAGCAATCCCACGAGTGGGTTTGCCTTTACCTGAAGCAGGAATAACCCAGACTGTCTTCCCCAGCAAATTCTTCATGTGCACCACAGGAACTTTGTCCCCCTCTACAATATGTAAAAGTTCTGACTGTGCTGGGCCAGCCCTGTTGGCAGATCCTCTGGTGTTGACCAACCAGGTGGCCTTTGGTAAGTGTGTATCCCAATGCTTGAAAGTTCCCCCACCCATTGCTCTCAGTGTAGTTTTTAACAGCCCATTGTACCGTTCGATTTTCCCAGAGGCTGGTGCATGGTAGGGGATGTGATATACCCACTCAATGCCATGCTCTTTGGCCCAAGTGTCTATAAGGTTATTCCGGAAATGAGTCCCATTATCTGATTCAATTCTTTCTGGGGTGCCATGTCGCCACAAAATCTGGTTCTCAAGGCCCAGGATAGTGTTCCTGGCAGTGGCATGGGGCACAGCGTATGTTTCCAGCCATCCGGTGGTTGCTTCCACCATGGTAAGCACATGGTGCTTGCCTTGGCGGGTTGGTGGGAGTGTGATATAATCAATCTGCCAGGCCTCCCCATATTTGTACTTCAGCCATCGTCCTCCATACCAAAGAGGCTTTAACCGTTTGGCTTGTTTAATTGCAGCACATGTTTCACACTCATGAATAACCTGGGCAATAGTGTCCATTGTTAAGTCCACCCCTCGATCATGGGCCCATCTGTATGTTGCATCTCTGCCCTGATGGCCTGAAGTGTCATGGGCCCACCGAGCCAAAAATAATTCACCTTTATGTTGCCAATCTAAGTCCATCTGAGCCACTTCAATCTTAGCAGCTTTATCCACTTGTTGGTTGTTCTGGTGTTCCTCAGTGGCCTGACTCTTGGGTACATGGGCATCTACATGGCGTACCTTCACCACCAGGTTCTGCACCCGGGCAGCGATATCTTGCCACAGTGCAGCAGCCCAGATGGGTTTACCTCTGCGTTGCCAGTTGCTCTGCTTCCATTGCTGCAACTCCCATCTCATCTCAAGCCAACACAGCAATGCAGTTCCTGCTTCACCCTACATGGATTCAGCTGGCAGAGATGCTTTTGTCTTGTTTTGTTAAACATGCTGCTTCCAAAAGCCTCTGGCTGTTTCTGGTGAAGGGCTTCTCTGCTTCGTGGGTTCTACAAGGAGAACAGCACACCCACTGCATCTTATCAATCAGTTTTCTTATATTCCTAATTCCTGTATCACACATGGACGTATCCCAACGACCGCAGGATCCAACCTTCGTTCCATCTCTCGTTGAACTTCACAGCATTCTTTCACCTTCCCAAAGTATAAAAGAGGTGAATACCTGCAGTAACTGAGCCATACAAGTAGGACAGAGGGCTAGCAGCTAGTTAACCACACAGCTCCATGCCTCAGTTTCCCAGGTAGGTAGGATTTTAGTCTAAGGCAAAGACCCCCCTGAAACTTGCCACACATCAGAAAGGGTGCATGAACGTCTAGAGCCCAAGTCAGCATCCCAGCCACTGCCTGAAGTTTCCTGCAAGGAAGATGGCAATTAGCTGTTACATGGAGCCAGGCGATGTTTCTGGAAGTCTACACATTCACCCAAGCCTGCAACCTCATCCTGCCTGCACCTCTGCCCCTTTCATAGGTACTATAGTGGAGGCGTGTCATCCTTGCGCAGGGGCCATGCTAATCTTCTCTGTATCGTTCCAATTTTAGTATATGTGCTGCCGAAGCTTAAACCACGACATTTACTTTCCCCCCTCTGAGCTAGTGTCTATTTTCATATTAATATGTTCAGCTCCTTATCATGCAGTAATACAATGTGGGAAATGCTGATGTAATCCTGAGAGAGTTATACCATAAGGATTTTGCTTGCAACAAGAAACAATACAGCTTGTAGAAAATATGAGAGAGAAGCCAAGGTCTCCAGATCATATTGGTTAATAGATTGATTCTGGTCCCAGGGGCCAATCTTATTAGTATTGTTCACTTGGGGGGCGGAGGGAGGGGGTTTAACAGCTTTCTGAGTCAGCACGCTCAGCACCTACAGGGTCTGGGCTTTCTGCTACTCCTCTGACACGCTTGGGATTTGCTAAGATTTGTAGCTTGGTTCACTGCAAATGAGAATCTTGCTTTTTAATACAAATTCAGATAAATGTTTAAGATATATCTCTTCTGGAAAGATGTCCAAAAGTATATTCACTAGGGCTGAACTTCTGAGTGGACAAAATTGGTCACAATTTTCTTAATGCTTTTCTTTATAACTGTATTATTTGGAGTAGGAAAAGGGAAATATTTCCTGAATCTGGGCCTTTGGCCAGAGCTGAACCCAAAAGATAAATCATATAAGAAACAAAGTAAGATGATAGGTTCCAGTAAATGTGGCAGATAATTTTTTTGTTTTAATGAGCTACTGTACTGAAGCTGAAGAATTCTGTCAGAGCTATGAGCTGCCTGCCTTGCAGGCACTGGTGGGCCTGAATGGCCCTGACCAGCCTCATATGGCCCTAACCTCCCTTTGCCTTGGAGCCAGTGGTGCTGAGCCCCAGTGTGTGGGCTCTGGGTGACCAGCCCTGTTGCCAGGGGCCCCACACTGCAGCTCCTCTCCTGTCCTCCCTTCTCATTGCTCCTGACAGGGTCCCTCCATGCACAGGACACAGGCCGGGTTCCCCACCTTGTCTATGGCTGTTGGTGTCCCTGTGAGGGGCAGGCATCAGCTCTACCTGCAATGGGCAAAGCCTGTGGGGCTGCAGTCTGTGTTGAAGGGCAGGTGCTGGGGTCACCCTTCACTCCCAGCTCCCTGACACCCCCCCTGCCAGCTGGAGTTTGCTTAGAGAAACCTCCTCATAGTAAACTTCTCCTGAGTGCTGAAGGTTTCTTACCTCTGCCAGCAACAGTATGAATGAGTGAATGAAGACAAGAAATTGCGTAAGTGAGTGGGAATATTCTGGAAGTTGCTCCAGTGCCCAAGCAGCATGTCATGGGATAAGCCAGGAACGAGGATATTATTCCATTATCTCTGTTCTGGCCATGAGCACAGGCATTTGTGCCGTACAGCACAGGACACCTTGGCTCATCAGGAGCCCACCTGAGCTATGGGATGCCCACAGACGCATGCTGTAGGGCAAGGGAGCAACACGGGGTTTTCACTGTTTCTGCTGTGTGAAGGCATGATGGGGGCTGTTAGATGGCTGATGTATGCTGGGAAGGGACTCTTCATTAGGGACTATAGTGATAGGACAGGACAAGGAGTAATGGGTTCAAACTTTAGCCAGGAAAGTTCAGGTTAGATGTAAGGAAGAAGTTCTTTATTGTGAGGGTGGTGAGGCACTGGAATGGGTTTCCCAAGGAAGTTGTGAATGCTCCATCCCTGGCAGCGTTCAAGGCCAGGTTGGATGAGGCCTTGGGTGACATGGCTTAGTGTGAGGTGTCCCTGCCCATGGCAGGGAGGTTGGAACTGGATGATATTAAGGTCCTTTCCAACCCTTATTATTCTATGGTTCTATGAGATGGTGGCTATGGATGACCCAGTGGGTGCCTGCCAGAAGCTGTCAGGGTTGTCTTTTGAACTGCTGGATGGGGAGATTTCCCTTCACTAGAAGACAACCTGCACATGGTAGGGCACAGAAAGCAGGGAGGAGATGGTGAGGCTTGCTTCTTTTTGCCACATTGACACAGGCTGGCTCTTCCCTCAGCCTATAAGGTAAATTCAGACATTGGGCTAACTGCTGTTTTGAAGGTAGAAGGTTTCATAGTTTTGCCTTTCTGACAGGCAGCCCATGGCTCTGCTTGTGCTTTTCCAGAGCTATGCATGCCTTTTTGCTCCCCCCTTCTTCCAGCTGTGGGTAAAACACTAACAAAGCAGCCAGTGTCTTCCTATCAGATAGATGGGTCTTTATTTTTCCCCTTGTGTTGCTATTGTGCTGGCAATTCCAGCTGCAAATGTTGTGTTTGACCTTCAGTGAGGGAGCCTGGTGATTTGAATTCATTTCAAGCAGTTTTTTGACAGCAAGCCTTAACCAAAGCCCTTAAGGTTTCACCTACAGAAGCATCACGACAGCTTTGCTTGAGGCTTACAATGGTCAATGCAAGTGGAAATAGTTTGTAAACTGTAAATGGCCTTATTAACTTCCTTACAGTACTGGAACGAAGCCCAGGCCTTTGCTAGGCTGAGTCTCAAGAGCTGAAGCAGGAGCCCCCTTACACTTCTCATCATAGCAAATCAAACTATGGGAGATGCATGATGCTGCTGAGACTCTCCTGATGTGACGGAAGATGGGAATATTTGGAGATGATGTTAATTAATCAGAGTTCAACCTTTTGCTTATTCAGTCTTCATAGTCAGAGCCAGACTGTTTTGCCTGTTTTCCTGGTAAAACCACGTGGTTGCAGTATGGATAAAACGATGTGCTTGGCCACACTCACTATCAGTGTGATAATGCAAAAGGAAGGCTTGCAATTGGTCCTGCTTTTGGCTACTGGGCTCCTTGCCTATTGGTTTGTATTCCAGTTCTGCAGCCACAGCATTAGCACACCTTCGTTAGAAGATCCAGAAGGAAATAAGTAATGGTCAGACTCCTTTCTGGGTTAGGTGCTGGAACTCAGCAGTTTAGCTCTAGTATGTCAAAAGGCTGTTGGTTAAGATGCTTATTTTCTCACCTACCTTCCCATTATTCTTTTCTTCAGTTCAAGTGCCTGTAAATACTGATTGTGACTGCTAACAGTTCTGTCTTACTAACCATAATGTTATCATCTATGCCTTATGTCATATTTGTTACTCACCAGACCTGCTATGAATACGTATGACAAGTACAAAACAGCATTCTGTCCTTAAAAATAATTGCACTCCTTATGAGAGCCAGAATTTTATTCTTGGTTGCCTAGTTAGGCAGCCACAACCATGAGTTGTATGTTTTTGAGTTAAATTACAGGTGATAATCTGGAGCTTGGGACTGGAAGATGCTTTGAGTCTGATCCTCTGCTGTTGTAGCTGGTGCAGTCCCAGAGTTGCTCTTCAGCCATCTTATCAGCACTTGAATAGGTTTTGTTAGTGCTTTTTTGTTGTTTGCTTGGGGGGTGTGTGGGGTTTTTTTGTTAATTGTAAAGCTGTTTTTGACTGTTGCAACTCCAATGGGTCAAACCCTTTCTAATCACTGACCTAAACCTGTAGTTGATTTATACCTACTTGTCCTGCTCTATGTGCTTTCAGGTGTCAATATTTTGCTTCTCAGTATTTACTGTTTTCTTGTCCTGCTATGTTCAGGGAGCATCTTCTCAACTGTTACCATTACTTTTTCTCCTTCCAGAACTTGTTCCATTGGTAGCATTACTAGCTTGTAGTTACCCGTCTTGCCTTTAGATTTTTGCCTCTTAAATTCAGCATTTGCTATTCTCCAGCTATACAGTAGCAATTCAACATCAAATGCTTATTTAAAATGCCCTGAAGCGAAAGGAGTGACTTTGGAGGGAGCAGGCTGATCCAGCAGTTTGCAACTAATGTGAGGTCAGCATTGGCTCCTTTTGTCTATTACATTTTATATTTCCTTGGTTTTGTGGGCTCAGCGCAAGTCGGAGCTGTCTTCTAACAGAACTTGTGGTCTTCATGGTTTCATTTATTTTATTTTAAAATGTTTGTAATACAAGAATAAGGTTGGAAATGAGGCATTTCTCTACAGAGAGTATTGTAGTCTGAGAACATACCTCTATAATATTTTCAATTTTGCTTTGGAAACTAATTTACTTGTTTATTACCTAATGTAATGTAGTAAGTTGATGGTAGAAATTCTAGGGAAACAAAACAACAAAGAATTGGCACCCTGTAGTTTCATTATATAAAGTAATAGGAAAGTTTTCATGGTCAGACATTTTTGGCCTAGGAATTAGAAGCAGATGAAATATTGACTTTGGCAGGATTCTGAACAAGAACATTTTGTCTGGAAAATTCTCAGGCAAAAAATTGTCATCTGCAGCGACAACATGGTCTATATTGCTCATACCCTCCTCGTATCGGTTATAATGAATGAGAACCATGCTCATCTTCTTTTGAACTTTATGCAAGATTTTAATAAAACCTTTTAACCTGTTTTTTAGCTTGAACAACTTGATACAGAAATTCTCAGTATGACTGACCAGAAGTTTAAGTCTTGTAATACTTATATTTTGAGAGTACCTGCATTACTTTTAGTTCAGTTTCTGGATTTAAACCAAACCTCTAATCATTCCCAGTCTGTTTCTAAACTAGACCTAAAAGCACATTATAACATGGCTCTTTTTAATTAATCTGTTCTCCATCTCAGGGTACTTGCAACAGTCAGGCTCTGTACTGAGCAGTCCTAGAAGTAGGAGCTTGAGTTGTCTCAGCTGTTCTGGGGAGCGGTACTTAACTCATGGAGGAGAAATTGAGTCAACCTCAGGGTGTTCAGAAGAAGCTTGAAAGACTTCAGCTTACTCACACTTAGTATTTTGTTTTAATGTTGGTAGATAATATGTCCTGTACGGATTAGTTAATTGCTAATGTTTTAAATAACGTCTTCTAAATTTAAAGAGATTCAGGATGTCTCAAAGAAGCAGATAGTGAAACTGCAGCAAAGGAAAGCCAAGAACAGCCTTGCTTAATACATAGTAACTGTTTTTGCTGTTTTACTTCTGTACAAATAGCACCAAAGATGTTTATACTGTTGGCTGTTCTGCTAGCAATTCTAGACAGAGCGGTAGGGCTCCACCTGCTCAATCTGTTTGTAAATAAGTCTAGAATTATTTTGGTGCTGATAGGTGACGTTTCACAGAACTTTTGAGCAAGTTCATGGCAGCCCTTGTGGGCTGTCCAGTGACAGCACTATATTTCACTGTGAGTGCCAGTTTCCCAGAGCGAGCTCCTAACCTTTCTAAAGCATGTCCACAGAGACTTGTCAAAGATCTGAATGTCTTTCTCCTCAACTCCTTCCCCCTGTAATTTTCCCTTATGGATATTACTATCACATCCAGTACAGCTATGATAGAAAAAACTTTTCTAGCTTGTTCTACGGCAAGAGAAACGACTTTTCAGAGAAGCTCTGTAAGTTGTAACTTGCTACTTTCTGAGCAGTTTGGAAATGCCTAACTTTGGATGTTTTATTGACAGTGCAGCTATTCATGATTATGTTTTCAGGAAAGCTACTAGCTTTTTATATACCTGGAGAACTTGCTTTCAAGGAAAGGCTGCAGTGGGAAAAAAAATGGAAAAGCATGTTATTGATCTGGGAACTGTACCTGTCACAAAATCTGCTTTCTTTCTCTTCCTTGCAGCAATTCAGAAATCTCTGTAGAAATCTCTAGAGAAGAATGGCATCGTGCCTGATTTCTCTCAGAATAAGCATATGCACAATGTGCTTGAAATCTGTCATTTCCTAAACACTGAACATTGCTTAGGAATATCTTTCTATTTAAACACATTGCACCCCTCAACTGTGGTTCAGACCTCTGTGAACTGGCCTAGTCACTGGAAGCCTCGTAGGTGCTATAGAGAGGTAAAACCAAATCTGTGTCAGATGCAAGCCTCTTTGTTTAGTTAACACAAAATACTGAGCTGCAAAGTCTTGGTCCCTGCAAGAATGACTGTCTCTACAGGCAGAATGGGGAGGGTTGCAGAAGCCTTGGTTTTGCTGTCTGAAGAGACCCTCTTGAAGGCTGCTCCAGCATCCTGGAGCACAAGTCTGATGAGGAACAGCTGAGGGAACTGGGGGTGTTTAGTCTGGAGAAGAGAAGGCTCAGGGGGAACCTTGTTGCTCTCTACAACTACTTGAAAGGAGGTTGTAGTGAGGTGGGGGTTGGTCTCTTCTCCCAAGTAACAAGTGACAGGACAAGAGGAAACAGCCTCAAGCTGCATCAGGGGAGGTTTAGATTGGATATTAGGAATGGTTTTTTCACCAAAAGGTGGTCAGGCATTGGAACAGACTGCCCAAGGCAGTGGTGGAATCACTGTCCCTGGAAGCGTTCAGAAACTGTGTAGATGTGGCCCTCAGTGGCGTGGTTTAGTGGTGGCCTTGGCAGTGCTGGGATAATGGTTGGACTTGATGGTCTTAAAGGTCTTTTCCAGTTGATTCTATGATTGTGTGTTTCACTCACCTGAATGTTTCACATGCAAATTTGAGAAGGCTTTTCAAGCTTTAGCTTGATTTGTGATGGCGGGGTGTCTAGTGATGTTTCATTGCCTAAGCCATAGGGTTAATGTGGGCTAGTGCTTTTTCTCTTTTGGAATTAATATGCTGTCATGTAACTACAGCGAACAGTATTGTGTACAAGTATTGAATTATTAAACCAAAGTTGGATTAAATCTGAACTTCCTAACAGAAAGTGCACTTAAGAAATCATTTTGTGCTTGGTGGAGGGTCACCCACAGGAAGGAGCACAGGTTTTCTGTTGTCTTTCATTTTGCTTGTATGTCCAGAGGTAAAAATCAGAGTTGGATCTGTGCACTCAGTATGATCCTAGGCAAAGTGCTAGTTCTGCCATCTGCAGTAACAAGTTGGAGTCTGCAAACATACTTAATTAACATGATAAAATATTTACTGTTCAAAACTTTCAGAAAGTAACTGCTTTAATGCTGTAAAAGAAACACTTTTGTTGTTGTTACAACTAAGTGGATAAATTGCTTAAGGCACCACATACTTAGAGAATTGAAGCTAATGGAATAACTTCACTTTTGTAGTGTTTTCTTAGCTGTTAGAATTAATCTAGAAAATGCTTTTAAGAGGCACACTTTGTGCTTTGTGATTCCTTCTGCCTTTTTTTTTGTGTGAAGAATTAAAATGTTTTCAGAGCTCTTACATTGTTCTTAAAAAAATACAACAGGATTTATCAAAAATATTGCATTCATTTCAGAGAAACAAATTTGTTGCTAAATACTAGATTTTTGGAAACTTCCAATGGAGGGAGGAAATATTTGTCAGTGCTCTCTGCAGACAAGAAGAAACTGTAAGTTAATTTAATTAGGATTTTGAGCTGATGCATGTGTGTGACAAAAGCGTGACCTGTATATGTGAATTTTTATTTCTTTCGTTTGGGATGACTGAATCTGGAGCCGACTCTGAGCTTGTGACATAATTAGTACAATAGTGCAAATCAGCCATTTTTGAAAAGAGTAATTTACTCCATCTGCAGCTTCTCAGCAAGGGCCCTCATTAATCAAAGAAGGCCACGTACATCAAAGTGTTCCTTGCTTGCTACAACAACATCCATCATACAGCTAGTAAATGTGCTGTGGCAGGGTTTGATAAATATAATGCCTTTGATGTGCTGATAATTCTGTGTATCGGCATGCTGCTGCCTGGAACTCCCTGGGTATGTACAAAAACCTACACCAGCCCAGGTCTCTGGTCTAAAATTGTACCTAGGCTCACACCAAACTCTTTTGGAAGGCAGCTATGCCTGAGGTAGGGCCCAACTGCATTTTCACTCTCGCAATTCAATGATGCCCATTTTTTTTGATCTCTTTATTTTTAATCTAGGTTCCCAGATGCTACACTATTCCTTTGTGGATATATTTACGTATAGATGCCCCTTTAGTTGACAAGAGCTTCTGTTTGTTGAGGCACTTGTATTTAACATGGTAAATTTATTATTCTGTTTGAATGTGCACCAGAGATTTGATAAAAAACTTGTAAGAGATCTCATATGAGAAGGTAAAGCTTAAAGTGGTAGAAATTGGAGGGGGCATGGTGTTGAGGGGAAAAAAACTCATACATAAGCTTCATTAGATGAAAATTAATTTGGTTTTGGGAGCTCAGTCCTTTAGGCACATAGAATGTGATCCATTCATTTATGTTAATTCACTGCCCTCTCTCCAGTTTGTCTACTGTCAAAATGAATGACTGAAAACTGATCTTTGGCAAATAACAGAAATTATTACAGATGAAGATTTGTGATGTGCCAGAGAGGGGAACTCAGATTTTTTGCTCTTTAAAGCAAATTGTGATGTTTCTGATCTGAATCCGTAAAGAGGAGCTGCGCACTGAAAAGCACTACTGGTGCGTTTTCAGTCACACTGCTTACTGAATTATAGCTTAATCGATTTACTGAATTATAAAGAATTATGGAAGGACAAATTACAAAGTGGGCGTTTTCACCCTGACTGTGTTATAGGTGCAGTATGCTAAGTTCCTGATTCTTTTGCTTCCTCACAAGCTGCATAAGCTTCCCTTCCACTGCTGCTTGCATTTTTCCCTAGAGTAGGGCATGAAAGCAAAGCAGGGAAGGGGCTTGGAGAAAAATCTTTGCCCCCTGGGTGTAGCAGAGCCCCTCAGCAGCTGCTACTTCAGCCTGCGGTTTAGAAGAACATCTGCCATCCTTCCCTTCTCCATCGTATGTGGTATGTTGGGGATTACAGGCCCAGTGTAAGTTAAGATCCCAAAGCCCTCTCCTCCCACTTTCTAGCCTGCTGGGTTCTACGTTACCTGATTGGCCCTTAAGAGGGATGCATAGAAAGCAGGGTAAGATGTAACCTGCCAGAGTGACAGGTATTTTAATTTACTCAAGAGGTAGCTGAAAAGAAAGGGAAGGATGGGGGGAGTGGAAAAGTGTTTCTATCTAATGTCTCAACTGGCTGCTCCTCTGAGAGGTTTAACCAACTTTTCTTGGCACCTCTAGGTACTTTGGGCAAAATTTATCAGCCTTGGCTCCTAGTAGAAGCTGGTGGGGAGGAGAGAAAATAAGACTGACTGATAGGCGACATGTCTTTGGTATTTCTCCATTCTCAGTGAGTCCTGATCCTCGTGTTAGGGATTTCAGGGGTTACCACAGTAGGAGTAATTTGGAGGGCAGGAGAGAACTATCTTGCTCTATGATTTTATGGCTATGCCATAGTTAGAGGGGAGAGAGTCCTGAACAAAGCCGTCTGCTAACCTTGCTCTTGCATGGGTGTTTGGTACAACAGCGTTTGCGAAATGCTGTCCTCCTGTGAAAGCCTGCGGACTGCTGAATACCAAGAAGCTTTCAAATACATCTCAATTACAGTGCCAGCTGTGCTGAGCAACTGTATGCTCCTCCACTGTTAACATTTGTAGAGTGTTCAATCATCCTCTAAATGTGTCATTTGTTATCTCTGATAGCTTGCAGTAGGAAGGTATGGAAGGACTTAAAAGGGTGCTTTATAAGCACCCAGAAATGCTTTTTTTTGCTTTTTTTTGTGTATCTTATGGCATAGCAATTACTTCCGAGGAAAGTAAAACTTAAAAGTGAACAGATCTTGCAGTAGAGATACTAAAGGAGACTTCTCTAGAGCATGCTTAAGTTATACTCCAGGCAAGCCACTAAATACATCTCAGCAGAAACAGTGGTATTGATGGAAAAAGACAATCAGTCTAGTTTGTAGCCTGAAAATTGTTGGCTGTGTGCTTACTGCACGCTTGGTTGGAAGGTAACTGGTAAAGCGCAAATACTAATGCTGTGGGTCTTGCATTTTGTTACTTTGAATATGCATGTCTGATGTGTGAAGTGGGAAAGTGCTGCTTGCATTATTGCTTCTCTGTAAACTAGCTCTGCAATTAAACTGTAAGATATTATTAATTAAGCAGAATGAGTTTTCACTGGGGTTTTCTCTCATTTCTCTCTTTCTTGGTATGATCTCTGGAGTTCTTGGATGCTAATTTTGATATTGAATTTGTTAATGGCAACTGGCTAAACAATTCTGAAATAGTTGGTGCTCTGCTGAAGTGTGTGTTTGTATAGATAATTGATTAAAACATTTATCTTGTACCACTGTATCATGTAAAAGAAATTAGACACTTTAATACTGTACTATGTGCATAGGGTTACTGATGTTAAATGCTATTGCAAAAGGTAGGATTGGGTAGAAAAAAGGAATTAAGTTCAACCTACAAGATGACCAAAGCGCAAGTCTCCCAGAAATGCAAATAGAGTGAATAGTCTGTGCTTCACGTGGATAGGATGGAAATCAACAGGAGGCTTTAGGAGCTCCTAACAAGGTAATGGTAAATTAAATCAGATGTGCTTTTATTACCTCTGTTCTGAAGGTTGAGATGCTGGCCTATTGATAACAGGGTAGCTTAAATATCATGCAAGAAACATCTATCAGAAACACGTATCTCACATTTCCTATTCCATCATCTCCCTTCTTGGTGGACATCTTAGTTTTGAATAAAGCTGGGAAGAGCCAAGTCTTTTTTGCTTTAGACACAGTATCTGGAACTACAGCTTGTTTTTTTTCTGTCCTTCCAGGTAAAGCTACTGAATGATTTAACAGTTGCCTGAAAGACAGTAATGGGTACCTTAAAAAGTTATCATTTTGAAACTGTGTAATATCTGGCAAAATATATCCATTTTAATGGAATAATCTAGCTAAACCGTGACAAAGGCAAAAATGTTCCAACTTACAGTCTCTTTTTTTTTTTTTTAATAAATTCTAAAAGCATAGAAATTTCATTTTACTCTGTCAATCATTCAGTTTAAACAAAGCCCAAACTCTAGATTTTGGAACACTGAGGAGCCACATAAAGTGTAGCCATGTAAATTGTTTGACATTCGCCTTTGCCTTACCCCAAATAGTTTGATAATTTCTGATACCAACTTAATCTTCATAAAAGCCAAGAGAGCAAGTGGATTCAGTTAAGTGAAGGTCCCACACAAATATATAAATATGTACATAATGACCAAGCTTTTTAAAAGTGATAGCTGATTTTGATAGCTTGATTAGCAAGGATAGCTAGGTATCCATCCTCAGAAGCTGGGATGTGACCTACATCGTAAACACAAGAAACAGGTCATTCTTGTTACATTACTTTTGACAATCTTTGTGTATCCTTGCCTGTTCTGTAATATTGCTGCTAGGTCGTGTGCCATCATTTCTTTGGGTAGCATGCAAAGTGCATTTCATGTGTTGGAAAAGTGGCTTTTATTCTACTTTGTCACAACCTGAGGAGACAGAAAATCGTTTGTGGTGAGGAACCAACTAACTGTGAGGAGCAGGGGGCTTTTCAGAGGAACTTGGACGTGGATAGGATATAATGATTACAGTGCTAACCATGTTTCTTGCTGTTGTAATATTCAGAGAGTGAAAGATCCAGTGAAAATTAGCTTCTATTGAATTTAAGCCTCAAGTATGCCATGCATAAAGGTGTATAGCAATGAAAAAATGTAACTTGAATTCATATAGCAAAATAGAGAATATGGTGATGGTTCTTTACTAATTTTAAATTGTCAAAAGTGATTTCCTCATCTTCAAGCAAATTAAGTACTGATCAGAGCTTTTTCCTTGGAGTGATATGGCAGCAGCCTGATTATTTACATTGTTTTTCTTCTTTTTTAGATGATGAATATTCTATCTTGATCTGTGCATAACAGAACAACAGCTATTCACAATGTAGCAGACACATTCATCAGTATATTGAGTCTGGCTGTTCATTGCCAGGTTCTGGAGGTGCCAGACAATTCCAAACTTCTGCCTGCTTTATGGGCAGAATGCAAATGATGATAGTTGCAATCAGTTTTTGCCTCTTTCATTGTAAGACTTCCCATCCACTGTCTGAGAGGCTTGTGTATTGCCAACCGAAGGGAAATAGAGCAAACTTGATCTTGTGAAGTGGGGAACGTTCCCAACTGCAGGGCACTGGGTAACATGAACTCCAAGGGAGAAATCATTTATCAGAAATGTGCCTGTACCTATCTTCACTGAACTATTACTAAATCTTCCCTTTCCCTACTCCTTCTCCATCACCCCAGATACCATATTCCAAGCATGGGGACTCTCATATTGTGGGGGGAAGCTCTGGCATGAAAACTTGTTCACAGACATTTTGAAACTGTGAGTCAAAATTATTTTGTTCATCAGCATGAAGCATTTTGAGTTGGGCCACTAAGTGTGCAGCTCCACTACTGTCATGAAGGAAGTCTCCCAGCTTTTTCCTTAGGGAGCTCTGCTTTAGTGCACTCATGATTTGGGTACCTTACAAATGGAACTTTACTGGAAGATACTGTCTAGACGCATGTGTGCTGCACCACAGTGCATGGAATTAGACTAAAGGTAGTTCTGAGTTTTACCCACAAACACACTGTTGTGTGGCCTCGGTGCTGACTGCTTCATTCATAGATCTGCTCCTCATCTGTGCTACTTTCTGATGAAAACTAAGTCCATGTGTTGTGAAGATCAGGATTAAATTTAATTTATTCTTAGTATCTCTTTGAAATTGAAATAATGCAAAACTAGGTAAAGATGTCTTATCAATTCTCTGTGTGTAGTTCAGGTAGCATGTAACTGAGCAATAAGAATTTGGTACTTTTCAGATCTCACTTGAGATTCAGATCTCACTATTGCAATGTATTTTTTAAAACTAGGATGATGTTCTGTAATATAGAGGAAGAATAAATTGTATGAGCAATCTCAGAAAATATTAAAATACAACATTATTTGTCCAACTGTAACTGTCAACTTATTTTGCCAAATTACATTACACTGGCGTGAATTTACAGAGCAGGAGACTAAAGTTTATGGCTCATTAACAATAACTGTTGTACACCTACACTGTAATTCCTGAAAATGTATTTTCTCCTTTAGTACTGCCTATACTGTGCAGAATGACAGTAATTACAGAAACTAATTGAATGAGATAGTCATAATTCTAAAAGTCACATTACTCATTTCAAAATGGTTTATTTCCTGAAATAAACAATCTTTACGGAGTGAACAGACATAACATCCCTTTAAGTTTATTAAACTCATTAAATTTCCTGAAATATGTTGAAAAGTGTATGCTGTGCATTTAATAGAGGATATAGATACATGCAAGTATGACATTCATAAAAATTAAAATCCTTAAAATGAAACTGCAGCAAAACAGTTTTTCTAAAAAGTTGCTTTTTTTTTTTTTTTTTTTTTTTTGCATATCTAATGGAAAATAGGATAAGTTTTCGGAATTCAGTAGCAAAAGTTTGTCGAAACATGAAAACTTTTTTTGTCTTTATGTGGCCACAGGCAATATCCTCACCCAGTGGAAATTTTAATGGCTGCATGGTCAAAGCAAATCAATCCTTTCTCATTAATGCAGTTATACTTCCTCAGGTGTGCAGTTGCAGGTTTGAGGAAGAACTCCCAAGTTCTGAACTTGAGGGATGTGGGTGTACATGTGTGAGCACATGTGTTTCCCTCTTTTCTCCTCAGGTGTTACAGAAACCCATGCCCCGGGTGTTCCTGCACTGGAAGGTGGAGAGATCAGTGGTGGTGCTTTGGTGTCATGGTTTAAACCTAGCCACGCAGCTCGTTCCCTCACTTTCCCCCTTCCTCTATTCTCCCCCCTCCTGGGATGGAGGAGGAGAATTGAAAGAATGTAACTCCCACAGGTTGAGATAAGAACAGTCCAGTAACTAAGGTATAACACAAATCACTACTGCTACCACTAATAGTAATAATGATAAGGGAAATAACAAGGGAAGAGAATACAACACCTCACGACCTATCGACCAATAATACCCAGCCCCCAGCAGTGAACCAGCCCTTCTGGGTAACTCCCAGTTTACATCCTGGGCATGACGTGCTGTGGTATGGAATACCTCTTTGGCTAGTTTGGGTCAGGTGTCCTGTCTCTGCTTTTTCCTGGCTTCCCCTCCTCCCTGGCAGAGCATGAGACTCACAAAGTCCTTGGTCAGACTAAACATTTTAGTAGTAACTAAAACCATTGGTGTTATCAGTGCTGTTCCCAGGCCGAAAGTTAAAAACACAGCACTGCACCAGCTACTAAGAAGGAGAAAAAATGACTGCTACTGCTGAACCCAGGACATTTGACCAGGCTCAGTGTGGCATGAAGCAGGTGGGAGAGGCCTGCTGCTTCTGGGTAGCTGGGCCCTTCTGATAATCGCAATGTGACTTTGGATAAAATAGCTTCAGAACATTCCATTTCACTGTCATGAGGCCCTTTTAGGCAAAAGACACAACCCTCCTCATGCCTTAGAGGGGAGATGGCAGTAGGTTGAGGTTTTAATGAAGAGGAGGTAAAGATGTAGCCTTTCATGATGTTATAAGGAGGAATGTGACAGACTGTTATATAGGTGAGGTCCGGTGGTGCTGTGCGTGGGGAGCACAGAAAACAGTACCCTGCAGTTCCTGATAGCAGATAGGTGTGAAACGGAGCATTGCTGAATGAGTACACGGCGGGGGGTGGATGTGTCCACCTTCGCTCTACAGAAGGGTCCTCAAGGATCATCTGGTCCAGCCTTGCTGGGCAAAACATGACCTAGATGTCCCAGCAACCTATAGTTGATGATGGGGGGGTTATTTGTAGGAGTTAGTAACGATTTCAACAATTCTAACTTCCAAGAATTGTTTTCCATTTCATTTGAAGATGCTATATATGAACTCAGACTCCTGTTAATCAATATGATGCAGTTTAAAAGTAATGGACTGCTGTAAAACAGTGTAATGTATAATGTGTTTACAGATAGAACAGACCT
This sequence comes from Psittacula echo, assembly GCF_963264785.1. Lineage (NCBI taxonomy): Eukaryota > Metazoa > Chordata > Aves > Psittaciformes > Psittacidae > Psittacula > Psittacula echo. Next base: position 14,028,963 of record NC_137739.1, read on the forward strand.
ACTCTTCCCACTGCACACTTCTGAGTTTAGCCTTGATTATTGTTGTAGTGTATTTATTTTACATTGGCTTTTCTTAATGCCTGTATTATTTGCCAAGGTTTTGGTCTGATTGCTGTGTGCCTACCTGTCCTCAGTAAACAGGAGCTAGCATTTAGAGCAAAATAGAAAAACTGGTCTTTAATAAACACTTACTTGCTTTGCTCCATCTTGTAGGTTGCTTATTTATAAAGTAATCATGTGAATTTCCTCCTGGTGGAGAGTCTTTTAATACAAACTCTTTTACTTATGGAATTGCTTTCACTGACATTGATGCTGACAATCTTCATCAACAATGATCCAATGTGTCATATAAAACAAGGTGATAAATGTACCTCTGCACCCTAGGGTGTTACTCGTGCAGCCATTTTCCTCCGCTTTGCTTTCTTTTACCAGTCACTGTATCGCTGGACTGCAAAACCTAATTGTAGTATCTTCTGCTCTCCTAAACAAGCTCATTTTTCTCCAACCTAACCCATTAGAGATGCTGTCAATCAGTGAGAAACATGTCACACATAGATCAGGGAGGCAAAGGGCCGCAGTGTTTAGGCTATTCACAGGAAATACTTTAAACCATTTTCTGTTAAAAGCTAGATTTATCTATTTGCAGTCTTATCAAATAAATCCTAGATTTTTATCTACTCTGCCTTCAACAACAAATTGTAAACAAAACAGACTGATGCTAAGAATAGGTTTGTATAATACAAGCAAAAAGTGTAAGGCTAAGAAGGTATTTCCTCATAATTTTGAACATGGTACCTGGATACAGCCAATTGACCTATCGTATCACAAGTGATTATAATGGAATCTAATAACCATTGGAAATTATATTATTCTGCACTCTCCCTGCATCTAAGGGGGACAGAAACCTAAATGCAAGTGGATGGGTCAAAATAGGGTGACTTTGACTCAAACTCATTGGCTGCAAGTATTCATTATAAACAAAATCTGTCAAATCCTTTCACTAATAAGGGTGTAGATCTTATTACAGCCTCAGGACAGTAATAACTTATTCTCTGACATAGTATGTGAATTTTATGTGCCTACTCTATAAAAAGTGCACAGTTTCCATAGCAATTTTGATACTTCTATGATACATGATGTGACAGCATGTACCATTTTTTCTTCTTCCATGATAAATTGTCCCCACCACTCACACACTAGAGTGCTGCTAGAAATCAGAATTTCATTTTGATGTCACTAAAAGCTAATGTCAATAATTAGGCTTAGGTGTTTGCTCTGGCAAGAAGAACTTCTTTATTATTATTGCACTGCTTCATTATTTAGGTTAGCAATTTCAAAACCATAAATCAGGAATGAAATAATGAAGTCTAAGAATGGGTTTAGAAAACATTAGAGATAATCCCAAATTTACAGGAGGAAGAGGCCCCATATTAATGATCACTTCAGCTGGGAAATTGAAACCAGTGGATGCTGTATAGTTTGTTTTGCACCTTTGGGTGTTCAGTTACAGACAAAACCAACAAAACTGTTAGATCCAGCTACTGTTTTTTGGCAGAAAAAAACGAATCACAATATTTCAGCCTTATTTGCTCTATGCATACAAAATTATCACTTCCTGAATTTCAGTCTGGACATGGAGTCACTTTATCTTGCTTGAAATGTACCATGGTGGACTCTTGGACAAGGAGCATGACCACTCATTGAACTGTCGTTAGAGCAGCTCCTTGTTTGGTAAAGACAAGACCTTTCTTTGGAAGCCTCTCATGCCATAGGTAGCTTGCTGGGTGAGGACTTGTGAACTGAGATACAGAGCTGTAGAAGTCCTGTAGGCTTGTAAAACGAGGGCCACAGGCATGTCTTACATTAAAAATTATTGCCATATCATAAGGACTTATCATCAGGTTTGTCTGTCTGAGATTAGAGCCGACTATCTCCTGCAGTAGTTGAAATGGCTTGTTAAGGTTAATTTATCTGGGAGGAACTTTTGTATAATTAGGTAGACCATAACCTACCAGCCATGCCCATGGTTGCTTTGTTTTTAATGAGTTTGCTGTGCTTTCAAAGTTACATGTCAGACGGCGTTGAGATGAAGCAGGAATAGGAAAGATACTTGCTGCTAATGGATGTGGTCTTAACCTTTGAGAGTGGAGTTTGTTTCTAACACTTCTGTAGTTCTTATATCTATTTTACGGTTATACTACTCAGTGGATTGATGCGTCAGAATTTTAAGGCTGCTCAGGGATTGGTTGGGGTTTTTTATCTGTGAGAAATGAACACTGTTTTGCTTTGTTTTTTGCTCTGCCTGGTGACTTTTGCTATAGCATTTTTCCAGCTATAACATTTCCAGCAGTATGGAAAGTCAATTAGTAAAGAAGCTCAGTAGATGACTAATCCAAAGGACATCTGAATCCCAAAGTAAGGAGTAGGACTGGAGGAAGATACCATGACTGAATAGGAATCATGTGCAGGATGCCTTTGTCTGTAATGCAGATTTTAAACATGTGTTTAGCGCTGCCCATGTTAGTAGCCAGGGTCTTTCTGGATGGATCAATGTTTATTTGTAACAGATCATATTAAGGGTAAAATAGGAGTTTGCATGAAAATCTCATTGTTTGATGTTATTAAATTATGCAGTGAAGAAGCGACATCAATTTACAGGTGTAATATACTGTTATGTCAGAAAGCTGTATTGGTTTCTGTTAAGTACATTTTCAGTAAAAATTATTCTACATAAATATATGGATTAATTTGCGACACTTAGAAACTTTAGATTTATGTTGATTTTTATGTACAACAAGCGTTGTTCCATAATGCATACCAGTAATATTGGTTTACAATGCTTTTTGTATTAAAAAGAAAAGTTTATCATCTCTCATTTATTGATTTAGCAGTTAATTGTATTGCTTTTACAAAAAGGTCTGAAATAGAATGTAATCTAATTCAGATAGGCTAACACAGATTCCGATTCATGAAAAGTGAAACAGGAGGAACTTGTCAGCGTTATTATTGCTTTTATTATAGTTGCAAATATAGGCTTGTCATATTATTTTTCAGTAGAACAAATGCTCCTAGCAAAACAAATTTAACATGACCTTGTTATTGCACAATCTTAACTAGCTAAACATATTTTGGAGGTTCAACTACTGATATTCCAGTTTTCTGGCAATCTGGAGAAAGCTGTGGAAAAGTTTGGCAACTCTCCAATAAAGAAAAAGAGGTGAAAATGGAGCTTTGGAAATATAGTCTGCACATGATTTTTGAATATATCTTTTATTTTTTGTTCAGTTTTATGTATCTTTATGGCTGTGTTCTAGGTGGCATTATGTATATATATGTGTGTGTGTGTGTGTTAGCTGTGTCTTTTTGCTGATGGAGTGAGTTCAAGCTCTTGCTATTCCTGAAGCCTTTTCCCTGAGGGTAGGGCAAGCACAGAGGTGGAGGACAGGGAGAGAACAGGGACAGGTGCATGCAGCCCCTGACACTGACTCTTGTTGGTGAACTTGGTGTAGGAGAGATAGCCTAGTCTACCCCTGCCCCTGAAGAGACGGTCTTGGAGAATATCAAGACAGCAGACTGAGAGCACAGGAATTTAGGGGAGGAGGGCATGGGTAGAAAATGGGTCTTCTGGTTTATTGTCTGTGTGACTTCAAACTTCTGTTATCTTGGAACCAGCTGTTTCAGTTGATTTGTCTCACTATTGGGCTTGCAACATAGCAACATAAATCCTGGAAAAATTAGCCTGCTTCTGTATGTATGTTCCTTTGGGGGTTTTACGGATTTATTTTTGCTTGAGGTAGGGCATGCTGGAACACTGGCCAATATTCTGGCTAAAATTTAATCTGTCATCTCTTGGGTAGCAAAAACCCTTCACCTTACCTTGTTTGCATCTTACTCTCTCCCAGCATATGTCCTAATGTGATGACAGGTTTGTTCCTCTGCACCCTTTGCAGATGCGTTGTAAAGGAACACTGAACTGTATGACAACAGCTTGCCTTATCTGAGGACAAAAATGCCAAGGCAGACAAAGGGGATGACTTGGCAGAGCTCTGTCAAAGCCTCAGTGAATGCCTGAACTTCGCTTTGTTAAATGGTAGGGCAAGGCTTCCATGGTTGATGCTGAATTTACCATTTCTCTCTTTCTGTAAGAAGAGATCTTGCTGTGGGGCAATGATCTAATCCTCTCTGATGTTCTGTTCTGCCTGCTGTGCCTGCATCTGCCCCACCACTCTAATCATTTTGCCAGTGGACAGAACTATGTAAGTCAAGTGATTATTTAGCAGTTATTAGAAAGCTTGTTTATGATTGAATGGAGGCTTGATGACGCATTTCATCGTGGCTTTTTCCTGGGTGTAAAAATCCAGGTTGGCGTGATCTTTCAAATTTAGAGAGACATTTGATTAAACGGAAAGTTGCTGAGAAATTTAGAAGAAGTTGTAGTTTGAACATAAAAAAGCTAATTTGATAGAAGTCAACCTGTTTTCTGCATTCATTAGATTCAGATTTGCTTTAATAATTTAATTTCTATCTTCAAAGGTTTAGAAACCCAATAATTCATTTTGTTCATAGTACATTTATGGATTAGATGCATCCACTTAATTATCTTGATAGTTTTCAGTTCTGCATTACAATGAATTTTAACTGCAACTGTTGAGAAATGACAAATCAGAACTGACAAGTATTGATCAAATATTTTCAGCAATCAAATTTTTTCAAGCAAAACTGAAATGTGAAAAGTGAAGTGTGCTTCTGGATCGTATCTCTTTTCAGTAAGTTTTTCTATGAAGAAAACTAAAGATTGCACTTGGTCTCTTTTTGCTATGATTAATTAAATTTTGACTTTTTTGTAAAGGGTAATCAATACAAATACCTTATGAATCATTATAATATCGTAGAATGTGCTCCACATAAACCAAATTATATACATGTAGCTCAGTGAACTACACAGTAAAATCGAACCCAAACAAATAACTGTAAAGCAACAGCCTGGTAGAGATCTTGCATAAACCACCTTGTTTCATTGACAAAGCAATATATTTGGTAGACGAAATAATATGTAACTCTAATGAGGTGTTTAAATTTTCAGTCCATGTTTTACATTGTAGTATTTCCATTTTTATGAATGAACAGAACCATTAAATTAAAAATGAAATGAGGTGGTAAATCATTGATTTTATTGTATGGGAAGTTGTATGCTTCTGCATTTTTCTGAAAGGAAAAAATAAGCTTGCAAAGCTGTTCTACACATGTTGCCTTCAGCTTGGCTGTTTTCCTTTAATTTAACTAAAACTTCATTCCTTCTTTAAGCTCTGATCTCTTGGAAATCGCCAACAAAAAGTTAGGCACTCTGACTAAGCATGGCTTAGTTTAATGGTCAGGTAGCTCAAGCCACTGGAGCTTTGGCTAGCTCATTGCTTTGTTAACGAGTGGCACTCATTGGTGTTCCAGAAATCTCTTGTTTCGCTATATAATTGTTCCAACTTCTCCAAGGATTCTGGCTGATGTGGAACAATCACAATTTGAATGTTGCAGTTTTAGGCAGATGTTTACCTGCAATCAGGCCATCAATGTTTCGCTGCATTTGCAGAAATCCTGGTTGACGCTCATGGTGTCACTTGCTGCACTGTTAGGTTGGCCCCTGGTTTCAGGAGTGCAGTGGCTGGTCATCTTCCCACAAGGGCTTGTTCTTCTACTGTCCTTTCAGAACAGCCTGGTCTCAGGGCCTCCCTGTAAACCAGTTGTTGTAAGATTGAATTCTTCATGGTTTTAAAGCCATAGTGGTGTGGATCTGATTTCAAGAAGTGTCTGAGGCCTTTTAATGCTCTGGATGTTCGGAAGGAGCGCTGAAATGGAAATCTTGCACGGTTCTGATTGTAGTCAACATACAGAAATCTTTAGGCTGCACAATGATTAGGATTTCTGTTTAGGCACAGCATGGTAGAAAAAAGTCTCAAGATCTTGGCTTAACAACTGGCTGTCTCCCTTCTGCTAATACTCCAGTTTCAGCACTTGAAAGTTTATATACTGGATCCTGGTACAGCAGGTGACGCTGATGGGAGAAACAGTATGCCGTTTCTTTCAGCGACTGATGTTTGCTTCAGGCAAGTTGCCATAACTCTAGTAGTTGCATATCAACCTTCAGTCCGTGTCTTTTGCTGGAATCTGCGTCTTCAAAACATCTCTTAAATCAGATATCCTGTCAAAGAACCAAGAGTTAAACCAAAAGACACCTACTTTCTCTGATAAAAGTGATCATTCTTTTCATCTTGGTAGTGACCCTAGATGAAAATCATTGTGAGAATCCCGAGTACCAGCAAGACTTTTACGACACCTGGCCCAGTCTTCCATATTAGCTCAGAGCTGCTTGGTGGCTTCCAGCAGGTCACACATAAATCATTCCATCCAAGTAATAATTCTTTTTCTGCTGTTAGAATAAAGTCATGACAGTTCTCTACAATTCTAGTCTCTGTGGCATTTAAAGACTTCTTTAGGGTCAGCAGCCACGAAAGTGACAGTATTAACATGAACTGTGGTGACCCCATAGTCAACAGCTCTCACCTTTAAGTGAAATAGAAGCAAATGCTGTCTTTGGAAAACTTTTGATGGGCATAAGATATGAGCCCCTAAACCTCTTTGTGCCATGAAACCCCAGTAGTACTGGCCTCTCCAAATACCTTCTAGTATTGCAGCTGGGTTAGTACAATACTACAGCCTATACAGTGGTAGAATTTACATTTGAAATAGCAACTACCTGGTAAACTTCAAACTTAATGGGGGGACTCTGAAATTAAAAGTTCTTCTTCTTCCATTAAAGCAAGTGGATTAATAGAAGATACTACCTCTTCAAAGGCTCTTGAACACTAAGGATTATTCTGTCACTTAGAAGGAGACTTGATTAAGCACGTAGTAAGAATTTTAGTGACTGAATTTCTACATCCAAGGGTGTGGACTTGCATTTCAGCTTTCCAGAATTCCAGATCTCTCTGTATTCACTTCCTCTGAGCAGCAAGACCTGAGTTTTTATATTTAACATTCTGGTTTTGATGTCTAAATTGTCATGTTCCAAGAAGCTGTGGAAGGAAACTACTTTTGCTTCTGAAAATCAGGCTTTCTTAAGTGCCTAAAAGCAGTGACTGTGGGAAACTTGAACCTGAAACAATAAATCTTTACTGATACAGAATGACCTGCAAGTAGCTAGCATTGTGTACTTGATCATAAAATGTATATTAGATACATAAGACATGACAGTTTTGTTCGTTCTTTTCCCGATTGCATGATCTATGTACTTTGCTGTCACACGAAGAACTTCAAATATGCATATGCTAAATGGTATATTCTATTCAAATAAATTGCAGAGGATTGTGTAATTTACTTGCACTTTGTAACTAAGCAGTCTATAGAGAGAATAATTTGCAGAAAGAAAGAACAGGTAATTTTGAGTGACAAAGTTGGGAAAAGCTCTTTTGCTAGATAGTTCATGAACAGAAAATGACAAGATCTGTTGGAAATATTCTTTGCTTCTGCATTCGTATGCTTACCAAAGTGATTTCTGACAGCTGGGTACCTCTGGCATGTTCCTTAAAGGTTTTGGAGTCTGGTAACCTCCTGATAAGGAATCAGAAAAAGCAGAGACTAAAAGGTAGTTAATCACTTTCAAAATTTAGACCGGTTTCTTAATTTTTAACATCTATGTTGTTTTCCTGGGAACATACTGAAAGTCTAACATGCTGTTCACTTTGTGTGTGTACGGTTGATCTTTGGCTTTGTAGCACCCCAGCACAGAAATGGCTGGTGGTCCTGTTGCAGAAGAAGTGTGGCTGTCTCCTGTCCCAGTGAGCCCTGTTGTGTGATGTGGCCTGGATTTACCTAAAGGGGCTGCCGAGCCTCCATTTCTTGGTCTTTTTTCTACTGGGGGTCAAAAATCAAGCAGAATCATTCACTCATTTAAAGGGGAAGGGAGTGGGGGAGAAGGGCAAAACTGATTTGCATTGATTTGATAAAATCCTAAATGGGGAATTCTGTGATCACTTATCTGTGATAATCCATTTATAGCTGGCATTGGAATATTGTGGAAATTGGGGACTTGGTGTGTGATGAGACAGCGTAGTCCCTGTCTGGAAGGCAAAATGGACACAGAGGAATGGGAGGAAAAGGGTGAATACAGAAGGAAGCATACAGACCTCAAATGGCTGAAGGTCATAGTAGGAATTTGTGCCAGAGCTGGGAGCTGTACATTGTCTGAACCCTGATCAGTGTCATGGTCATGGGGTTATCTAGTCTCCTAATGATACACTTGTTTTTTCCTAGTGAAAAGCATTGTTTATGTATGTATATGTTTACTCAATTCCATTAGTGTTTACAATTATAAATGTTAATTTATTTAAATTTTGCTGAATGGATACCTACCACAGTGTCCAAGATCCGTATTATTGTGAAAATATTTTTGTCTTTTTTTCCTTTGAAAAATCCCTTAAGGTCAGGGTTGAGGCATGGTGGTGAGAGGAAGGAAGACTGGTTCTGTCACTGCTGTGCTGGACCTCTCTGCAGATGGACTCTGCCATATCCACAACCTCTTCCATGGGATTTCAAATCAAACATAAAGAATGGCAATGTGCATTAAAAATCTTGAAGATCAGTTTGCTTCAGAGATCACCCAACAAAAAAAGTTGGGATAATCTCTAACCTTTATGGAAGATTATTGTGTTGACTCTGCTTTCACCATGCAATGTTAATACAGTGTTGAATGCTGCAGCACCTCCAGCTGACTGGCGTCTTAGAAATATGTGTGTGTGTGTGTATGTGCATATCTCTATATATACGGGGTCTGGTTGGGATGTAATTAATTTTATTCATGTTATCTTCTGTGGTTCTGTGGACCAGGGTTGGTTAAGACACCAGTTTTATATCTATTGCTGAAGAGTGCTTACACAGTGTCAAGGCCTTACCTGCTTCTCACTCTGCCACCCTCCAGCAGATAGGATGGATGTGGGCAGGAAGTTTGCAGGGGTCACAGCTAGGACAGCTGGCTTGAACTGATCAGAGATATTCCACACCATTTAACATTGTGCTCAGCAATAAAACTGAAAGGAAGGGTGGTTAAGCTTTGACCAGCACCATCTTCTTGCTCTGTTTTATTGGGTGGCGTGTTACCAGCGCTGTTTTAGTCACAAATGCAAGATGCAGCACTCCAGAGGAAACTGACTCCATCCCAAACAGCCCCGATACATTTTGTGATCTCAGCTTGTCTTTGCTGAATGCAGAGTTCTGGTGTAATAACCTCTGGGTTGTGTGAAAAAGAAATGCATAGCAGTTACAAGTGCAGGACCACTCATAACTGGGGAGAGTAGGGGGGAGAGATGGGAGAAAAGACCACCAAACAACTATGCACAGTTTTTTAAGTTAAGTGACCTAAAACTAGCTTTAAGAGGCATGTGGGGCTTCCTGGTTAGATTACCCTTATTCTACCTCATAGTTTAAAACCAGTTGTTTGTTTTCTGAGCCAACTGCAGAAATGAATTAGAGGAAGGAGTGGAAGAGAATGAGGAATTCAGATCTGTGAAACAGTTACTATACACAAACTGGGTCTTTTTTTGGTATTCACTTTACATGTTCTAATGTGCTTAAATTTTTTGTGTCTTCAGCTGATGAATGCAATTTCATTAGAAACTCAGGTTTTCTAATGAAAAGTCCCTTTCTCCTTACCTTTGAAGCTTCCTCTTAAACAGTTGAATGTATAAATGATTTATATTATTTCATTCATTTTCCTGTATCTGTCTCCATTTTGTTCTCTTTCTGAGTCCTAACAGGACCCATTTTTCCCACAAGGTCTGTATCAGTACAGTGCCACCAGTGCAAGACATTCCAGTGATGTATTGCACCTATACATCATCAAAGCAACAGGGTTTTGATAAACAGCTTTCTAATACATCATTAGATCATCACTAATGGCACTTTGATGATGTATTATATTAGTACATCATCAGAGCACTGTCATTCCAGTGATGTATTTATAAACAGATGGTGTTGTCACGCAAGCAAGAAGGGAAGGCAGAAGAGAACACTTCACTCTGTTACAGCACAAAATGTGTCCTCAGCATTCAGTCAATGAGATTAAAGACAAAGACCCTGTGAAGGCCTAATTGTCTCATTAGGTGTGTTGGCTCTAAGTCCATTGACTTCTCTATCCAGTACTTGGTGAGCAGGCAGAGAATCCTTTTTTTGCTAGTAGCACATAGAGCTCTTTGAGTCATATTTTCATGTTCGTTGTCAGTCATAAAGTCAGGGTTATATGTTTTTCCTAGTTGCATGTACAATTAAAATAATTTTTTTTTATATAGACATACTAGAATTGTATTTCTAGCATAGGGGGGGTGTGCTCAAACAATCAAGTTGAGAGACTCTAGCAAGAAGCAGATGCACTTGGCAAACTTGGATATTTACTTCAAAAGTGCACTAGAATGTTTTACCCTAATTCTGGAGGATCATTTTCTCCCCTCAAAGCCATTGCTTTACAGGAGTTTGAAACTGCAAGAGAATGTACTGTTAAGCCTCTAATGTGCCTAAAAAGAATTCTGTTTTGAAATTCCTGTTCTTGTAAAGTAATCTTCTCTTGTGAGAGCAAGATTCTTCAGGTACAAAGAGTGAATTATCATTTTAACAAATACAGATCTTGCTCTGTGTAGTATCATAACTGCCAGGATAATTATTGGATTTACAGTCAATATCAACTGTTTTGAAAACTAGCTGTGTAGATGGTTAGATAAACTCTTCTGCTATTGTTTCCCTAAATGAATAGGATCATCGGCACATTCGTTTGCTTGGTTTGGGTGTTTATTTCTCTTGTATTGTCTTGTTGAGCTGTATTACCTGACTACTTTTCCTGAGGAATTATTTTTGTGTTCCTTTTTTAGGTGAAGAAACCAAGAAAGACAAAGTTTGGATGAACTTTCCAAATCACACAGAAGTTTACACTGGGGCTGACAAACTTCAAATTCTCTCAGCCTTCGCCTGGAAACACAAATGAGGCAACAGGTAGGCCAGTTTTATGATAGGATGTTTTTACAAGGCTGGGATTTGGGTTGACTGTAGTGAGATATGACCAAAGTTCTTATCTGATGTTATTGTTGAACATCTTTTTTGGGCATTTGATTTTCATAAACTTTTGGTTGAGTTCTTTCTTTTTCCAACTAAATCACAAATATTTTTAAGAAGACGTATTTCAAGTTTCTTTACAAGATCAGTCATCAAAATGAAAATTGTGTTCTCCCAAAAGATACACTTGCAAATATATACATATAAGAAATGGATAAGAAGGGTCATAACAAAAAATTTATTCCAAATATCTGAATGTATTGTAAAAGAAAAGGAAGGAGGTGATAGGCAGTGAGATTTGCTTTTTTCATTGTGTCTTATTCCTGTAAGTTACGAGTAAAAACTTACTGTACAAGAGGGACTTCAAGGTTAAACAGTTTCATTTTGCACATAGTGAAATTTGCCATGTAGAATTGTAGATGCATCTGTGCTCTCTGAGAAAGGACATTCCATCCAAATTGCACATGCCAGTGGATACATAGGGGAAAAAAGGGACATGTTTGTTTCATCAAAGATTGATCAAAAGGAACATAAGTATGCTGCTAATCAAAATGGTGGCCAGCTCAATTAGCTCAAACTCAATAAAATCACTCAGTGTGGGCCTATTTTCCTGGTTTTTATCATTTGCCTTGAGTAATTATTGTTCTAATTCTTGTATTCCAGTACGCCTTGTAAAGCTACAGAATAGAAACAATTCCGAGACAGTGAATTTCATAACTGAAATAAATGAGACGAAAGAAAGGGATACTGTTATATTAGTTCTATAGATGGAGAACTGAGCACAAAGAAATAGAATGTTTTCCCTGAGGTCCCTGTGTGTATAGTAGAGATAAGACTTAGAGATTAGAAGATAAGCAGATCTCAGTGTTTGGTTCTAGTGTCTCCGCTGTAATTTTATTGTGCTGCTTTGCACATGTGGTGAAAGCACCATGTGTATACAGAGGGAGGAAAAAACAAATCAAAGATGTACTGCAGCTGCTTCTTGATGCAAGAGTCTCTTGAGCTCCTGTCAAGAGCTGTGGTGTTGGACTCAAGAGCTGGGGCTAAAATCCTTACTGCACTGAGAGCGGGGTTTGGAATCCTGCATTTTACCAGCCCTGTAACCAGGTCACAGAAGACATCAGTAATGCCAATGACATGACAGGTTGTGTTAGCAAGAGTGTAGAAGCAGAAGAAGGGCAGCAATCCTCTTCTGCTAGGCTCTCGGGAGAGCATGCCTGGAGCCTTGCGTGCGTTCTGTGCTACAGTACAGGTATGGGCAAACCAGGGCCAGTCCAGCTACTAAGAGAGTCAGGGTGCTGCAGCACATGACATAAGAAGGGAGGCTGAAAAACCTTCATCTTCTGAGGAAGGCCCTGAACTAATGCAGTGGCTCTTCAGGGACAGCTCAATATGCCTAAATACTGTGCAGCTTTTTTCCCCAGAGCTGCTGTTCTGTGTTGTTTAGGGAGTCAACCAATATGATATGAAAAAGGGAAGACAGTGTTCCAGCTCTGTTCAGTAAAGGGAGCAGATCTTGTGCTGTGGAGATTTGCTGGCCAAATAGGGAACAGAAAACTTGGATATATGCAAGTCTCATGAAATTCTCTGAAGCTTGGCATTTGGAGAAGAATAATTTTGTTTATTGGAGGTAATGAAAAATATTGCTTGGCAATCACTGTTTAACGGTGTTTTGTGGTTGGAGAAGGAGCAAAACTGATGCTAAACCTATTTGTGTTAAATTTATGCAGTCATTAAAATTGAAACTAGTGAGGCATTCTGTACTTTACTGTGTTTTCTGATGTGGGGATGCAAAAAACTTTATAACACTGGTGAGCATTTCCACCTGCAAGGTCTATCAGGTTGACCTCAAGTGTAGAAGCTACTATATGACTATTCAAAGAGTGCAGCAGGGTCTCAATTTTTCTCAGCTCTTCCTTGTGGCATACTACAGCAGCCAAGACATTTCTGAGAGCAGGCAGGGTCATCTAAGTCATAGTAGCAACTTGATTAGGTGGCTTTAATCACACTGACTGGTTTAGCTTAGTAAGGAGTGGGGATGGTTTTCTGTAAATATTCCAAAGGTCAGTTTTAGGAGGATATTGTGACAATTATTGTACCAAAAAGGAGTAACATGATCTAATAGAAACAGATTCCTTCATGAGAAAACAGTCTTAATGCTAAGGAAAAGATCTCGTAGGTCATTCAAGCTTTTTTTTTTTTTTCCCAAATTACAGGGAATGTGGTTATCTGATCTAAGATCTATTCGTATATTGAAACCAAAATTTGCTCAGTCAAAACAGACATTGCCATCAAATATATGATTGGGGTTTTTTATATAAATGGAAATAGGAAAATGTTTTCTTAATGGTCACTTTTCCATCATATTGTACAAAACGTGGATGAAAAGGAATCTGAAATTCCATTCATGTCTTAAAATTTGCATTCATCTTCATCTGCTTCTTTAGGTTACAGTTTACCTGTTACAGTCAAAGACAAAAACATAACTAAATGGAAAAAAATCAGCTTCAAGTAGTTGATGACTATAGGAGCATAAACTAGTGCTAGTTCCTGCAGTCCTGTCAGGCTCACTCCCAGCTGAGGTGTGTTTTGTGCACAAGGGTGAAAGTATAGCTAAGAACGCACGAGATTTTTTTATTTCTCATCCCCTTTGGTGACACTGGGAGGAGGAGGAGTGCTGGGCTGCTTGAAGTGGATTACTCTGAAGACAAAAGTTCAAAACAGCATAAGGGTTTCTGGTAAGTGAAAGGAGGTAGGATCTCTGGTAGACAGAAGTAGACTAGATTATACAGATAGAAGGACCATGAGATGCAAACATTTCTCCTTACTGGGCACTTCTTAACTCAGATTTGTGATACTGTGCCCAGTACAAGATGCTGGCAAGCTTGATCAAACCCAGAGGTGGGCCTGCAAGTCAGGGGGCTGGGAGGGAGGGAAGCCAAGGGAAAGAGGCTCCACTGAGAAAACTTGAAGATGGCTTTGAATTTATAGCTGTAGTCTCTCTTGAGAGTTTTCTTGTTGGGTAAATGAGTCATATCCCACTTTAAAGACTATACTTTATGAATGTTACATTGATAATGACCTAGTGTTTTCTATTAATTTGACATGTGAAGCTTTCCTTTTTCGAACAGTGAGGTTTAAATTGGAAAGGCCAGAATTTTTTTGCATGTGGGCAATCAGGAAATAGCTCCAAAATAGATGTCTTGGGAAGTATGTGAAAAGATTGAAAAGATAATTTAAGTGTGCAGAATAGAAATGTGAGCTATTTGGAGTCATGGAAGGATTTGTCAGCTGCAAAGGGCAAGTATTATTTAATACCAGTTATTAGTAAAATGAAATAATTTGTTATTTGCAGCTTGTCTAATTTTGTTTTTAATCCAACATAAAATGATTCCACAAGTTTTCAGAAATTATTTTCTATATTTATCCAGGTTAGGGAAGTAAGTACTTTTCTGGTCGTTTGCTTTAAAAGTCAAATGCAAGCGTTGAGGGCCTGAAGTGCAAAAGAATACGAAAGGACATTTATATCAATATAAGAATAAAGGAGTAGATCTGAGATGTTGGTCAGTCAACTGTGTGTTGAAATTATTAGTGAAAATGGAAATCATGCCGTTTGTTACTGCAAATGGACAGACAAAGGGAAATCTGTCAGAAAACGTGAAATCTGTCAGAAACGTGAAATGAGATTGATACTGGGTAGTATTCCATTATTCCAAGATGCCAACAGTTTTGACACTCCAATTGCAATTACCAGAGATAGTGGCTCAGCAAATTGAGAAGGAAATTAGGTTTGATCGCGTGAGAGAGCGCGTGCACCATGAAGAGCCCTCCCCCCTTTTAAAGGTATGCAGATTTCCCAGTAAGCTTTTTCCTCAAGGAGAAGGGGGAAACAGAAGAAAAAAGTTGTAAATCAGAGAAATCTCAGGCTGTATAGAAATGCAAGCGAGTTCGTCACCTCCCTACAAACAACGGTGATAAACACATTCATTAATGTGGCCTGCTGTTCTATGTCATGTCTAATTTCATCTAATGCCAGGCTGAAGCTAGCTCCTTGTGTCTTCCAAATACTCTCTGTTAGTTCAAACAGCAACATAGAATTTTTATTTGTGCTTCAGAAATCATCATCATGCTGAGCTGCTTTCCCTATTGACATGTGGAGGTTTTATACAGTATCTGTAGAGATCTCTACAGTTATCTGTAAAATTTCTTTTTCAGCAAAGAAATTTCTGAAGGGGGAGGTGGGAGGTTTATTACATGGTTGAATCAAAAACAAATAAAGGTGAGGTATATGGTAAGATACCTCAGGCATTTGCAAGTATTTGGGAATCTAAGTAGGCCTATTTCTTTGCACTGGGTCTGCAGAACTGCTATAAAGAAAAAAGGGATCCTCTTGACATCTTCCCTTGTAATTTTGTAAAATATATTTAACTATTTTGATACTGGCGCTGGTCAAAAATGAAATGTAAAGATAGAATGCAATATTTGATGTGGAGAGTGGGAGAAACCCTGCAAGCCAAAAACCAAAGCCAAAGCAGATGCCATGCTTTCCAGGCCGGCTGAATTTAACACTCATATTGCTATGTATTTAGGGAGGTTATTTTGTTAAAGATTAACAAAAGTCTACTGTACTGCCAAACAAAATCATCATTCAGTTGTCCAGAAGATTAAAAAATACAATATTAGAGGCATAAAAGCACAGTATTGCATAGCCACATCTGAACTGCTGCTGTTGTGGTTCTCTAACCTGGATCGTTTTCTGGTCAGCTGCTATACAAACACATTTTTTGTGTGGTATTTTGAAGTCTAAATTCGGTGTCTTCTTTTGCACCCGGCTGTTGATGGCCAACATGTAATGTGTCTAACTATGTACTTAGATGAATATGCTTAGCAATCAATTTCATCATTGTTTATTTCCAGCCGGGATTTTTACGTAGGGCCTAACTTCTTTTTGTAAGTGAGCAGAAGATCTAAACTGTGTATAACTGTGTAAATTAACCTTCCCCAGATCACTGGTGCCCTGTGCAGACTCCAGGTCTTGGGAATGTGGTGAACCTCTCCTGAGAGCCAGTTTTGTAATAGCCAAACATCATCTCCTTTCACTTTTCTCATGCACCATTAATTATGGCTCTACACGCACAGCCTTTCCTTAATGCGATGTAGGATATTAAAAGCTTATGCAATTAAATGGGCATACAATGATCAGCAGATACTACAGTTCAGAAGTATAATATTTATTTACTTGCAAAAATTACAGTGATTACAATCCAAGTAAAGGTTACAGAAAACATGGGAAGCTCCGTTTCTGCTTTAGCCTCAGTGGTGTTGAGTTCTGCATCCCTGTCCTCCAAGAACTGGACCTCACTAACTTAGAGCAAATTTGTTTTCCCAAGCAAACCGCCCAAGAAGTAAAACATAAAATAAAAGCCAGTGCTGTGGGCCTCCTCTTCACAAGGTACAAACAGCAGGGGGACCTTACATTATTAAGCAAAATGGAACCAACATCTGTAGTTAGGTGAATGCAGCACATGATGATGCTGAACCCAGGATGTTCTCAAACATCCTGCATGTTCTTGGAAATGTGGGCCTCTGATCACCTCCCAGTGCTATAGAAATAACTGATGAAAGAAGTAGGTTTTAAATGTCCTTAGGCATAAAAGAAAGGTTGTAATTAAAACAGAGTGCTGTGTGGTCGTGCAAGACATTGAAGTCTGATGTGATTTTCCTGTAGCATTTATGTAGCCTCCAGGGACCATTATTCTTTAGGGTTATTCTAATGGATGACCTTGTTAGCATCAACTGAACTCCCCTGTCACCACCACCTTGGTGGTGGGGTACCCTGCAGGTAGTTGTCCTGAAGACAGGAGTGTGTGCAATTTCTGTATGAAAGTTTTTGGGGTAAACCTGCAGTCAGTGCCCTTCTTTGTTCTTCTGACCACATGTTCTTCTCTGTAAGGAGTTAGACTTTGGTTTCTGAGGCAGCAGGCTGCTGTGGTGTGAGGTGGAAACAGAAACTCAGTCTTTGCCAGAAGTGAAAGCAGGTGGTGCAATTCACTGAACAGAAGCAGCAAGAGGAGGTTTTTGTCATACCAAAGCTGTGAGAGGGCTTCATTTGTCTTGGGAAGGAATTGCATGCGGAATGTGGTTGTGCAGTGTACCCTGCTGGTTTGCGTCTGTGTCTCTGTAGAAGGGGGCCACTGCGGGTAATGTGGACAAAAATAGGTGTGGGTTTGGTCACTGGGATTAAGTTAATTCCTTATAGATACCAAAAGGTTTGTTAATTGACTGTCACAATGACAACATGAAGTACTAGTTCTGAAACACAAGATGTAAAGTCCTGTTAAAGCTGTACTAAATAAGTGTGCAGGAAGAACACTTACTGCAGTACCTTAGGTATTGGCTTACAAGGTGACTTAAACTGCTTTCCTACGACACAATTTTTTTGTCTAAATACTTGTGTAGTAATTAAAGTATCAATCAAAAATTGTTTTAGTTTGTGGTTCTAGCACTATCTGACTGTTACAGGGGGATGATCTGTGGCATGTGTGTACATAAAGACACAGCTTTTGCAGCAGCTTCAGACTTAACATCTGGTTGGTTTTGACCTTTATTGACATTTCTGTGTTGAGGAGTTCCCTTTCTAACCTTTTTCCATTTGTCTGCCTGCCCACTTCAGTCCTTTTCTGAAGGACTAAGGAGGTAGTATTAAATGCCTCCCAAAAGCCATGGATGAACAGAATAGAGGTGGATTTTCACCATCTTTCAAATAGAGGAGGTGGCACTTGCAAGGGTGGGGTTTTGTTGTTTTGTTTGGTTTTGGTGTGTAAACATAGAGTATACTCTATTTAAATAAAATTATCAGAACCCTACTAGGTAAGATTTATACACCACGGCAGTGGGAGATTTGATCTGATGACCCCAAAAGGTCCTTTTTGGAGATGTTTCGGTGCTATCTGACAATGCTCTAAAAATGACCAAGTGAGTGCCTTTACTATCAACACATGTACATTATTACAATATGCAGAAGGAATAAGTATATTCTAGACTGTGAGGATATATAATAACTCTTGAGGAAAATAATCGTGACAGATAGCATTAGGTATTTTTAGGTAGCAGTCCTACCAAATGCTTGGTTCACTGGTGAAGTTTCCTTTCTCAGAAAGAAATAGTTTTAAATGTCACATTTAATTTTTGTCATTATTGTTTCTTAACCTTACATTACTAGTAAAAAATGGGGATGCAGAGAGCCAAGTTGGCAATCATAAAGAAAAATGTACCAGAAATTTCAGGGCTTAATTCTATCTCTTTTGTGAAACAGTTCATCACTGGAGAAATAGTCATTAGAACACAAGAGCTAATTGTTACTGGCATTTCAGGTATGAACCATAGGTGGCATCTATGCATGTATTTTTGAGAGGAGATTATCTACAGTGAGTGATTAAGAGACAAGATAGTTCATATTCAGAATGTTAGAGCTCATAATTTTTTTCAGAAGTACTTAACACTCTCACTGAAACCAGAGATGTTCAGACCAGAGACCACAGAATCATAGAATAGTTAGGGTGGGAAAGGACCTTAGGATCATCTAGTTCCAATTCCCCTGCTAAGGGGAAGATAGAGAAGACATCACCACCACAATGACAGTGAAGCAGTGGAGCATGTTACAGAGAGGTTGTTCAGCCTCAGTCCTTTAAGGTTCTCAAACCCCAATGGGATCAAGCTCTGAGATATCTGATCTCACAGCGGACTCTGCTTTCAGCAGGAGCTTGGGATAGATACCTCTCAAAGTGTGTTCCAGCCTGAGTTTTCCTGATGTCTTGGGAAGATTTTGGAGTTTCTTATACCACAGGTTGGCAGAATGAAGGTAGAGTTCCTCAATTTACCATTGCATATCTACAAAAATTAGCAATTTCATTCTAATCCTAACCAAAATTCATGGCTTACTAGAACTTCTTGCCTTTTCTGCACCTGTGTGTATCTTGCACATAAGGTACCAAAATTGGCTCCTTAAATTAATTCAGAGCAAGTTTCTATCTAAAAACTTGAGTATCAGTTGTAATAGAGATTGTATGCTAAACTCCTCAGTACAAACTTTTCATTTAAAATCTGCTTGCTTTCTTTTATTTCTAGGTTATTAAAAACTAGGTTACTGGTTTTCTAAGGTGGCCTTTCGTTTGTTCAGGGAGAAATTATATGAGCACTCTCAGAACACCCAGGCCATGGAAAGAAATACATATTGGTTTATTCTGAAATTGAATGTTCTACAATAAACAGATGATATACAGCGGCAAGAAGATGGCAATTCCTCAGCATTCTGATTAGCTGCTGATGATGTAATGGTGCATTTTCAACTGATAATTGTTTTATTTCTGTGTTTACAAGGAGATGAATGGTTTGTGAATCGATGCACAAAGAGACCACAAAACAAGTTGCTTATTGATCCACTAGCTGTTTGTGTCAAAGTTTGCTGTTCAGAAGAGAAAGCAAAACCAATTTAATCCAGGGGGTGTTCATAAGGATAATAATTTTATAACCTTGGAGTCTGAATTTACATCCTAAATTGGCTCACTCTGCTCTTTAAAATACTGAATTGAAGCACATATACTGAGCCATGGAAAGCAATGCAGAGTGTACCTTTCCCTGACAGTGATGGTCATCAGCCATCAGTGAAACTCATTTGTTTCTTCTTTTCCTTCAGTCATGTCATTAGTATACTTTGTCATTGTTTTTATAACATGCTAAAATACATTGCTAAAAAAATCTGTCTCTCTGGATATTGCAGACCTTGAAAGGTTGGTGAAAACAGATTAGTAGAGAGGCACGTTTCCACTTTTTCAAATGGAGGAATATTAAAGAGCATAGAACTGTTGGCCTACAGACACACAGGGTGTTAGATCAACTCCTAGTTTCAAGAGTACTGCACTGAAATATTCTACCAATGTGTTCTGTCACCAAGCTTCTGAGTATTGCAGATCAGTGTCTGTAAGAATTCACATCCACAGACAAGTCACTGAAGCTCAGTCCATCACTATCCATCTGCTGAACAGGCACGACCCTATTTACAGGGTACTGTAGTTCAGCTCATGTGTTGGAAATCCTTAGAAAAAAGCTTCAGCAATGTCAGTTTAACTCACAACTAAGATTAAAATAGGCAATACAGAAATAGATACTGAGCTTAAGCAGAGTGATGTAGTGAATCTCTTTAACTCCGCAAAATGTTTGAATCTGCATGGTCTACACTGAAAATCCCTTTCTCTCCAAAGTCATACTACATTGTACGTGGAAGAGACAGTTTCTGTAAAACTAAGCCACCTGAAAGAGGAAAAGAGAGTTGAATGACAATTTGTATCTGTGCACTTTTGGTAGAATAGCAATATTTTTCTTCAAGGCTAAGGAGTTGCTGTGTTTCTTTGATGTCTGTGTTACTTCTTTCATAAGAAGAGCTCACATTTGGGGGCCTTCACAGACAGATGCTTGCTTGTGTTCAACAGCTTGATCTTTTGCATGCATTTTGTAGGCACAGTTGCAAAAAAATGTGGATGTATTGAAATATCTCATCCTATTTCCTTTACAGATGTTTTTAATCTAAGCATAATTTCAAGGAATGCATTAGCAGATGACAATTCTGAAGTGAGAGTTATGGAAAAAATACAATCTTTTAGAAACTAAATGAGAAAAATCTTGGGTTTGATTGTATATAAATACAAGGTAGGGCTTTATAAGATGCAGATAATCTCACAAATGTGTAATGTATTCTGTACCCAAACCACAGGGTTTGAATGACATGATCATGTACTGATCACCATCTGCAAACTCCTCATTGCAATCACCAGGAATTTTGGGAAGCTTAAATAGACAATATAAAACTGGGTCCTGGGTTCAGCCGTAGCAGTCATTTTTCTCCTTCTTAGTAGCTGGTTCAATGCTGTGTTTTTAACTTTAGTCTGAGAACAGTGCTGATAACACCGACATTTTTAGTTGTTGCTAAGTAATGTTTACTCCAATCAAGGACTTTTAGTTTCATGCTCTGCTACTGAGGAGGGGCACAGGAAGCCAGGAGGAAGCAGAGACAGGACACCTGACCCAAACTAGCCAAAGGGGTATTCCATACCACAGCACGTCATGCCCAGTATAGACACTGGGGGAAAGTATATAAACCCGGAAGGCCCAGATCGTTGCTTGTGTCAGGCTGGGTATCAGTCAGCGGGTGGAGAGTGGTTGTATTCTCTTCCCTTGTTATTTCCCTTACCATTATTATTATTGGTGGTAGCAGTAGTGGTTTGTGTTATACCTTAGTTACTGGACTGCTCTTATCTCAGCCCGTGGGAGTTACATTCTTTTGATTCTACTCCCCATCCCTCCAGGAGCTGGGGGGAAAAAGGAGGGGGAGTGAGCGAGCGTCTGTGTGGTTCTGAGTTACCGGCTGGGCTTAAATCACAACAATTTCAATGAGATGATAACTTGATTTTTTTTTTTCTCATCCTGACACTTGTGCATGAAGCCCAAACCATGAATAATTTTACTCTAGAGTCCTTTAATTATTCATGTGCGTAAGCATTGTCAGGACTTAACCTTTGCTTTCATTTTTATAGTGTTTTTTTTTGGTTTTGTGTCTTTACATCTCACTGTAACCTGTTAGAACAATTCCAACTTCTTGCTTCCTAGTTTAAAAATTGAATGTTAAGTATTACTTTATTTCAGTTCACTTTATTTCAGGATTTTATTTATTTTTGTTAAAGCTGTATGAGCAATGCTACACAAATGCTAAGGGTTCTTTTGGTATGTTTAGACCAATTGGCAGAAAAAAACCCGATTAGGGAAACTTTTCCAACAGTCTAAGAATTATTTGTTTTAGCTCATAAATATAGTCTTCCACTAGCTGGTTTTAAGAAAATTACTGTTTTCATAGAGCAGAGGGAGTAATAGTGAATTGTATTGGGCTGAGAGCTATAGGATTAAAAATACTTTAATAAAAAGGGGATGGGGGAGGAGGAGAAAAAAAGACTTGCCAGTGCTACATCTTTGCAAGAGTAGTTACTGTTGGATTTTCTCTGGTCTGTTGTATAACCACTGTAATACTCCCTCCATAACACAACGAAAAGCCTGTCTCTTCCCCTTTGAATTTCAGAAGTGTTGAAGTCTTGACTGTCTCTACTGGTAGAACTCCTTGTATGGTTTTAGAAGGAGGACTGACCTTGGAGATTTCTCCCTTGCTTCTCTAAATCAAAACTTATGTTTTTCCAGCCTTAAGTCAGGGCTAGCAGATACTTGCACCATATCTTTACATTAACTTCATTTTCTTAACATCACTGTTTCTGAAAGTCCCTAATTTATCCATTCTGTGACCAAGAGAAACAGCTTTTTAGCCACAGTGATCTGCCATTAATCTTTTCCTCACTGAAAATCTGACTAACTTCTTAACAAACCACATGTTGTAAACAGGTCACTAACGTGTCCTGGCTTAGGCTGCCCTCCTACCTGCTGTCCCACACACTGTGCTACTGCAAAGAGCACCCGTTACGCCTTTGACCCTCCAGCACCTTTTACAACAGGCACAGATGCAGCAGTCTGAAACTCTGCTTGCTACATGAAGGCTCAGTTTGATGCAAGGGAGGAGTATGTTGAAAGCTGATTGCTGCTCACTGAAAAGGATTGTTTGAGAGGGTGTACGTTTATACAGTTTGTCATCACAGGAATCTCTTAGATTTGCAGTCAAAGGCATTGGACCAGGGCTAGTCACAAAGTGTCAACTAATGCAATCTTTTTATAGAAGCACAAAATTGCAGACTGGTTGAGGTTGGTAGGCACTTCTGGAGATCATAGAATCATACAGTAGTTTGGGTTGGACGGGACCTTTAGAGGTCATCTAGTCCACCCTCCTGCTAAGAACAGGATCAAGTAGGGCAGGTTATTTACGGCAGTGTTCAAATGGGTGTTTAATATCTCCAGGAATAGCAAATGCACAGATTCTCTAGGCAACATACTCAGTGTTCAATCACAGCTGAGAAAAAATGCTCTTGCACTTCCACTGGATACCACTGAGCTCCATGTGGCTTAGTCTTCACTGCTGGTAAATAAGAAATAGATAGCAAGACTAGAAAAGGTCTGTTGATCATTTATTATTAAAATCAATTTTCAAGCCAATGAATACTCAGAGGACAACTACAGCAATGAGAAACAGACATTGAAAGGAATGGTACAGGACTTTCTGGCACCCAGATTATGTGTGTTCTGCATGGAAAGGATCAACTCAAGAGTCTACTGTGTGGTTATGTTCTTACTGAATAATTTAGCAACATATTTGGCAAGATCTGATTTACAAACCTCTATGACCTAGGTGCGTGGTTAGAAAGCCAATTCTTTTTGTTAAATAAAAGCCTGTTCTCCCAGACTAATCCACAAATTTGTAACAACTGTTTGTTAGCTGCTTTCTTTATCCACTTGTGGTCTGTTTTCTCTGAAGAATAATCCTGTGGAAACATTTATATCCGACTGCTGCCTTCCTTTCTTGAGACATGACCAAAATCCTCCGCTGTTCCATCAGTTGTACATCAGTTGCATGCAGCTTTTGAAGCATTCTCTCACTGATCTTCCTTCCTTCAAGAACATGTGAAGTAGCTGCTAATATCATCATATCTCTAAAGACTTCAGTTGATGCCAGTTCTGACGCTTGTAAAACAAATGAAACACGTTTATGATAATATTCTAAAATCACAGTAATTGTAGGATGAGTATTCTCTGTTCTCTCTCTATGAAGACTTTTGTAATATTAATAAGAGTCACAGGATCCCAAGATATGCTCAGTAGACATTTTGATGAAATTTGATATATAATATTATTGTGCTGCGTAATTCTTTTATCAAAAATAAAGATCCAATCAGGATGGACTAAATTTTTGTGGAAAATGAATTATTATCAGAATTAATTGGGAAAAATCATTCAGTGGAATTAATTCAGTTTCAGGTTTTCTTCACCCTGGGTATAAACTGAAACACGGAAGGTGAATAATGGCATCTTACATGATTTTGGGTGGAAATTACTGTCTATAGATTGTTTTTGATAGGACTATTAGGACATTCAACATTTAAATCACTTCTTTTACTACATGATTTGAGACGCACAAATGTGTTGTGAGCAGTCCTAGTTACTTTGCTTCATGAAGTACTGGTAATAGCACTGCCTTTGAACCATTTGACACTCCAGCATATCATGTGGTGTTCAGAAATGCATCCATTCGGAAATACATCTGCTACATTAATGCATTACTACTTATTTCTAAATCATTACACATAATGTGATTTTCATGTAGGTTTACAGGTTCATCGCTAAGCAGTAATGACTTAACTCATTTGAGTGTATGCTTGGGAAGCTTTTGGGGTGCATCAAGCTTTTATAACTGTGATGAACTTCTATTTTTAGCAGGTGGGAAAATTAGAGACCTGTCCATCAAAAGTAACTGCTTTATGAAAGCTCTTAGGAAAACAGTTAAACACTGAGACTTTATAACTATTCCCAATGACTAGTGTCACTTGACAAATTTTTGTGGCCCTGTTTTGGTGTCCATTCCTTTCTCTCTCGGAGTTTTCAGTTATATGTTTCGGCTTTTAAAGATGAATTTGCAGGTTCCATAATTCTTTTCACATAGTCTAAATGGGAAATTAGATCCACAGTGATGGAGATTTCTCCTTTGAGTCTCTGTAGTATTTCAAAATCTACCTGACTATGACCCAGTTGTAGTTTCTTCATTCATTTTGCTCAAAGATGCAGTGTTACATGTTAGTGTGGCATGTTACATGTTCAGCTTGATGTGTTGTCTGAAATTGTTGTTGCCCAAAATATCATATGCAGGTGTGGCAAAGAACTTCTTCTATAAACTGGATACTTAATAACAGCAGTTCTGCATTTATCTTTAGTGAGCTCCTTGTATTCTCTTCCTCTTCAATGTTATACTTTAAGTTCTCTCTGCTCACCGCATAAAAATCTGTAGCAAGTATTAATTGTATTAAGCATTGTCATTACTTTTTTTACTTAAGAACTCAAGCACTCCCTTAGAGTAACCTCCCAAAAAGCTAGGAAATTCTTGATCACTGAAGTTGAAGAGCAGCATGATATACTGTGCGTCAGCTTCTTAAATCAGATTCTGCTTCCTTTACTTCCTTTAAAATTACTGTAGGACTGCAAATATTTTTCCAGATTAATTTTTGGATAAACAATATAATAATCATCATTTAAAAGGTACATGTGCTCTGTAAGTGGAAGCAGGAAAAGCTTGGGTAACATTGTGTATGGACTTGGAAGTGGAATAATACTTGATGTTGAATTGAACGAGACAAAATCCTTTCACTCTATACAACTGTACCTACATATGTGTACGTATGCATTTTTTTTTTTTCTCCCAGCAGATACATTTAAATTAGGTTCCCATGGAAGTTTCTGTAACATAGTCCTTATTTCCAGACCTGCCCACATCTCTTGTGTGTTTAGCAAGTTGTGAGCTGCATCGATCACAGCAGACCCTTTCCCAGAGAATTGCACAGAGTGTCAGCGGCAGCAGAACACTCAGTATTTCAGTACTGTGCTCTGTGACTGGGAAGGAGGGAGGAGGAGAAGCCATGGCTGAAATGCATTTGCAAAGGCTCTTTTATCACCTGTATAGTACAAATGTCAATTCAGGCCGTCTTTTACCTGCTGAAAATCAGGCCTCTGATTATACTGCTTGCCCAAATGCTTTTGCAAAATGGGTAACGCTTCTGATTTTCTGATTTAAATGAAAATTTTCTTCCCTGCAGTTTTTATTGTAAGCAGAATGTAGAATATAGTGTGCTTGGAATAGTGCTTTACAGAGAAATGTACTCCTCCCCCCCCAAAGGTTTTATGCGTGCTAATGCCCTGCGCAAGGCAGAAACAAGTAACTTAAACAATACAATGAATTTTACTGAGACATAGATAGAGGTCTTCCCTGGCTTGTCTATAAAGTGGAAAATATGGAATGATTTGCTTCCCCTTTAAGGAGGTTATTAGCTTGCTTGTATCTACCAAAGGAATAGAGGTGCACACAGTCTCCCATTATTCACCGGGTTTTTAATCTTGATCCCTGGCTTCTGCGATAAGTTATTGCTGGGGACTGGAATTGCTTGGGGAGTGATGCTGGTGCCTGAGGGCCAGCAAGTGGCTCTGTTATGAGAGCTGGCTCTAATGATTAATGGTAGGATGCAGTGCACTACTGCTGACTTCATTGGGAAATACAACATTGTTAATTTTATCATTATAAACTCCCAGCACTGCAAGAGAATGTGTCTGCCTCCAGGATGGTGAATTTGATAAGAAGACTTTTCTGATAAGATATCTCGTACTCTCAGGGACAAGCATTCATGTTTAATCTGGGAGTATTTAACTCGCAATCCAAATGTTACCAAGTAATATGTACAGGTCACTTTAAATTTGTGCTCTACAGTTCAGGTCATAACATTATAAATGAGTTTGTATACACTGAAGAAAGAATCAATATAGCACTGCTCTTTACAAAGACTGTCATAAGCCAGTTAAACTAAATATTTTTTCACTTGAAAGGGGGACAGACTTTTTAATGAATAGTAACACTACAGACGGATAAATACACATAACCGGAGCCCAGGAACCATGCTGTGAGGTACTCGGCAACTTCTGCTCTTGCTGATGCCAGTGTCTGTGATTTCAAAGCAAACCACTGAGGAGAAGAGGGATTTCATCCTCTCCCTATTGAATACATAAACCAGCTCATAGGACCTGCAGTATTGCGGTAAAAGTATTGAGGTAAGACAGTGTGCCACATTCTTATCTAGGTGTTTGTGGGATCAACCTGTACGCTGCTGTCTTTGCAGAGACTTTTGTGCTGGGTTTGTCTGGGTAGAGTTAATTTTCTTCATAGTACTTGTATGGTGCTGTATTTTGGATTTGTGATGAAAACAGTTGATAACACACCTGTGCTTTAGTTATTGCTGAACAGCACTTTTACAGTGTCAAGGCCTTTTCTGTTTCTCATGCTGTCCCATCAGTGAGGAGGCTGGAGGTGCACAAGAATTTGGGAGAGGATGCTGAAACAGCTGGCCCCGACTGACCAGTGAGATATTCCATAATATGAGTTGTGGTTTCATGTAATACGTACATCATGACATCATGCTCAGGAATAAAAGCTGGAGGGAAGAAGGAGAAAGGGGTACATTTCCCCACCATGAAATTCCTCCTTCGTCTCAGTAAATACCCGATTTATACACTGAGGATTTTGCACGGCCTTGGGTCAGACTCACTATGAGTGTTCCTACTTCTTCGCTGCTCTTAACGTTGTTTTCACCCTAGGTTAGATCTGTACTCTTCCTGCCTCACCCTCATCTCTCATGCCTCCCCCAGTGCCTTGTGTGCTCCTAGCTACCTTTTTGTTTCCAAAAGCTGTTGAATGATCAGTATTTTGTTAATCCTGCTGGTGTGTTGCATGTCTTTCTCCTATGTGTGGGGTGGTTTTTTTCTCTATTTAAATTTAAATTCTTCAGGTTACGGTCTTTCTGCCTTTTTAATAGTGCCCGGAACAGTTTGACAGTTATTTAATAGCTCCTTAAGCCATGCTAATACATATGGTGAAGACTTTATCAAATATGTCAAGTTTTCCATGAAGGTAATATTAACAGACAGAAACTTTTGAAATAGTGCATATCTTTTCATGAAAGATATCCAGTCTAGGAGTTATGATATAAAGCAGAGAAGAGCATTTGAAGGTAATAAGGTGATTTTTATGGAAAACCTAATGGAGTAGTGTCACTTAGCAGGTCATTTTAGAAGGAGGTTTACTTGTCTTGAAACTGGAATAACCTTATAAAACTGAATGCGGAATGTCTTGCTCTGTGACTCCTTATTTATGTGCTGTGTTAATCATTTGATCTGACTTTAACAAAATAGATTTTGTTGATAATGTAGATATTGCTCTTGCCTTTTGTTTGACTGTTGTTGTGTGCCTTATTTTGTAACCTTGTCACACCGTTTTAAGTGACATATTTAGGACATGGGTGGGAAAAAGCTGTGGAAACTGAGGGTCCTGTCATTCAGTGGACCAGCTGAATGAAATACTAGGGTGAGAAGAACATGTCCAGTTCTTCCATTCTGGTTTTGGTCTACAGTAAGTGTTTCTTCTGTGAGGGAGAATTTTGAAGCAAGTAATGTTTACCCTGCTGATAACCAAGAAATCAAAGTTATAGTTAGCCAGTTTCAGTGCTTAGGTTTTGCTGTTTCAAGCTGTTTTATAAGCTCTAAGCTAAATGCTGCAACACTTTCTGTATTGACATCCTCTGGAACAGGGAGGAATGGCGGATTGATGTCTATCAGTTCCAGTATTCATAACACAGAAGTAATGGCAGCTGGTAGTATCAGCTTAAGTTAAGTAGATGATACAGTAAAAGCATGTGGCTAAGTGGATAATGGGAATGCCATCCTGAATCTCCAGAGAGATGGTAATCCATAGCAATCGAGATGACTCAGAGGCACAGAAGAAGTACTTAGATGACTTGGATGCTAATGTGTGCAGACAGAAACTGCTGTGCACTTTTCCCGATAGCCCTGAAACTGTTGTTATCTGTGTTGTGTGTGCATCCGTTTGTCAGTCTTGGAGTAGTCTTTGCCACATAGTTGGAAATGCCATTTGTGCATTTGCACAAAAGAACTTCATGGTTTAGTAAATGAGTAGTGGAGAGAGACAGCTGACTCTTTCAGAGTCAGTGCTCAAAAAGCTGAGACTTTAGAAGCCATCACAGGCAGAAAGAATTGATCAGGTTTGAAAAAGGAACATGGGCTGAACTAGACCAGATTTTGAATTGCCTAACATCTTGTGCAGAATAAACACTGGTGGTTTGTGACTGTGAACAACTCTATTGGATCAAAAGAGTGGGAATGTTTTAAACTTATTTTTCACTGGTCTAATATTAGACAATATACAGAGCCACTGGAACTCAGGCTTAGATCTTGTACTCAGTTACTTGTACCTTAGTCTCCTACAGGCATTAGAAGGACTTTATTCCTCCAGTGTGAACTTGGCTATATGTGTCCTGTTTGTTTTTCTCCCTTCCTCTGAAGCAGTAAAAATCAGACATTGTTTGGAACAAAACACCAGATAGGATAGGACAGTGCTTTGAAGCAGTACAGAGAATCTTGTATCCTCAGTGTCTGAGGGCAGGAAGAAAAGCTTGTTTGGTTCTAGGGGGGTGATTTTGTTTTGTTCTCCCTTTCATATTCTCCCTCCTGCCCCAATCCCCAAGACCAGTAAAACTGTGAGAGCCCTTGGAAGGAGATTTATTCTTATGGAAGATGGAGAGTAGTTTAAGAGCTGACTTCATTTAGATATATCTCTCCCTCAGAGTGTGTCTAGTGTCCTTAAGAAGAAAGTAGTAAAGCGATGTTTACCTCTGACAGCTTTATTAAGAGATTAAACGTTAACTTTTATGTGATTCTTATGAAACTGATGAGCTAGGGAGCAACTAGTCCCTCAAAAAGGCTGTTGCCTACCTTGCTTAGGGCTGGTAACAGCACTGGTTGTACAGTGCAGGCTAGTGCAGTGTTTGGGGCAGACATCTGCTGTGTGGAAGGCCTTCCAAAAGCCTTGACACCAGGAATATAATGAAAGACAAGTGTGCTGGTGTAAGAAAGGACAAGAGGTAGTAAAGAAACACCAAGGTATTTGAATCAACATGAACCATGTTGATTTGCTTCATTTCTCCTCTGCAAAATCTCTCTCTCTTAGGTTTAACTTGAAGCTTAACAAATGAGAATGTGAGTAGAAGCACATTGGTTAATACTGAAGTTCTAACGAGACTGAACCGTGATCCTGTTTTGGGAACTAAGGCAGGATGCATCCACCACATCACCCCAGGCGGTAAGGAATGTTTGTCCTTATCACTTACCTACTTACTATGTGCTCAGATACCTTGTGGTTATTTCACAGCAGCTGAGCTGCAGTACTTTTCACAAATATGAGGGAGGATACTTAGGTTCAACCCATTCATTTAGGCTAATACGTTTAGAGGTGTTTGCTGCTGAAGGCTATGAGTATAAAAACAGCACAGTTCAAGCAGTGAATTGTAACTAAATAATTGATCCTGAACCTCTAGTCTTTCTGCCTGTGCCATGCTACTTAGTCTTCTGACGACTAAAGATTAAGGAGTAAGAGGACAAGTGGATGAAACATGACAGACAGTTGGAATAGATGGTCCATTTTCTGTCTGTAAAAACAGAGCTCTGTAAAAATCTACATATCACTAGGTGTCATGTAACCCAGTACAAGTATTGCTGTCTTTGAAGTGTCACATGCATGTGTACATTATACTTCTGATACATGGTTGACAGGCCTGAGAGAGACAGAGGTCTTAATAGCACTACAGTCCTCTTTGAGTCACAGTGTGTCTTGAGAGTGCCCAGAATAGTGTTCTGTGTTTAAACAAAAGTGTCAATTCTGTAGCCCGCTGTTCCCATATCTACTTGCAAAATGCATCTCTAACACTACTATTATGTGTAATCCTTTCTAAAAGACTGAAAATTCTACCAAAATAGTAATAATTCATCCTCACCAGCATAAAGCTGTGCACTCTGGTTTTTGAAAGAGGAAAGAACAGAACTTTCTGAGGGTTTCATAGGCAGTATGAAACCAGTATATTAATCCTGGATATAGTAATTCCTCTGTGGTTTTGGGGCCTGCTGTGCTCTTAGGAATACCATTCTCCCCTTATTTTCTCACTTAATGGATAAGATCAAACAGCACCACATCTTCTAACTACTCAGGAACGCTCTTGATGGTATAAGACATAGCTTAGAATTTTTACCTTAGCAGACTTTATTGGACGGTCTGTTCATGTATCAGAGTAGTTAGGAAGTGATGCCCTTCTCAGCAGAAACAAATTTGATCCAATTTAGAGGAGACAATATATATTGAAATACAATTTCAAAGCCCCCTTGGATCCTGAAGGCTGTGTCTTTGCCAGCTCAGGTATTCACATACAGCTGTAGAGTCGAGAAGCTGACACTGTGATTAGCACAAGTAGGAACAACTGCACAAAGGGTACGGCAGTGGAGATTCGAACTGTGCATTTTTGCTAAAAGAGGAAAGTTTTATTTTTGTGAAATAGTTACCCTATTCTTGGCGGTCAGGCTTTGTGATCTGTAAGAGCAGTTTTCTCTCTTTTACACGAGTAGTTACTGTAGCTATGCATGAACAGGAGCATGAAAAAGGAGCAAAATGTGTAATTGAGGTATTTTCTTTCTCTTTGAGACAGCAGCATGAAGCCAGGAGGCACACTGTGGGCTGGTGTGTTTGTATATCACAAAGAAGTTGGAGAATGATGAACAAAGGCAACATTAGCATTTTGCTATTCCATCCCTGTGGCATATGAAAAGGTCTAATTTAGTTACTGGCACAGATAGGCTTGACACCTTGAGTTTCCGTTTTCAGCCTTATTGTTTGAAAAGTCCTTACATTTCTCAAGGCATCTTCTTATCCAGAGTTCTTCATAAGAAGTGGGGAAAAATAATTGTGTTTAGGATATGATTCCTGTGACCTATTTTAGATGTCAGTCTGGACATGATGATCTGTGCTTTACACAGAATCACAGAATATCAGGAATTGGAAGGGACCTCAAAAGATCATCTAGTCCAATCCCCCTGCCGGAGCAGGAACACCTAGAATGAGGTTACACAGGAATGTGTCCAGGCGGGTTTTGAATGTCTCCAGAGAAGGAGACTCCACAACCTCCCTGGGCAGCCTGTTCCAGTGTTCTGTTACCCTCACTGAGAAGAAGTTTCTTCTCAAGTTTAAGTGGAACCTCTTGTGTTCTTCTCAAGTTTAAGTGGAACCTCTTGTGTTCCAGTTTGAGCCCATTACCCCTTGTCTTACCATTGTTTGCCACTGAGAAGAGCCTGGCTCCATCCTCGTGACACTCACCTTTTATATATTTATAAATGTTAATGAGGTCACCCCTCAGTCTCCTCTTCTCCAAACTATAGAGACCCAGCTCCCTCAGCCTTTCCTCATAAGGGAGATGCTCCACTCCCATAATCATCTTTGTCACCCTGCGTTGGACTCTCTCCAGCGGGTCCCTGTCCTTCTTGAACTGAGGGGCCCAGAACTGGACACAATATTCCAGATGCGGTCTCACCAGGGCAGAGTAGAGGGGAAGGAGGACCTCTCTTGACCTACTGACCATCCCCCTTCTAATACACCCCAGGGTGCCATTGGCCTTCCTGGCCACAAGGCACAGTGTTGGCTCATGGTCATCCTCCTATCCACCAGGACCCCCAGGTCCCTTTCCCCTTCACTGCTCTCTAATAGGTTATTCCCCAACCTGTACTGGTACCTGAGGTTGTTCCTACCCAGATGTAACACTCTACACTTTCCCTTGTTATATTTCATCGCATTTTTCACAGCCCAACTCTCCAGCCAGTCCAGGTCTCGCTGGATGGCAGCACAGCCTTCTGGCGTGTCAACCACTCCTCCCAGCTTAGTGTCATCAGCAAACTTGCTGATAGTACACTCAATTCCCTCATCTAAATCATTGATGAATATATTAAATAATACTGGTCCCAGTACTGACCCTTGAGG
Source organism: Psittacula echo (assembly GCF_963264785.1). Taxonomy (NCBI): domain Eukaryota; kingdom Metazoa; phylum Chordata; class Aves; order Psittaciformes; family Psittacidae; genus Psittacula; species Psittacula echo. Next base: position 14,061,655 of record NC_137739.1, read on the forward strand.
CACTCCACTAGATACCGGCCTCCAACTAGACTCCGCCCCATAGACTACAACTCTCTGGCTTCTCTCCTTCAGCTTCTTTAGTAGAAGTTTAGTAGACGTTTCAGTTGCTTTCTGCTGATAATGCAAGGATAACTGAGATGTCAACATCTACTTTGTGAGTACCTAAGATTAGGAGAGATGAATCCCCTTGTGACTGAGTGATAAGCTGTGAGTCAACATAGCCCTACTCCTAGCAGTGGGAGGAACTCAGGTGTTGGACTTTTCAAGTGCTAGTTAACTCTGTATATCAGTGTCTCCCTGGAGGCATTTGTTGTCACTCCTTTTTACATACTTAGGATCATTGCCAAGAGTTGCACTGCTTTGGCTTTCTACTCCCATAGTCTGAGTTGCTGTGTAATGCGGCATCTAGCTTAGAGTCTTACTTGTAGAAGCTCGTGTGTGAACTTAGGACAAAACTTACTTGCCCTGTCAGCATCCTCTGCACTGCTGAGTGTTTAGAAGCAAATGTGATAAAGAAAGTAGAAATGCAATTAACAAAGACCAATAGATACAAAAGCCCAGAGCCAGTTTTAACTACTATTTGTCAATCCAGGCTGCCATTGTACCAGTGCTGAGACATGGAGTTATTGCACAGTCAATAGCAGTGGCATGGCTTTCGGTAATGATTTCAAGTCAGTCGTGATATGCTGCAGAAAGTACTGCAGTCAGCTTGTAGTGTTCATCCTTGCTGTAAGAAGTTTTGCAGTAGAGTCTTTTCTCCTTGTTCCGGTGTGACATATGCTGCCTGAAAGCTTTGTAGCCTGCCAGTGTATGACACACATTTTTCATCTGCTTTATCCACAGAGAAGAATTTAAAATGGCAAAACAGTCTTGACCACAGTACGTGTGCCTCTTTGGATAGAGTTTATCAATTTACTTTTCACCAGTAGCCATAAAGATTTGTCAACCCTTTACCTAAGGACGGACGCTACCCTTTAGGGAGACCTCTTTGTATTTTCCTACAATATTTTGAAGATTTTTAGAAAACAGTGAGTTTCCACTTTTGGTTTCAAGTGCAGAAATGCTAGGGTAATCCTTGTCATGCAGTGTGACTACACTGTGAAGATGAAAGAGTCTTTAAATGAAGATCAGAGGAGAACATCTGGTTGTATATTAATGCCGTGCAGTTGAGCTGGAGCTCTCTAAACAGTAATGAAATTGGAAAGCACCTCTAAGGAGCGCCAGGAGCCTTGTGGCCTGAGGACTTAAAGTTTACCCTTTGTGTATCCCAAACACTGTTTAGTTTCTTACAGAATTTACAGTGCTTCTGGTATGCAGGAGTCTCGTAAGACTCTGTTCAGTATGCCTTAAAAATATCTTGAAAAGTGTCATCATCTACTGATAAGGTTTTGCAAACAATATCCCCATTTAGGTTGCTGAAATACCTTTTGAGAAGTCAAGCACTGTGATAGAGGAGAACTTCATGCAGGTCTTCAGTAACAAGTGAACATACAGAAGAGAATGTTGTAGATATATGTGATTTTTTTCTGTTTTGTTGCTCCATAAAAATACAAAGGGACAAAGTAATCCTTGATATGAAAGATATAAAAGCTGAGAAAAGAAGAGCTGTGAAAAGGAAAAGGCATTTTTTTTGACACAGAAAATTGCGGTAATAGTGCTAGCAGTGTCTGCTACCACAGTCTCACCACAACTAAGTATCTTGTAATACACCCTCCACAATGGTGGGAGGAGCTCTCATGACAGAGGTTGGGGCAAAGTAATATATTTAAGGGGGGGAAAGCAATTTGCTTATTTCCACTGAAGATGGAGGCCAAGTTGGACATCAAGGCTTTCTATTTAAGTTAAGATTTTTGTGACAGGCTTTTTGATTATTTTACTTGTTGCAGTGGAGTACCATGTTCACAGTCACAACAGAGGGCCATGTAAACCAGGATCTCTGCCTCTTTGGCAGAGACCCTTGGGGATGGGGCTGGAAAATACCAAACACAACTTGTGGGGAACCTCCTTTCTTCAATTCAGCAGTTTTGGAGACGGGTGTGCTTGCCGGCTAGCCCCACACCTTAATGCCTTGTAGCAGTCAAAGAAGTGCAGTTCTTAATTACTTGCTAATTTCATTGAAGCTGTTTCAATGAAGGGTACCAGTAAATCCAGTCCTTTTCACACATTTCTTACTTCCAGTTAGAAGTAAATTTAGAAGAGAGAAAACTCACTGTTAGAATTTTTTGCCATTAAAACAAAACAAAAAAGTCTGTACTTGGCCATAGTAAACATAGAATAAGCAGGTTGATCTGGGATTGCAAGCTACAAAAAATAGAGTACATGATACTTACTACTTGCCCTTTCCTTATCCACCATGAAACCCACATATTACTGGTAGTTTATGATTTGAAAATAATAGTCAAGATGATGCAATTACTTAGGTTAAAGACAAGGTGCTTGTAATTTCTACAAGTATGATCTACAGAAGATGGTAAATTCCAGTTTAAAATCAGTTGGCTGTTAAGTAGAATTGGGCACATCAGGAGAAAATGCCAAAAGCCCTGTCTCCAGACTGCAGCTTTTGGGTTTTCAGTGGTCGGTTTTAAAATTAGCTCTGGATAGGATATCCTCAACTGAAGCAAGTGAATCTGGTCAGCAGGAAACAAAAACTAAGCTTTATTGAGAGGGGGAGTTGAATCATGACCAAAACAGTAGCCTTGATTTCAGTGTTTTGAGGCATTGCTGCTTAATGCTTTTCATTTACAAAAAAGTCTTGTTTTGTAAGGAAGTGTCTTATTTAATCATGACTTTTATCTATCATGAGGAATAGGATCCATTCTGAGTACATTGGCCTAGTCTGATGGAGAATTAATAGTTTAAACATATTTGCTTCTTGAAAAAGGCAGCTAGAATCAAGAATTAGCTCCCCTTCTCCTTCCCTTCCCCATAGCAAGATTTCAGAGTTTACACTGCATTAAATTTCAATAAAATCCCATCACAAAATAGGAGTCTGTAGGAAACACCTTTATTAACTCTCCTGTGCACTCAACTGCTTCCTTTAAAGAGAAACAAAGATAACCTCTAAGAAGACCTTGACCCATTAGAGCTAACTCGCCCCCACTTTCCCAGAACTGTACCTGGATTCACAATAAAACAACTTTCTTGCTTTACCTGATTCCTTTCTATCTGCTGAGAAGGACATGGGTGTGCAAGAGAAGTTGCTACAACAAAACTCCCAACCTGACCTTTTTCTGTTCTCTTCTGTTCTTTTTTTTTTTAGCTTCCCCCCCCTCTTTTGCCAGCATATATAACCATCCTGTTTCCGGGCTGTAAAATCCAAATGCTGCTTATCCCTGTCATTGGCCCAGAATTTAGCATTATTCTTTTCTCTGGAAACCTTTCCCCTTTGTTGAATTCAGAGCCAGCATAACTTAATATCTTTCAAACTCAAATCTACGTGAAGTGGAAGTGAGAACACAGGTGTGAGTAGAGCTCTGGCTTAAAATAGCAAACAGTAGTAAAAGTAGCTGCTGCTCATCTGGGAGAAGATAACAAATGAGAATTCCCAAGAGTCAGCAGTACAACTTCACAGTGTTTCTCATCTATATAAAAGATCTAAATAGAGATAGCAATGGTAAACAAGCAAATTCTACTGATAGTAAAAGTATCAGGGAGTAATAAGCCCAAAGCAAACACCAGAGTGTTCAGGGGATTTTGATCTACTACATCTGTAAATGCATAATTGTCTTTCTGGCAAAAATAATAGCATAAGATAATAAGCACAAATAAATGTGACGGGGCTGCTGTATGCTGTAGCCGTTTTAGCAAAGACCTTGAAATAGAAAAGCAGAACCTTGATTTGAACTTTAAAATCCAACTGAGTGCTAACAGTGAGCCAGGATACCACAGATAAAATACACAGGCTTGAAGGGCTGTTGTTTGTAAAGCTGCATTATTATAAATAGGGTCTTTCTGAATATGAACAACATTGTGATTAAACAGCTTGTCAAAATTAAAGGAAAGTTCCCTTTCCTTAAGCTTATTTATCTTTTGCATGGGACAATAATTTTATTTAATTTTATTTAATTATTTTGATCAGAACATTAGAACTGATTTAGACAAGTGAACAAAAGATTGGTCATTAAATATCAATATTTTGCTCCTGCGGGTTTTTAAATTTCTTGTAATTCTACATGATAAGTAAGTATATTCTGATGACCTTCCTGATACTGCTGATTATTGTAAATACATGTCTCTCTAAGCTCTGTCTCATAAGCAGATATTTTCCTGAGTCTCTGATCATTCCTTTTACTCTGATGACCTTCCTCTATCCCTGTTGTATGTTTTTAGTGAAGGACAAGCAAAATGGAACTCAGTGGCTAAAGCAGCCAAGAGTACCAGCATTTAGAAGACTCTAGTTAGAATTATTGCATGGCACCAAGTCATACGAAGACATATTGCATGGTGTTAAGATGTGCTGCCTGTATCATGGATCATGGGGTATGTGAATAGCAGGTAAAAGTAAAAAAGTCTACACACATACTTTTTTTTTAAGGGGCAGATGCAAGCTGTTTATTTTAGAAGCTGAAGGACACCAAGCTCCCGCTGAGCTGTGTTACTTGGCCACATGTTCTTTATCCCTGCTTTCCCTTGGTTGAGTGCTAGTTGTTTGAGTTTGTGTGGTTAATGTTCAGGGGGCCCTTAAAAAGGATGAGAGAATCCTTTTTTTCAGTGGTAAATGAGCATACTCATGAATGAACAGATGACAAGTGAACTGATGACTTGTTCATTAAGAGTGGAGTGAACTGGGCAGAGGAGCAAGAGGAGAGCACATGCTAGAAGGGTAAGAATGAAATAACTGGCACAGCAATTCAATGACTCTGTGCTTAAAGACACCAAAAGAATATAATTCAGGACAAATCTGCATTTGTAATCTGAAGGTAGGTGAGGCTCTTGAGTGTCTGAACAAAAACCAGACTTGAGAATAGGAGAATTCTGTGGATTTCTGTTCAGGTATATAGAAGCTTTAGCATGTTGGCCAACAGATCTTGAAGGCAGAGGGAAGAAAGTAAAATATGATTTTGCTGAGTATCAAAGTATTGATCTCCTGATACTGCAAGACTTTTTTGTTTTATTCTTTGGTATCCCATATGCTCCCCTCCAGGATGAAGGCTATCCCTGTTAGGTACAGCAGGGAAAATTCTAAGCAGCTGCGAAAGCCCTTTGCCAAGGAATTGCCCTGGTGCAGATACCCACAGTATAAGGGAACAAAACTTCATGCAAAGGAAGTTTCTGGGTTTGGGGGTTTTGTTTGGTTGGGTTTGGTTTGAGTTGGGGTTTTGGGGGTGTGGCATTGGGTTTTTGTGTCTTTTTTTTTTTTTTTACTTCCACAAATACCTTGACACCTTACTCTTGACAGCCCTCTCCTTTGGCATTAAAACATAACTTATTTTAAGCATTGCTGTTTCTGAAGCTCTACTTCAGCTGACAGCATATGTTCTTTCTTGTGTGCATGAGATACTTTAATTGGTGTTTGGTACTTTTTGTGTTGCATTTCAGACTGTAGATCACCTTTGCATTATCCCTTGTTTCCCTCTTTCCAGCCTCCTCTGATCAGTTCTCAAGAGCTCTGCTTAGTTCCATGTGCTTAAAAAGCCCGTCCAGCACCCTCGCTTTGTGTGTTGCCACGGAAATCTATGGCAAATTATTAATAGCTAATAATGACATGGTGCTAGGGAGATAGATTTAACATAAAATTAATGAAAGCCGTATTGCTAATGATAGTTACCTGAAAATGACAGTCTGTGTTAGAACCAGGTTCTTGAGTTTGATTGTTTGTAATCGACTGTTAGGAGTTTATTGATGGAATTAGTGGTTGGGTTAGCCTAGACACCTCACTTTGTATAGAAGCTATGAAAAAGAGCCAACAGGTATCTTGGCAGTAAATTACTGGTAGCCCAGACTGGCGTGAGGATGGAGAGAACAGCCAGCTGTCAGCGGATGAGGAGAAAAATTTTTGAAGAGTATATATATGTTTTAAATTTTTTAAGTAATGTTACTTCGGGACCTTTCAGTCTATGAAGATAGGCTGAGAAAGTTGGGGCTGTTCAGTCTGGAGAAGAGAAGCTGTGTGGTGACCTCATAGTTGCCTTAGTATCTGAAGGGGGCCTGTACTGATGCTGGAGAGGGGCTTTTCATTAAAAACTGTAGTGATAGGACAAGAGGTAATGGGTTTAAACTGAAACGAGAAGTTCAGGTTAGATATAAGGAAGAAATTCTTTACTATGAGAGTGATGAGGCACTGGAATGGGCTGCCCAAAGAAGTTGTAAATGCTCCGTCCCTGGCAGTGTTCAAGGCCAGGCTGGACAGAGCTTTAGGCGACATAGTCTAGCATGAGGTGACCCTGCCCGTGGCAGGAATGTGGGAACTAGATGATCTTAAGGTGCTTTCCAACCCAAACCATTCTATGATCCTGTTCAGTTTTCCTTGAATAGAATGCATTCTTAACTGGACTAATGCTGTGTTATTCTGGGAGCTCCAGAAACATCAAAAAGAAATAAAACACTGAGCAGAAAGAAGCCACAAGGCAGTCTTGGTTAGTCTCATCTTGTAGCTGTTGAGATTCTTTAGGCAGTGTTAGAAAGGAGCTGAAAAGAGAGGAGATGATTTTGATGTTAATGGGGGTAAGGATGGGAAGTCGTTTCACTTTTAGAAGGAAAATTAGGAAAAAAGAAAAAAAAAAACCCAAAACCAAGCAAAAAAAAAAACCCTGACAAACAAACCAAATTCCCAACAGTTTGAAAACTAAAGGTGTAGAGCTTTTCGCCCTTTCCTCTGATATATCACCTAATTAGAGTATAAGGGAAGAGAGGTAGGATATATACTTGCACAAAATTCTATACTGATACTGACCTAAAATATTGAGTGAGCATGGTCCATCTGTTGGTTTTCGTTTAATTAAAACAAATGTATTGAGAACAGAGTGGTATAATCCATCATTGGACTAATGCGAAGGAGAAAAGCTGCAGTCCTAAATTCTATCTAAATACACTAATTTTCCATTTTATCACCTTCTGATTTTTACCTAATTGTTTTGTGGAGATGCGTTTTCTCTTCTGCTGGATGTGCTGGCATATTATAGAAGCCACCCAAATTAAGCGTGTTGGCCTGATTCCAGCATGTGCTCTGCTCTGTTGTTAAGGTAATTCAAGTAGCAGAGGAACAATATCCAACTGAGCAAGCGCAGATTTTCACTTTACAGAACTTTCTGGGAAACAAAAGCTGTGAAAGATTTAAGTCTGATGCAGCAAATTGTGGGGCAGAGGGGGGAACCAATGTTTCGCCCCACTGCATGTCTACAAGCCAATCCACCTGTGTTTTTATACGTAATTATAGAGGAAGTAGGTTAAAATTCTGCTTCATTTTACCTATAATGTGGGTTACCAGATTCCTGGAATCTTTTCTACTTAACTTTTTTGAAAGTAATGTTCCTCCTCTGAACTGCCAGATGCAGTGCGCCAACAGAATGGCTACTGTAACTGACCTGGATGCATATAGGGCTGTTTCTTGTCAGTGGTCAGTACCTCTGTGAAGTCTTAGGAAAGAAACAAAAGTTTTCTAAGTAAATTGCAGCATTGCTGGACAGGTTTCACTTCTAATATTTGATGGTTTGTTGTTTGGTTTTGGTTTGTTTTTTTTTTCCTTTAGCCCTGGAGAAGGAGCTATACCAAATTGTAAAATTAGATAGATTAATTTTCATGTTTTTTCTCAGTCTTTTAAAGTTTATGAAAGTGATTCTTAGAGGCTTTTTGCTGGCAATTTCTGTGTCCCATTGCTTGACGAGTGCAAAAATAGGATGATATATATAGCATAACTAAGCAGCTGTGAGATAAAAATGTATATTTGCACTCTACATTTGCATCAGACAAGGTTAGACCTTGTAAAACAGTTGAAACACCATTAATAATCAGACAAATAAGGTCAGATCCATTCTTCTTTTTAGTCTCTTCACATCTTTTACAATAATTTTATACTGCTTGTGCTCTGCAATTGAACAACTATTAGTTTCCAAAATACTACATGAGTTTTGACAAAACAAACCCCTGCAGAATCAAAATAAGTAATTTCTATGCAGCAGAAATTATTTTCACATTAGCCTGCATGAGATACTATGCAACCCAATTATCACAATATGTAGATATGTATAATAAATACTGTACAGGAAATCTAGTGCACAATGGTGTTGTATCAACAGTGTTTTGCAGCAGAAATGTGTAATGGTCCTCTCTGTATCCAGTAAAATGGGGGCCGTGAAGTAATAAATTGCTTCCCCCAGTTGAGTTCTTGAAACCCAAAAAGTGTAGCACTGATGATGGGGCTGTACGTCACCAGGGCTGTCTGAAGCGTCTGGCATTTTCTGTGAGGCTGTTGGCCAAAAGGGATAAACTGATATTTCCTTAACAGGATTTTCATGAATGGTAAAATGCGGTCTAGATTTATGTTTGGTTGAGGGTTTTGTGGAGTAGAGGGACAGGGATGACTTTGTGTTAAGGGAATAGGAAAGGCATGACTTAGAAATGTCAATAAAGAGTAGTTGTTTCCATCTGTGAAAGTGAATGTGATCGTGGCACCGGGAGGAGATACTGCTTAAACAACCCAAGCTTGCATCAGGGCTGGGGGAAGAGTGAAGCTCATGGAGAATGACAGAGTTATGGAAAATGGTGTCTGTCCCCTTGTCTGGTTTTGTGGTGCAGGTTGTCAAGGGAGCACAGATGGTGAAACGGCTTAACCTTAAATTAAAAACAGACAAGATGATCAGTATTAATGGGGAAGGACAGTGCCAGGATCGAGGGGAACTTAAATCTCACAGTTTCTGGAAAGATGATGAGATGGACAGGGTGTGTGTGCCAGGGACTGCAGGGCTCTGTGAGGGGCTGGCTGCACTGCCTCAGGCCGGACACGCCAGTTCCAGCTGATTCCCTCACAGCCCCTCCTAAAGGCATAGCTGAGTGCCTCAGGAGGTGCCACCAGCAGCAGAGAGACTGGGGAGCAGGGGAAGAGCATGAGGAAGAGGGAGCAGACAGGAGGCTGACCATGTCCCCCATTGCCCATCGCCCTGTGCTGCTCAGGGTCAGGGGAAAGAGGGAGGAGTCAGGAAGGAAGGAGTGAAGTTGAGCCTGCAAAGAAAGGAGTGGTGGAGAAAAGGTGTGTTAAGTGTATGTCTTTGTTTCTCACTGTTGGATGCCGTTTTAATTGGCAATAAACTAAATTAACATTCCCCAAGTTGAGTCTGTTTTGCCCATGACAGTAGTTTGTAAGCAATGTCCCTGTCATTGTCTTGACCCATGAGCTTTTTCACCTTTTCCTTCCTTTGTGCAAGAGCCACTGGGCAGGGCCAGGCAGCCAGCTGCAGTCAGCCTGCCTCAGGAGACAGCATGGAAAGCTTCACCACCAAAAATGGAAGGAGCAGATTCATTGCACCATACAGTGTAATGTAAAGTGCAGCTTTACATTACATCAGTGAAAGGCTGGGTTCTAGTTTATATGAGAATCATCTCTGCCTGTTGAAGTTGTATCTGAACTGAAGTTAGAACTTCTGCACAAAATGAATGTGTTAGATATCGTTATTACTTGTAATGGTTTGTGTGATGGTTTGGTTTGAGGCCCTGGATGAAATTTTCTTTGCAATGTCTTTTCTAAACAGGATGTCACATCCTGCTTTCACTGAAGCTTAAGGCAAAAGGCATCTCCCCTTTACTAACTGGATACTGCTGAAATTTTGGAGGAAATCTTCCAGTATTTTACCCTCATGGTAAGGTTTCCGCAGGTAGCTTTGTTTTCATCTGATGGTGAATGTCACAAACTCCAGCTTAGGAATGTACGGAATAAACAGGTGGACTTTTTTTCTGAGAGAATTCCACTAAAATTACAACATGGTGGATGACTGTAGCACTTATTTACCCCAAATATTCAGGTACCTAGATTCTTAACCCTATGAGAAACCTCTGAATGGGCAGTGCAGAACTCTGCAGAACTACTTTCCCAGCCCTTATTACCATGGAGACCCAGTTCTGAAGGACGTGACACCTTGTTCACAACCAGTGGCAGAAGAAAGGCATTATTTCCTTTATGCGTGAGTATATAATTTTATCTACATAAATTAGACACATGTTAGGAAGCCGTAGATTTGTTATCTCTGCCCTTCCTTTGCCTTTGTAATTAAGCTTAGCTCATGCCTACCTTCATCGTCCAGTTCTATTCATTACTATTTTATTTTCTGGTTCTAAAATGCTCTAGTAGTCCATCCTCTCTTTCTGGTTAATAGTGTTTGCTCTGCATGTTTCCACTTTTGCCAGTTCAGCACCTCTGGGAGCAAAATCAGCTGTTGAACACTTGAGACGCTTTTCTTTGAAGTACTTCATTTAACATAGTTGAACAGCCAGAGGACAACAGGAGAGTCAGGATGAAACAAAAAGGAATTTAATGGCCTAACATTTTTCGGCTAACTGTTCCGCATGATGCTTCACTTTTATTGCATGTGTTGTAAAACAGTACTAAAGTTAATCTGCTTTCCTTCCTCTTTTGCCCTATCTCGTGTTGTTATTTTCCAATTATCTATTTTTTTTTCTCTCAAGAATACCTTAACTACAAGTTTTACACCAAGACTGATTTGGTTTATTCTTGTCCTCAGATCACTCAGATCTCAAGGCTTAGCAGTAATTATCAGTATTTCATAAAGTTTTCACTGCATGTTCAAAACAAGAAAAATGAATTACCCAAGAGACTGAACTACAGAAGAGTTGTGACACAGCACAGTTTTATTTAAAGATACATGTTTAAAAAAGGGGACTTCCAGAGCTCTAGAGCTACATGGAAAATCTGGATCTTAATTTGCTGGGGTTTTTTCTGCTGATAAAGCTGTTCTTTGTTTCTAGTAATTGGAAAAGTGTATTTGCAATTAGTCCTAAAGGGAACTAGATTTAGGAAGGAACTCATTTTGGTGAGTTTCAGCAGAAAATTTTGGGACATTGCAATTAGGCTTGAGATGAAAAACACTGCCAGGAAGTAATTTATCCTTGTTATGGATGTGGTGTGTATTATTGAGTAGTTTCACACTTTAGTCTACAGAAAGGTAGCATTCCAAAGAGAAAGGAATCTTGTTTTCACACATATGCCTTATGTTTCTGAGCTCCCAGATGCCTTGGACAAAGTGTGAACCTTATCCCTAAGCAAAGTTTTAAAGACGTGATGTATTTCATTTGATTTCTTTCACATATCAATAGCCACACTCAAATCTTAATTAATCAGTGAAGGGCAGAATACAAGCGTCTAAGAGAAGGGGGTGGAGGTGTGTGTTTCAGTCCTCTACTAACTGTAACCAGGTTATCTGCTTGGCGTAACAATTTTATGTAGATCTCACCAGACAAAGCACTATTATACTTTCACTTTTGTGGTGTTTTTTTTTTTATGCAAGCAAGTTTACCTGAAACAAGTGATTCTATGAGTAAAACTTTTCTAAATTTGTGCATGTTGTGATTGACAATACTGTCAATCGGATGTGAGCTTCAGTGGATTCTGTCTGATCTACTGAGTGACGTTTGTACTGCAGCTTCTCTCTCTGTTTCGGCATGTACCTTCTTTACCTAACAACCTATATCTATAGAACACACATGAAAAAATTCTCCTTGCACTTTTTGTCTTAGTTGAAATAAGCCAGTAGGTTCCAAAGTTGTTAGATTAGGCATACTCTTCACATGCAAATGCAGTGTGAATGTGTACCCTTTGCTTTAACAAGACTTATTTCTAGACAATACCTGGCTAACAATGGTTTTAGAATGTGCTAGACAAATCCATAGAAACCTTTTCACGTCTGAGTTATAAGCCCTCATAGACTGATTTTCATATTGAAAGTGCTGAGACAACCCTAACGTAAACCCTGAACAACATCATTCTAATTAGAGTTTACCTTTTCATTTTATCAGACTTGAACTGCTGAGTACTTTGGGTAAAGATTCCAAAAGAAACAAACGATTAAATACTCACATCACAGCTTAAGGTCCCTTCAGAGGTTTATACTTTTGTAAATTCATATACTGTGGGCTTGTAGAGGATTCAGAAACCTTAATGACAGCTATGGTAACAAATTATTCTCTTATGGGCTAGCTGCCCTAGCTAAGAGGCAGTCCAAGAGAGATCTAAGGTTGATTTTGTCAAACGTAGTATTCCGCAGGAGAATTTTATCCATGCTGAACATGATGACAAAATGACACGAGGGATAGGATGAAGAGAGAGGAGAGGAGCAGTAAGGGGAGACCACTTCAAAATTACATTAATTTAGCTAGAGATTACATTATGTGTGACACTAACAGTAGGATTCCTATGAATAATAAGATTCAGTGATCAGTTGAAGCTTAGCACTTATTTTAACATATCTCCCTGAGAGATACTGTCTTCTCAATTAGAGATGCAAACATTTAAGAAAAGTTAAATGACCTTGTGTAGATCAATAGGAAAATTTAAATGTATTGGGCCTGACTGTCCTCTTTCTTATAACTATAGAACACTTCTGTCTTAATTAATCAGTTTTTGCTTGATTGTAAAGAACTAGTGTTTTTATATAACAACCTAATTTTCAAGTCTTTGTTTGGTTATGTTAGTGTCCAGACTTTACTTGGATTAAAGTATAGCCATGGTTTTAAATTAATTTTAACATACTTTCAACTATTCCCTTTTTGTTGAAAACTCTTACAAACAAATACATAATGAAACATGTTTACTAATTGACTCTGCTGCACACAATAAATAGAAGCACTTTTTATTTTGCTTACAGTAGGTGTGCTTTCCATAATCAGGTGAGAAAGCATCTTTACGGACTGTATCATCCATTTTTCCAAGGGATAGCATTCAGCTCAACTGTGAGTTACACTGCAGTTTTTATGTTCTAATGCTATTAACACATCTATCTTTCTAGTTTCATTTATCCTCATAATCTGACTGATTCTTGGAATATTTACTCAGCAGAACTAAAATCAGCTTTGAAAAGTGATCAAGGTTTGGAAAACTTGCATAGGGAGATATGTGTCCTAAATCGCATTAGAGTATGGGATTTTTATCCTTAAACTCAGTATAATCCTACTTTATAAAGAACTCCAGTCACTTACTCTTTAGCAATAAGCCAAGGTCTATATTTCTTTTTCTTCCAAGGCATACCATACAGTAATTCCCAAATAAAAAGAGATCCCTAAGCATGCTTGACAAATTGAACTGTTTTTTTTCCCTTTGTAGTAGCCCATTGTGTGCATACAAGGGTTCCAAGTACCTTCATAATTGTATCTTTCGAGGCATACCTGAAGGTGCTTTACGACTGACTTCCTCAATCTATATGCAGATTTATAGTAAGCCAGTAAATAACTTGTATCAATTCCTATGGTTTGTACTGTTTGCAGTCCAAATCTGTTCATTTGTAAACTGCATCTATTCTTGTGCACATCAACAGTAATAAGATTGCTAATAAAAAGCAGTTAATATATAATGGGAATACCAAGTGTAACTTAGAGGGAGGATTTTTGACACAAGAGCTTTTCAAGCTTCGGGCAAAAATAGATTAATACAATTTTTGTTGTTCTTCTGTTTTGCTTTTGCAGTCTAAACACAGCCTTGTGGCAAAACTTCCATTTCTAATCCCATTTCTCTTTCTCTCCTGTATGTTATAACCCTCTTGTTAATTTTAGTATTTCTGTGCTTTGACAGTGTCTTGAGGTCGGGTGTCAAAATGAGTCAGTCGTGCACTTCTGAAAATATTCACATATTGTTTTCAGTCAACTTTGTTATTTCAAAACAGAAGCTATTGAAAATGGACCTCCTCTGTTGTTGACTCTTGAGTATAAATAAAACTTGTGGTTGCAAAGTGTATGTACAGAGACTTCCTTGGTAACAGCATTGTTAATGGTGCCCATGCAATCTTTTCAGGTGACTCTGAAAATTATTTTGCCATCTGTATTACTCCAGCTTACAAGAATATCAACATATGTTGATGGGAAGGGAATGTCTCATCTACTGTAAAAAAAAAACAAACCCAAACCCTCCAATCTTCCTCCTCTGAGGCAAAACTCCTCTGAAAACTAGTTTACTTTCAGCCTTCCATTAGTCTGATTTGTAAGGTCTAAGGAGTAAATTGTCTTACTGTAGTGATAAAAGTGCAGAAGTAAAATATGAAAGCCTATTGTTTTCTTACCAGTGCAATGCAGCCAATATGTGCAGATTGTCTAATGTCATGTTGATCGTGACTGTGTCTGTGCTATTGGAATGGCTTCTCTTACCACCACCACCACTGCAGAGAGACTCCTGGCATTTTGATTGCTATTTCCATGTCCTGAGTGGCTTGAATGTTGCAACCTGATTTCTTAGAATCCTCAGATCTCTGCACATAGTGAAGTTGCTGAACTTCTCTCTTCTAAACATTGGAAGAATATGACAGAACTCATCAGGAACTGATGTGATACAGGTCTGAGATAAGGCTTTGTCAAGGGACAAACTGCAAGTGCACATTATTTTTTCAGTTTCTACTTGCAGAAGGAGAAACCTCTTTGAAGTACAACCTAATAATTGTAGCTGTTGGTTTCCTTTGATTTTAATGCAAGACCTTTCAGAACTGTTAACATTTACTTAGGAAAGACCATATACCCCTGATCCTGTAATGACATATATATGCTTATATTTGAAGATTCCCACAGGAACTTGGGGACTTTAAATGGAATCCATTTTCACAAATATAATTATAGGTGTGGGCTTCAGAACATATTCTTGTTCGGTAGCAAGATATCAAGAGACGCCTACACTCTCACTTCAGCAGTTGGATCTGTGTTTTAATATTTTCAGAGAACAGGGAATGATCGAGAGTGGGAATTGCAGATCAGAGGAGAGATAGTGAAATGTCATTTGTGTTGCATAATTTGTACTATCATTTGTCAACAGTGATCCCCTTAATGCCATCCCTTTGACAGATGAGCAGAGCAAGCTTTTAGAATTCTAAAGAGTAAAAGCTGGGATAAAAAGACATCCATGTTTGATTCCCTTCTGCAGTTGAAAGGATTTGAAAGTCATGACACTGGTTATTACTGTGGTCTTTGGAGAGATGCACAGAAACTTAATCTATCTAATCAGACTGTCTCAAAAGATAAATCTAATCAAACTTTTACCTACACAACTTCTACTATGGGTTTGGGTTTTTTTTTCCCAGTATTTATCATTAGCCAAGGGGATAGCATATTTATATTAATATTGATTAGCTGCTTTGCTGCTACTAAATACATTAGGTATGTTCGCTTTGTATGAACAACCTATGCTTGTGAGGACCACAGTGATGTCATGGGCAGATTTTAAGTGCAGAGAAAGATATCACCCTGAAAGTCCTGGAGAAAAGGTGGAAAGTTTGGTTACGTTGTCAGATAAAAAGTGCTGTTTCATAATGTGATTTATTCCAGTTACCATACTTGTTCAAACCAAGTGGGAGTCCAGCAAAGAGAATCCACAGTATGAAACCAGGATTAGGGCTGTATTGCATATAGGTGCATATATGTGCACTAAAAGAAAGGCTTCTATCAGTGGGCCTTGGACTAAGCTGAAGAAACTTAGATAGGCTAATGCAAAGACACAGGCCACTTCCTTCTCTTTAAAACTCGGAGAATATGGACAGTCATCATAACCTCACTGATTTTATCAAACCTCTGGATAAGGCTGGGCTAATCTCTCTAAAACACATGACAGACTGATGCATGGAGATTAGTAAAGCTTATTACTAAAATAGGTTCATGCAGTTTTAGAATTTGCAAGCTGTCTAAAAAGGAGGACTAAGATCATTAGAAAGAAGTTGATATGAAGATATACAAAACGCTGCATAACTACTTATATTTGGAAAAGATGAATGTAAAATGAAAGAATGCCTTGAGAATGACCAAAGGAATGGAGAAGTTCTTTCAAGTGATGAGACTTTAAGAGCTCGGTTTCGCTTAACCAGACAAGAGCTGTATGTGCATATGATTGTTGGTTTAGAAGTAGGACAAGCATAGTAGTTAGTACCAAGTTGGGAAGAAAAACATTTCAATTAAATGGTAATAATGGTGCAAGATCATATTTAAAACAACCAAAGTTTCTAACAATCACAAAAATGAAGCTCTGGAACTGCTAGAACACAAAGCAATGTAGAATGGAGCCTATTTTGGGGGTTTTTTTTGTTTGTTGGGTTTTGTTGTGGTTTTTTTTTCTGTGCAGTATTTTATAAAATCCATGTGAAATTGACTGTTAGGTGTTTTCAGTGTACTTGCACTGTATTTGTACAATGTTATTAATCCACAGTGCAGTTTTCAGTTGCAGCTGAAAATTATCTTCAGCTAATTAAAGTTGGAGTGGGGATAGTCTTTGAAGCATCAGAAATTCTCTTGTGTTCAGGTGTCACAGAGTGAGCAGTTAAGCAATACTGAGCAGTTTCTGAAGTATGTGCTTACTACTTCCTGTCCATATGGAACAATTAACCCAATTACCACATTTAGCAGAGGAAAGGATTGCAGCTCCACTCTGCTTTGCTGGGACTACTGGTGGCATATTGCCACTGTGATCATTGATTATTGGTTACATCCTTAAGCTGCCTTACATGCATGGAATTTTTTAGGCAAAATATGCCAAAAGTTGTGCTTTTGTCTTTTCGTGGCAGGTTGTAGTTCTGAACTTTGATTCTTTGAAATACAGGTGTTGCGTTTATTGCAATGCATTGGAGTATATTTTATGCCTATTGTCACATAAAGAGTTGGAGTAGAAGTCTTGTGTATTATGGAATTAATCTCAGTGACTTGGTCACTTGTCCATGACATGAATCTGTCTTTCCAATCCTGGGTCTTGTAGAGAATAACCACCACTTCTCACATCTGCACAGTTACCAGTTGCTGAAATTCATTTCAGTGTGTATCTTTTAACCTCAGAGAAGTACAAAAGAGTTAGTTACCACTGCCAGAACTGCTTTTGTTCATGGTATGTCTACGTCCTACATCACATCATGGCCACAGCTTAAAAGAGATGTATTTCACTTCCTCAAGCCACTTTTATGTCTTTGAGCAGAGTCAGAATGCTTAGGCTTCAGGAGGGTAAAAGTGAATTTCATGGTAAGATGATAGAAATTAGTTAGCAAAGTAGTTGCTCATTCCTACATACTGAAAAACATTTTAAGTTATTATTTTGTGACTTGATTCTTGAACTCTCGTGTACTGTGTAATAAATTTAAAGTCAGGTAGCTGTAAGAGAAGTTCCTTTGCAGCTTGAATGGCAGCTTAGTTGTTTTCATATCTTGTAAGAGTGAGTAAGTAAATTGGGAGGGGGATGTATGTGGCTAGAATTTCGACCACTTTGTTTCTTCTTTGTGTCTTTTTTTAATTGATTCTGTCATCAAGTAATAAATGGTTTTAGTAAGTTGTAATACAGTATGAGGAACTACAGCTCTAGTTTCTTCTGTCTAAGAACAAACTTACTTGACACTAGATAGAATGGTATGCTCAAAGTGTTTTTTGGTTTTAGCCATTACATAATAAGTCTGTACTGCTTCATGTACTCAGTTGTCTTTGCTATGTTAATGATTAGTTGAAATTTAGGGGAACTTAAAGGGCTCAGGGTGGGGGGGAGGTGCGAGTTTTTAGTGTTAGGGATGCAGGTTTTGGGAACGAACCTGAAGTGCTGAATAATTTGTGGAATGGAATGATAAATATGGCAAAAGGATTCAAAAGAATTTCTAATTTATATCTTTTTTTTATTGGAAGTCATGAGGGGCATTTTCAAAGGTCAATAGAGAGGTGGAATGCAGAATTAAATACAGATTATTTAGAGGAAGATTGGAGGTGGAAATATGTGCAGGTTAAATTTTTATCAATAAATACTAAACATAGGATGATGTTATTTAATTTCAGTGCAGATTATATATCACTCCTCAACAAATGAAAATGATGTATAACTGCGGTTTCAGAGCTGCATATTTAATGGAAGAGAAGGAGTGAAGATTTGATGCATGTGATTTAGAATACAGAAAGACAACCAACTTGACTATGAAGAGGACTTGCGCTGTGTGTGTATGATTTAATCCAAATATTTATACTTGTGTGTTAAATAAAGTGTTAAATAATTTAAATTTGTGCAAGATGCAGGGGCAAGGGCTAGACAGTTTATATCTCATATTGGATATCTGCAGTGTGTATTGACTATTGAACAAAACAACAAAAAAATCTGTTATTTGTAAACCAGAAATACCTGTTTAGATGTTTCATTGTTACAAAAACCGATGTGAAAACAGAATCAAAACTCTAGTGTGCCACAAATTAGGAGTGTCTATTATTAGTGGTACCTTTAGGACTGCACTGATGAGTTGCCATCACCTTAGGCCAGCTGCAGAGAATGGAAACTGGAGTGCAGAGCTGAGGAGTGCTGCTCACAGATCTGCTTCGATCCCATGGCAAAGTCTTATGACACTTTGTGTTCTTGTTTAACTTAATACAGGCTGCTTCAGCTTTAGCTATGACTCTGGTCCAAATCTTTATTGCCCCTTCTCAAACAAAAAGAAAGTGAAGATCATCAAATGTAGTTTCATAACAGATGACTACTAAAAAGGTCTTGTAGATGTTTCTAAATTACATTAGTATTTTTGATGGCTCTTGGTCTAAGTACCACCCCATTATCTTTCATGGTAGAAATTATTTTTATCTTGCCTAGGCTTGCTTAGGAAGCAACATTTCTTTGTATACTTTCAATAGGAATGCCATGTTAGTTAGTTTGTTGGGTTTTTTTAAATATAATTCTGACATACATCTTGTACAGTTAATTTTAGTCTAGCATACATCTACTTCCTGAAACGTATGTAGGTCTTTCATATCCTTTTGTTCATTCTGCTCAGACTATCAGCCAGTTTGTCTAAGGTTTCCTCCTGTGTTCTTTTTCTTAAAAGTAACACAGCTAAATATCTTACATGATTTATGGAAAATTGTTCACTTAATTTGCAACATTTTAATAACAGCTTGTATATGACTGTCTTAATCTAATAATATAGCACTTAATTTTGTGTTTCCCACTTAGTGATATTTTTTTTCCTAAGTATACTTTTAGAACAATGCTGTAAATATCTTAAAATAGAAGGTTAGAGAGTATACGTGTCCTGGGTTCAGCAGTAGCAGTCATTTTTCTCCTTCTTAGTAGCAGGTGCAGTGCTGTGTTTTTGAATTCCAGCCTGGGAACAGTGCTGATAACACCGATGTTTTTTAGTTGTTGCTCAGTAATGTTTACTCTGACCAAGGACCTTCTGAGTCTCATGCTCTGCCAGGGAGGAGGGGAAGCCGGAAGGAAGCAGAGACAGGACACCTGACACAAACTAACCAAAGGGGTATTCCATACCACAGCACGTCATGCCGCCTATATAAACTGGGGGCAGTTACCCGAAAGGGTTAGATCACTGCTAGGGTCGGGCTGGGTATCAGTCAGTGGGTGGCGAGTGGTTGTATTCTCTTCCCTTGTTATTTCGCTTATCATTATCATTATTGGTGGTAGCAGCAGTGATTTGTGTTATACCTTAGTTACTGGACTGCTCTTATCTCAACCCGTGGGAGTTACATTCTTCCTATTCTTCTTCCCATCCCTCTGAGAGCAGGGGGAAAAAGAAGCGGGGGGAGTGAGCGAGTGGCTGCATGGCTCTGAGCTGCCAGCTGGGCTTAGACCACTACAATAAGATATGCTAATATTTTTTTTTATAATAAATAAATAACCTTAACAATAAAAATACTGACGGAAAATGAGAAGAATATTAGAAGAGTTAAATGTAAAGCCTGTTTCCGGAAGGTAACATACCACAGCACTGGATGTATTTGCCCAGGGCCCTCTGTGAGGACAGACTGCAGTGGCCCTGAGCTGGACATAAGCTGTTCCAGCTTACTTCCTGAAAGAGTGTGAGGAGGAAGAAACAGCAGAGAGGACCTGCTACAAACTGACCACAGCCCTCATTGGCCATCTTTCAGCACTGCTCGGGACAGGAGTTAAAGGTGTCCAGAATGAAAAAGTTAAGCCTCAGAAAAAAGCCAGGGTGGGAGCCGGGGGAAGGTTTTTTATTTTTTTGGTCTTGGTTTGAACTGTCCAATGCCATTTTAATTGGCAATAAATTCAATTAATTTCCCACTCTAGTGGAGTCTTGTTTTGCTCATAGTGCTAACTGGTAACCAGTCTCCCCATCTTTAGCATGACCCACAAGCTTTTCCATCCAGTTAAAGGGGTGGGGTGAGAGAGTTGCTGGGTGAATGCCAGGCACCCACTCTGAGTGTTATGGCTTGTTTTTCAAGGAAACTGAATTTTGAGACCTGTGTCATTTTGTGTCCTAATCTAGTAGTCTAATCCAAAAGCCATCCTGCTTTTTTTAAATATGTGTGTCTACTATTAGCTGTTATGATCATATAAAACATATGCCATTACCTTTTCCTTTTGGTCTTCTCTTTATTAAGGATGAGGTCAAAATTATGTTGCAAATTGATGGAATTCTATTAAACAATTTTTTTTGTCCTGTTCTTTTTTCTTGCTCCTGCAGTAGAAATACATGCGTTTGAACTGTCTGTGAGTGAGCTTTGTAATGTCTCTTTCATAGAATCATAGAATAGTTAGGGTTGGAAAGGACCTTAAGATCATCTAGTTCCAACCCCCGTGCCATCAGCAGGGACACCTCACACTAAACCATGTCACCCAAGGCACTGTACAGCCTGGCCTTGAACACCGCCAGGAATGGAGCATTCACAACTTCCCTGGGCAACCCATTCCAGTGCCTCACCACCCTTACAGTAAAGAACTTCTTCCTTATATCCAATCTAAACTTCCCCTGTTTAAGTTTTAACTCATTACCCCTTGTCCTACCACTACAGTCCCTAATGAAGAGTCCTTCCCCAGCATCCTTACAGGCCCCCTTCAGATACTGGAAGGGTGCTATGAGGTCTCCACACAGCGTTCTCTTTTCCAGGCTGAGCAGCCCCAACTTTCTCAGCCTCTCTTCATACAGGAGGTGCTCCACTCTCCTAATCATCCTTGTGGCCCTCCTCTGAACTTGTTCCAACAGTTCCATGTCCTGAACAGAGTACTACAAGTGAGGTCTCATGAGAGCAGAGTAGAGGAGCAGGATCACCTCCTTCAACTTGCTGGTCACGCTTCTGCAGTATCATTACTTGTAGCATATGTTACTATTGACTCACAACAAGGGCTTCTAGTTTGTGATGGCTCCTCCTAAATAAAGAATCAAGAATGAGAAAGTCAACCATTAATTCCATATTCCATGAATTATCTAACCCTACGTTACCTTTTTCATCAATTACCTAGGCAGTTAAACAAGGCAAGGAGGTATGTGAGTCCAGGAGGCAAAATCAATTAGTATTTCCCCCAGTTAATAAATGTTAATAAATTTATTAGGTGGAATAAAATAGTTTAATGACATACCTCACTGACCATAGAATAATTTATGAAATTAGAAATACTCCCACTTGCCTGTGTGTATATATATACAGTTCCTCCATATACTCTCTCTGTATTTGTATATTTAAATATGAATTACATGAAACACACAAGAACCCCAAAATGTTTTACCAAATTCATCCTTTCTGTGGATGAAATTCATCCCTGATGGACTACCAGTGTCATGCAAGTTAGTAGAGGGAATAATGGTATTAAGCGACTCACTTAACCAGTCACAGTGGAGTGAAATTGCTTAATGCTGAGAAGTCAGAGTCAACTTGTAGGGCAAACTATTTTAAGACTAGTTTGGAAATGGGCTCTCTAAAACTGTGAAAGGCTGGAGCCATCTTTTTGTTATAGACTTTCAATGATTTTTAAGATTAGTCCCTGTGTTATATTAGTAGTTACAAGAGGAAGAAATTTTTCCCTGTAAGGAGTGTTGTGAATAGGAAAATGGGTACATCATTAATTTTTCATAATTCATTCATAATTTTCATAATTCAGTTAATTTTTCATAATTCGTTCAGTTTATATTCTGTTGGATTGCTTTTTTTTTTTTTTTTTTTTTTTTTTTTTGGCAGCATTTCAGCTGTTTTATCATCTGTCCTGGGTTCAGCAGTAGCAGTCCTTTTTCTCCTTCTTAGTAGCAGGTACAGTGCTGGTTTTTTGACTTTCAGCTTGAGAACAGCGCTGATAACACCGATGTTTTTAGTTGTTGCTCAGTGATGTTTACTCTGACCAAGGACTTTCTGAGTCTCATGCTCTGCCAGGGAGGAGGGGAAGCCGGAAGGAAGCAGAGACAGGACACCTGACACAAACTAGCTAAAGGGGTATTCCATACCACAGCACGTCATGCCGCCTATATAAACTGGGGACAGTTACCCGGAAGGGTTAGATCACTGCTAGGGTCGGGCTGGGTATCAGTCAGTGGGTGGAGAGTGGTTGTATTCTCTTCCCTTGTTATTTCGCTTATCATTATTATTATTGGTGGTAGCAGCAGTGATTTGTGTTATACCTTAGTTACTGGACTGTTCTTATCTCAACCTGTGGGAATTACATTCTTTCAATTCTCCTCCCCATCCCTCCGGGAGCTGGGGGGAAGAAAGCTGGGGGGAGGGGGGAAGTGAGAGACTGGCTGCATGGCTCTGAGCTGCCAACTGGGCTTAAACCACAACATCATCTCATCCTGAATTAACCCCAAATTTATCCTGATCTGTGAAACTGCATTTCCTTCCCTTTATTCTTGAACATCTGATTACAGTTTGGCTCTTAGTCTCATTACCTTACATTTCCATACATTGTACAATTCGGTTATCAGACCGTAAACCTAATTAATCCAAATAATTTCAAGTTAATTTGCATTATTCTTCTTATTTTCTGCATATCTAATTGTATTTGTGTTGTCAAAGCACAAAACCTAGGCATTTGTTTTCTGCTTCTTTTATCCTTTATAAGCCCTTTCTTGAAGATTATTCTGCATTGGAACCCTGATACTCAAATGCAAGCACACAGAGGAATCAAATGTAACTCCATGGTTAAGGTGCTATAATGCTGGACACAAATTCAGCTGCCTTTATTATGTTTAAATTGCAAATAAAGAAATCACTTGAGGTATGATTCTCTTTTTGCACCATCTAAGGTGCTAAGGTGCACTCCTTAAAATATAATCAGACAGGACTATCGAATAGTAACAGTTTACCTCTGACTGAATGCTTTCAAACATCTGACATTCATTATTATTTTTAACCATTCACATAGTTCAGTTAACGAACATGGGGAGAAAAAAAAACACAAATGAAGAAACAAATTGAATAAATAGAAAAAATGGAAAAGGCATAGAATATGTCATTAAAACCGCTATTGCCCTGCAACAGGAGTAAAGACTACTTCATCTGCTCTTTGCTCTGTTATCACTTCTGCGTGTTCTCATGCTGCTTTTTGTCAGTGTCTTATGAAAACTCCCTCATTACTGAGTGGCTGAAATGAGGGCTGATTTTGTGAGGTTCTGCCATAATGTGTTAAATAATGTAATCCTTACAAAAATTGTGCACCATCAGGTTATTCTTAGAGCTTGCACAACATGGAGCATGTGAGACTTGATCATGAAAAAGAGTTTCTACAACTTCGGTTCTTTTGCCAGCCATAATAAAACCCTGGAGAGTGAAGCCATGGGAGACGTGCAGTTGTTTCCTCTTGAGGCTGTGCTGGTATGTTGGCTCTCATGC
Organism: Psittacula echo; assembly: GCF_963264785.1. Taxonomy (NCBI): domain Eukaryota; kingdom Metazoa; phylum Chordata; class Aves; order Psittaciformes; family Psittacidae; genus Psittacula; species Psittacula echo. Next base: position 14,085,364 of record NC_137739.1, read on the forward strand.
AATCTCAAGAAGCCAGTGTGGAAAAGTGCAGCTTGCTTTTGTGCCTTCATCAGGTGCTTGGTGAGACACATGCTCTCCAGAAAGGATAGCATTCAAGCAATGCACATATCAAAGTGGAGTTGCTCCCAGTTACACATGGGTAGCTCTTGCTTGATGTCTGACAGATGCAACACAACACTGTTGTGAAAAAAAGATGAAAAAACTTGTCACAGTGAAAGACCTCAATAGTTGTAAGTTGTTGGGACCAAATGTTGTGCTCCGAAGAAGCTCAGCCAGCGAGCACCCATCTTCTTAGGTGCCGGAACAACTTTTTGGAAATTTGGTTGGGTGCAGCAGAACTTTGTGTTCTACTCTAAGGCTTAGCGATGGCATGTACAAACTGCTCAGACCCCAGTGGAGTCAGTTGTTTGGAGCTGTGCTCTTAGACCTGCAGAAAAGCTGACCATAGCTTGCTTTATGGTGCTTGTGTAAACTCATGTTTAAGCTTGGTTGTGAAACAGATATTTCTGGAAAGCATCTGAGGACAGGACTCCAGAGGTAATTAGCATTCTGACTCCTGTCAGTGGGATTTGCTATCTAAATGGTCATTAGCCCTCTAACTACTTTTGGAGATCAGGTTTTAAGATACTTTTCATGCTGAAGTCTCCAAACATCTTGTTACTGTTCCTGAACCAGTATTACAGCATATTATTTCATATTTCTGTCAAAAGATGAAGAAACTGTACTTGCAGGTTCAGGGTGAGTTGACTGTTTTTTCTTTTTGTGGCCACAGGTAAATTATATTCATTCTGACTTTCTGAACAGAAAAATATTTTTATTGAATTTCTCCTAAATCACTTCTGGGGAAGGGGCAATTTTGAGAAGCATGTTCCTAGAACTTTAAGTATTATGTGAAGGAGGAGAGCAGAGGTAAGGAATTCCTTCAACTTGGTATCTATGGGTCAGTAGCTCGAGGGAGGACACCTTCAGCATCAGAGAGGGGGAAGCTCAGTGTCCAGGAGCCTCAACTCAGAGCGGCAAGAGCCACCAAGGGAGTCTCAAGTCCCCGACAGGCAGCTCAGCTGACGCGAGCAGCTGACTCACAGGGGGCAGAGCCAGGAGGGATGGCACCAGCTCTGACTGGTTAAAAACCTGCCCCTGGGAGCGTGAGCAACCAGGAGTGTGGTGCAGCAGTTCGTGTGGGCAGGCGAGCGGGATGGTGAGCACTCACCTCATGACCAGGGCCCGGTCTGGAAGCTCTGCTCTGGCTGCCCCAGTGGCCAGCGTAGGCACCCAGACAGAGCTGATGAGAGGGGAGGCTGCAGCGCAGAGCTCGGAGTGTAGAGAGTGACTGCACTGGTCTCGTGAGAGAATGGTGCACAGTGGGCAGGGCTGCACTCGGTGCTCCCTGGTAGAGGTCCTCCTGCAGCAGGTGGCTGAGATGTGGGAGGCTGTTGGTAAGCTAAAAGATGTCAGGGAAGCTGAGAGGAATCTGGACTGCTTGCTCCAGGCTCAAACTGAGCAGGGACCTCAAGTGTCCATTGTAGGTCATACAGGAAAAAAGGAGGGAATTAACCCAGGAAGCTGGGAGCTAGGAATTAAAAAAAAAAAAAAAAAAAAAAGGGAGGAAGAGGACAATTAAAAGCAAAGGGTTTCCTCCTAAATCTATTGTCCCCACCCAGAACCACTTTGCAGTTCTGCAGGGGCTAACGAGGAAACACACACCTCACCATGTGAACAACCAGCTAATGCACCAGTAAAGGGTATCACTACTGGTGCAGCCAGGAAAAACTTGGCTGGTCATAGTACTACTTTGAAAGGCACAGAGGCACCCATCTGTTGGTCTGACTCAGTCTTAAGGGAAGGGTGTTGCCTACCGTGGGCTACGTTGCAGAGAGGCTGCCTGGTTTAGTAGGTCCCACTGGCAATTACCCACTTCTAGTGGTCTATGTGGGTGCTAGTAATATAGATAGCAGTAGCCCTGAGAACATAAAGAAGGACTACACAGCCCTGGGGGAGGTGGTTAGGGGCTCTGGAGCTCAGATTGTCTTTCCGTCAATTCTCCAGGATACAGGGGAGGACCTTAAAAAAGCTAAGAGGATTGGCCAGGTTAATAAATGGTTAGAAGGATGGTGCCATAGTCAGGGGTTTGGGTATCTAGAGCATGGGACTCAATTTGGGAGGCCAGGTCTACTGGGGGCTGGTGGAGCTGGTCTGACAACAAAGGGGAAGAGCGGTTTTGAAGGAGGCTTGCCAGGCTGGTCAAGAAAGCTTTAAACTAGATGGGGGGGGGGGGGCATCATTCCATCACAACACACCCAGTCAGTTGCCAGCACCTATAATAAATGCTTGAAGCCATGCAGAGATATTTCAGCCACTCCAGCCAACGAGCTGGCTTCATTTGGAGCTTGGCTCAGATGCCTCTGTACAAACACCCGTAGCACAGGGAACAAACAAGAGGAATTAGAAATGTGTGCACGTCTACAGGGGTATGATATAGTAGGCATCACAGAAACATGGTGGGATGGCTCCTACAACTGGAGTGTTGGAATGGAAGGTTACAGGGTCTTTAGAAAAGACAGGCCTGGCAGGTGGGAGGGGGAGTTGCTATTTATGTTAGGGATAGGCTGGAGAGTATGGAACTCTGTCTGGGGACAGGTGAGCAGCCAACAGAGAGTTTGTGGTCAAGAGTCAAAGGGAGAACAGCTCTGGGAGACATTACTGTTGGGACCTGTTACAGACCGCCTGATCAAGAGGACTCTGTGGATGAAGCGCTCTATGGACAGATAGGAACAGCCTCATGCTCCCAGGCCCTTGTCCTCATGGGTGACTTCAACCATCCTGATATCTGTTGGAGGGGCGTATGGCCCGTCACAAGCAATCCAGGAGGTTCCTCGATTGTGTGGAAGACAACTTCCTTTTGCAAGTAATAGAGGAGCCAACAAGGAGAGGTGCCATGCTTGACCTCGTGCTCACCAACAGGGAAGGGCTGGTTGGAAATGTGACGCTCCAGGGCAGCCCTGGCTGCAGCAATCACGAGATGGTCGAATTCGAGATCCTCAGGACAGTGAGAAGAGCATGCAGCAAGCTCACTGCCCTGGACTTCAAGAGAGCAGACTTTGGCCTCTTCAGGAATGTGCTTAGTAAGGTTCCATGGGAAATAGCCCTAGAGGGCAGGGGGGCCCAAGACTATTGGTTGATATTCAAGGATCACCTGCTACAAACTCAGGAGTGTTGTGTCCCAACTAGAAGGAAGTGCAGCAGGAGAGTCAGGAGACCTTTTTGGATGGATAAGGAGCTGCTGAGGAAACTCAGAGGGAAAAAAAAAGGCTTATAAAAGGTGGAAGCAAGGACAGGCAGCCTGGGAAGAATACAGGGGTGTTGTCCAGGAAGCTAGGGACCAGGTTAGGAAAGCTAAGGCCCAGTTAGAATTAAATTTGGCAAGGAATGTGACAGATAACAGGAAGGGATTCTGTAGGTACTTTGCAAATAAAAGACAGACTAGGGACAACATAGGCCCCCTCTGGAAGCCATCAGGAGAACTGGCTAGCCTGGATTTGGGGGAGGCTGAGGTTCTTAATGACTTCTTTCCCTCAGTCTTCACTTCACTTCTCACCATTACCTGTTGGAGGAAAGCCAACCAAAACTACGCAGTGTGTCATGCGTAGTTTTCCTTTCCTATGGTATATTAGAAGCTTTTTAAATCAGTTCACGTCAGAGTTTAGCTGTGTTTAGCTTCCAGAAGCCTGTATTTCACTGGGGAGGAGAAGCTCTCATTGTGCTGCCATGATGATGGCTGTTTGTCAAGGAAAATATATGCAGAAAGTGGTGCCAAAGATCTACCTTATAATTAGGGTGGGAAAGTAAAACCAATGTAAGAGCAATCTGATGGGATTTTACTGTTATTAGACAGGCGGACAAATGAGTGGATAGTTCCTGCTTGTTTTCTTACCCCCACAAAAAACAAGTTCTCATCAGTGTTATCAGCTTAGCCTCAAAATGACTTTCCTCCCCATTATTGCTTATAAACAAACCTTTATCACAGATAGCTAGCCTGCTGAATTAAGACGCTGTATTAAACAGTATATTGCTTCTGTCAGGGCCGATCGGCTGTTTGTGCAGATAATAATGCCAACTGCAACAACAACAATCAGCTAGTGTAAATTAACTTAACTGTGTGAAATAATGCCTCCTATATCAGATTAGCTTGCTGAATGACTTTATCCTTAAATTAAAGCTTGCTGGGGCGTAATAGTAAATCATTTAAATGGTGCTGGGCTTTTCAGGTAATGTCTTCATATATTACTGTAATTCCAATTCGCCAAGGCATGCAGATGGCTGTAGTCTCCAGCTCCTTGTCTCCAAAGCCTCTCCCTCGCTGCCATTTTGTAATTACAGCGCAGGCATGCTCCTGCTGCTCCTAGATTTCCCAGGGTGCACCAGCAGCCGAGGCAATGTATTTTAAAATTATTATTCTTGTGTGGCCCTCATAACATAAATGTAAATCTTTTATGCTAACACTGTCAGGGGTTTAGCACTAGGGCTCCAAGGTGCTCTGATGTAGAAATCACCAGCAATCCATCAACCAAATATCATTTGAGATCCAGCAAATGACTTGCATTTTGGGAGGACTGTAAGCAGAGCATTATTGTAAGGTTAGAGAGTGATTTTGTTACTAGGTGCTTGGAAGCCTTGAAGGTGTTCTTTATTTATTTATTCTGCCATTGTACATGGGTGTTTAAGTAAGAAATTCTGCCCCAGCTCAAATGCCCAGTGTATGACTTGATAGAAGTTTACTGTACTTAATATGCTGAAGATAACATCTGAACAAATAACAGCCTCCAAATTAAAAGCCTTAAAATATATCAACAAGACCAGACTAAGATAGATAGCTGTTATAAAAGCAATATGGAGAAAGAAATTCTCCTGGGTCTGTGCTGTGAGAAAGAATGGGATTATTTAGTCCTTCATACTCACGTGCAAAGGTTCAGTGATTGCTTGGTATTAAAACCTCAGGTTTTATTGCCTACTGTTTCATAATTTTTTTAATTTGCATTTTATAAAAGGGCAACAAACTCAAATGGTTTGAGAAAGCCTTGTGATTGCTGTTAGCTCCGTGTGAAAAATTCCTTGCCGCTGAATGCTGCCTGTGTTACAACTCTTCTCAGCTAAAGGTGGCATCACCAAGTGCTGCTTCCTGACCGAGTGCTTCCGAAGGACAGTAACAGGACAAATGGCAGTGAAGGTGCAGTCATACATTTATGCAGTTCAGAGTAGAATGAAATTGATGTAAGACTTTAAAGTAAATAGCTGGAGAGCAGCATAATGTCTGTGCAGCTACAGGGCTGCTTATGCTGGGCCAGTGTTAATTCAGGTGAACACTTCACTGCTTTGTACTTGTTATCTTCACTGACAGCTTGAGCTGCCCATATGTCCATGGCTGGATGACATACTCCTGCATTTTCAGAACAGAGTTTTGGCACCCCTGTTTTCTGTGTCCATTTGTGGCAGGGCTCAAGAGAAGAACCTGCTCGCAGAAAACCTGCAGGTCACTCGCAGACACAGTCACTGCTGGAGGAAGAGGCGAGGCTGCATAGTTCTGGGGTTTTCATGCAGCATTGTGCATAAATCAGTCCAAGATTTTTCTGATAGTTAGCCTTGCTTGGGTCTGTGTACAAGTAAAGATTTAAGAGCATCACTTCTCTTGCAGGGAGCAATAAAATTCAGCTGTTTCCATTTCTTCCACCTGAGCACTTCTGAACCTGTGCACTGTGTGTTGCTTCTCCCATGGTAGTTGTAACCCCCTTGCAAATTGCAGGTCAAAGCACGTTAGTCTCTTTACACAATGCACAGGTAGAGAAAACAGTCCTAACATTTGTAAGCAATTGTGGCACATTGTAGCTCTGCAATTCCCAGGAAAGAACAGAAAAGTGCTAGGTCAACTGCCTCTTATCTTTTGGCTTCTGTCCAAAATTTGCACCTCTTGTCTTTTGGAAACTATCCAGGCCTGCTTTGAATAACATAGAGCAGAGTATTTGAGGACTGGGCACAGACGCTGCCACAAAGTGGCATTCCCTCCAGTTTGATGCGATGCTGTATGTGCGGTCTGAACCTCATGACCAAATCATTCCTCTCCCAGACAGACAGTCATGACAGCAGATTCTTTAGAAGGTCCTGCTGAGCCCAATCTATTTGTCTTTTTGTGCCAGAAGATCCTAAGCTGGCAGCTGGATAAAACAGTGGGCTGTGCTAACTCGCTGATGTATTTGAAAATAGACATGAACAATGAGGTCTTCTCAGCATGTACCTCCATCAAAAAATGATATCACTTATCAAAAAAACTCCAGATTGGGATAACATCTTTTACTTGCAGGCTACAAGTAGTAGCAGAAGTCTCTGCTACAGATGAGAACTCTGTTGAGTCTGGTGTTTGGAGGATGTGGAAGTTAACTATAACAATGTAAACCTGCCAAGAGCTTGCAAACCTGAAGAGCAGAGATATGGCACAAGGAAAATATCAGAAGTCTCACCACTCCTTGCTATGCTGTATATCATGATACCCATTCCTGGTTTTCATTTTGCTTCATCCCTGTCCAGTAGCAACTTCATGTCAGTGGTTGTTTAACTTGAATATTGGTTTCTTCTTCTGCATATCTCAACAACTCTGTCTTTTCTCTTCTGGAGATGGGCAACATAACAATACTATGTTACTCTGATTCTACTTTCTGGGATTATTACTGAAAGTGTGTTAAATACTGGCATTATCGAGGTATATATATCTATATATATATATATATATCTGGTCCCACACTGTTTCTGTGGAACAGGGTAGAGTAATGCTTTTCAAACAGCATCATAGCCCCAGTAATAGGAAGGGTAAAGTCTGAAGTGAGCTGAACTGTCGCTTCAACTTGGCCTAATGCAACTTCTTTCATCTGGCAAAAACATAGAGCAGAAGAGAGTGGCTCTGCACTTGGGGTCTCTGGGTCATGCAGGATAGGGGTAACACAGGTTCTGCAGAAGAAGCCTTTCCTATAGAGAAAGGAGAACAACAAAGCAGGTATGCTGGTATCATTGATGCACCATTGATGAAGGGCTCACTTGTGTCCTGGTGGATGCAGCTCTGTCCTGCATGGGCAGTGCCAGCCCTGCAGCCCCTGCTGCCAACTCCCCCTACACCAGACTTTCACACCAGAACTACACTGTTCCTGCTGAAGGTATTCTCCAAATGAAAGAATCAAGAATTTGGTTTTAGAAAGCAATAGCCTGCATTGAATTAAAATGACAATATTGAGCTGACCCTATGTCAATCTCTCTGTCATGAGCAATCTAGAGGCCAAGTCTAATGAACTTGGTCTGAAACCCTGCACATGACTCATCAAAAGTGACATGCTAGTGCCATATATGCCAGGAGGCAATGAGGTTAATGTGCATGATGTTTCCTGCAACACTATAGCCAAGCTGAACATCAGACAGTGCTGAGCTGTACTCTTAAATATGCTGTTCCCATACAGCCACTGACTTTGATGGCTGGGAAGCAACTTGTTCATGGTTACCTTTCTACAGGAAATACTGGCAGATACAGGTATCTTTCAGTATATGTTGAATGAGAACATACTTCAGCTGCCATTAGCTGTTCCTGAGTAAATTGAAAAAGGAAAATTTGTATGCTTTAATTGAGAATAGATTAATATGTAATGCAGCAAAAGAACAATAAAACCTCCTGATGTATTATCAATGATAGATGGAAATAAGTGCACAACAATAATAAAGATCAAGAATACATGCACTAAAAAATATGACATAACATTTGTGATGTGCTGTGTGATAGAATCATGGTAATGAGAAGAAAATGGTTATACTGTCATTTTTAACTGGTGGTTGAAGCCAGCAGCCTTCCTGGGGAGGATAATGGAAGACTGAGGATTGCTGCCTCAAAAACGAGTTCAGAAATTCTTGCTTCAGAGTCACTACTCAAGAGAGATCATTGAATATTAAGATCTGCTTTTTTTCTTTCATCAGCTCTAGCAGAGTACATTGTATGATCACTGTAATTTAACCGTAGCTAATTAGAGCTGGGAAAATGGGAGTTTTGCCGTTGTTTTCAGTGGAGCCAGGATTTCTCCCAACCTGGTTTTCTGCAGAGATCTAGTACTCCCTCAGTGGGCTTGAGATTTTGATAATGATAATGACATAGCTGTATTATATCTCTGGGGAAGGAAGACTGCTAATTGTCAACCACGACAAAAGTGCGATTACCCTTTAATTGTATTCTTATAAAAAGGCATTATATGTATTTCCTGTTAATTGCCTAAGCACAAGAACCTTGCCCTGAAATATGTAAGTTTCTTGTGTTGGAAGACCATAATAAAGCAATTAACTTGGGATAAATTTTTTATTATAGCACAAAGAACCACCTAAAGCTCAGTCTTCACAAGGGTTGTATTCATTATTTTGGTAAAAGTGGTGCTCTAGGTATTCACCATAATCCAATGGGACCACAGATGCTTTTCAGACCTTGATATTTTCATAGTTCTGATGTTAGAGTGGTTTCTGCCATATAGTGTGAGCTTATTGACTGACAGGGATCTGAGTTGGCTGTAGAATTTACCCTGATAGGACTTTTTAATATTATCAAAAGTCACATAAGCTTTTCAGTCTAGCTTGGGACACAAAAGTAGAGTCAGCTTTAGATTTTTTCCCAAGCTGCTTTTCAGACAGCTTCCATATAATAATGAAAGTGTTACATTCGTAGGCCTATTTCGCTCAGGTAGGTGTTCAATCAGATGTTGCGTTTTACACCTCTTCTCCTATGCCAAGTGCAAACATCTGTTGTGGAGTCCACAGCACTTCCTCTTGTGTCATGTTTGCCATTCCCAGCCTTGCCATCATGTCACCTGGGATACTTCATTGCTCTGCGGTCACTGTTCTTTCTTGGAAGTTGATAGGTAATGCCAGCATGCCCATGCCAAATTTCCTAGTGCTCCTATTTCAAATAGAGATTGTTGCAAACTGCACTAAAATCAGATGACAAAAGTTGTAACATATTTTTCTTTGAACTTAGGAAGAATTCTGTGTATCTTTCCTTTTAAAATCTAGATGTAGGAACTTGTTGTCTTTTTCTTTATAATCTTTACTGTATATGTAATGGAAACTTGTTCTCCATTCTGTGTTTGAATTTTTTTTTTAAATATAAAAGTTTCAGTATGTCAAGTAAAGTCTCCTTACTTTCAGCTCCTTAGGCTGGCAGGATATGATGCACCTGTGATAATAATTGTTAATATAATCTATAAGAAAAGTTAGAGTCCTTGAATAATAGAAGGCTAAAAGCATAAGTTCTTGAAAAGTTTTATTAAGTGGGAATTATGATAAAAAGAAAGCTCCAGTACTGAAAATGAGCCTTCTTTCTTGAATTTGCAAGGATATGGGCAAAGAAAATGCTAATACCAATCTCTAATCAAATATCATAGTAGGCTTTGTTTATACCCAAAAGATTGTTTGTTTTGAATTGAAGCAAGGTGCACTGAGGAACAGTCCCTGCTGGCTTTTCAGTGTGGTCTAACTGATCTTTCAGCTTTCCCTGTTAATGACCTGATGTAAGTAAAGGTAAGCCAGGGTTTTAGGGGGATAGAGGGAAGAAGAGTCTGAAGCTCCATGTGCATGTGTTGTTTCACGTTTTTCTGATGATGATTTACCATCCTCCCTACTTCTGTAACCTGAGCAGAACTGGAAAAAAAGCAAGTGAGGAGAGAATCCTGTTGAAGTGGGGGGGGGGGGGGGGATTTATTTACACCACTGATTGCTAGGGAAGTAGATGGAGCAATTAATGGAAAAACACCTGCTCTTGCGTATTCATATGTTCTTAGTGAGCCATCAAAATCCTAAAAAGATTTTATTATCATTAGCTAATTGAAACGGAGTTCAAAATAAGAAATAATGGCTATCATTTTTTCCAGCACTAAAGCTTGGATTCGCTGCCGAATCATTGTTTCTAATTGTAGCCTCATCTGCTGATTACATTTACCTTCTTTTTCATAAGATCTGCTAGAAACATTTTTGTATATAGTATTAATGGAGAGTATATCAGTTGCAAGTTACAGGAAGCTGATTTTCCATAGTAACAGAGATAGCATCCATTCCTTTTATTTAGGAATAATTAGACTAATTCTTGCCTTTTAACACACACACACACACACACACACACACACACACACACACACACACACGTTCTCCTCCACCTCCCTCCTCATAAATAGCATTTTGTAGCTACTCCAATGGGGCCAGATTTTCACCTTTACATTTTATGCAGATTAAAAAAATACTGTAGTAAAGGAACAAGGCTTTTTTCTGTTTAAATCTGTGATGGGGACATCTGCCTCTAAATGCTACTGCTACATACATGAGTTCCTACTAAACTAGGTAGACATTTTTGTGGATGGCAGGAGTCACTGTTGTTAATGATCAGCTTCAAACATCAATCAAAACTCTGGCATTTTGTAAGGTTGATGTGCAGCCCTTTTTCTTAGCCTCCAACACCATCTTTCTTCCTGAGACTTGGTGATATTTTATGAAATCTATCATATAACCTCAGCTGCTCCGGACATTTTCTTCTAGGTCTGGAATGCAAGAGTCAGCAGCACACTACTATCAATTGTGCTAAAAGATACTGACAAGTCATGTATTACGAGATTTGACCTCTAGCCATGGTGTAAGAAGCCTGTGCAATGTGCCTTGAATTTCTGACCCTGAAAAACAAATAAAGAACAAAGAAAGTGTTTCTTCAGCTTCACTTCTTGCAGGAATGAGCAGGGAGTAAGTGCCTTCTGGTTTATTGTGGGCACTGTTGGAACTTTCTTTTTCTCTAAAGTCTAAAAAAGTATGTGCCCAGACTGTGAAGCAGGAGAGCAGACTGAATAGTAGAACATGGAAAACATGAGGAATCTCTGCATTCATTTCTAAATCTACATGAATATTTGGGTAATTTCAAGATGAAAAAGAAATAGTTCTTGCTTCAACTTAATGTTAACCTTGTGACAATGACACTGTGTTACAAAAAGAGTTTAGTGACCAATGTTAAAATAAAAACAAATTAGCCTGTATATGGGGCAGTCTCTCACAGGCAGTATATGCTGAGAAAGTCTGTTGCCATGGTCTGCTTGGAATATTGGATTGGAAACACTCCCAAACCAGCACATACCATAATTGGAAAAAATCAAAGGTGTAACTGTTGCTGTGTAGAATGGATTATGTCATGTGAGAGATGGTTCTGATGATAATTTTCTGAGCAATGAATCTTTGATGTTAAGGACATGCTTATCTGGCCACACAATTTCCTTCAGATAGAGAATGAGGGGATGCTTGGTACAGGCTCTGACTTGTACTTCATAGGGAGAAAGTTTAGGCCTGAGTCCTGGTGACTTTGCAGTGTGGTTTTTTTTTTAAATGCAGTTGCAAAGAGGGGTTGCAGAGGCTTTTTCCTGTGCTTTGCATTTCTTGGCAGGAAGATAGCCTGGATAAATTACAAAGTATGCAAACGCAAATCTTGGAGCCAGTTTTGGGTGCAGTCCTGTGTGTTATGGAAAATGAAATGGAAAGGATTCTGGCCCTCATTTAACATTATCGTATGATGAAAATGTGAACCTTTATTAAGCAATTATTACAAGCACATATTAATCTTATACAACTCAGAATGCAAACAGAGTTATGGTGCAGAGTTATGCCTTTAACGGATTTTTAAGTAAAGACTGTGCTAGACTACAGAGAAAGGAGAAAGGCCTGGGGATTCTTAAAAAAAACTGTGGTGAAGAATAATTGGACTCAGTTACAATTCATCTATGCGAGACGTAGGACAACCTCAGATGCTTATTGATGCAGCTCATGTTATCCGTATTCAATACCTTAATGTATTATTGTGCAAAAGAGTTAAAGGTCTCCCTTTCCATCTCTTCCACAATGCACCTTGTGCTAAGCTAGAGACAGAGCATCCTCTTTTACCAGTGTGCTTCTGATATTAGTTCAGATTGTTGCTCAAGCGTGGTTTTTATATTCTCAGAGGTGATCAGAAAGCAAATGCCAACATGGGAAGCAGTTATGTTTTTACAGTTTTTGTGCACTCCATGTGCATGAGGCTTCAAACTGATCATTGTGGGGAAATATAAGTGCTCCTGTAGCAGTCATCTCTCGTTCTTTTTTTGCTGAGATTTCCCGTCATCTGAAACAAAATTAAATGATGGTGATAACTAAACTGAAGTGACAGAACAGACTTAGTGGGGGAAAGTACTGTATTCCCTTACCTTTACTGCTTCAGGAAAGTGTTTTTATAATCTCTTTATATAAAACCTCACTGTAAGATATGGCTTCTTTGTGTAGTAGGTAAACAGCCTGCCTTTTAGTCAGGCACATCTTTAAAAATATGACGCTTCACCTTACAAAAACAGTTGAAGATTTTTCAAAAAAAAAAAAAAAAAAAAAAATCCATATCTTGTCCATAAATAAGAATGTTATGAGTACTTCCTACGTTATACACATCCCTGGATGTAATGTCCTTCTTGGTGAATTTTTGTTAAGATACAAAATACAATTTTTATTGAGATCAAGAAGAGATTAAGGTGACAAAGTGATTTATCAGCTGTACTGGATGCTTATTTTTCCCCAATAACATCAACAACCAACCAAGAAAAGAGAGGCCGCCATGAAGTGTTTTGTATTTAGCTTTGTTTTTACCTTGGGTTCTTGAAAAACTGGGAAAACAGAGCCTTGCCATCCATCAAGTCTTAAAATAGTGCTTAAAATGAGTAACTGCTGCTCTGGCCCTCAGATTACAACATATGGAGGAACTTATTATATGACCCACTACACACCAAAGTCCATGGAAATGCTCCCATTAACTTCAATGAACATAACTCCAGTAGTGCATAATGAAAGCAGGAGAGAAACCAATTTATCAGTGCATGAGAGATGGTGCTCACCATCAAGTCTTCCTTTTGATTACTGCAAGGCTGCAAAGCCAGTTTGCCTCCTTGATGTATGATTTGATGTGCCTCTGAAGAAAACTTTATTTAAAAGCTCTCAAAGAGCTGGATTAAATGTCCTTGGAAAAAGATCCCCCAAATGTACTTTTCCCCTTAGGATCGACATCTCATATTGTTTTCCCTGTGTGTGTGAATTTAAGCTGGGTCTGCAATGAAGCAGTATTGAAGTCGTCATTTCTGACTCCTGCAGCTCCTCCCCTGTGCTGGCAGGATTGCTTTCAGTGACAGATACCACATGAATCAGGGTGTTGGAAATGAAGCAGGGTTTGCTGTGTTGCTGCTGAGTGTTCCAAATGAGCTATCACCACAGGGGCTCTGAGATGCTCGGGGCACCACAGAAGAAGCTTCAGAGGCACTTGAAATTGGTACAGCCTGACTCTCACTGCAGAAGGTTTTTGCACTGTCTGTTCATTAAGTGGCAAATATCTAAATCTTCTTCTGTCTAGTCTGGGAAGGAAAATATTAGAGGAATTGGTTTGTACCCTCAGCAAAGTTGTTCACACTTTGTTTCAGCTTACAGCCTGACCAAACACCCAACTTGGAAAGAATGCCAGGGTGAATATAGCTGTCTTGTAGGTCTGCAAATTGCCATTGACTTGAAAACATGTTTTACATGTGTGCCAACAGATAGTGTGCTTTAAGTGTATGAACTGAAATTAAATGTAAATTTGACTTATTTACACTGGAAATGTTTGCTTGAAAAGTTTCGTGTAAGGTAATGTTGTACCAGATATATCCAAATCCAGGTCTAATCCTTACAGTATAAGCTGTAAATTCTGAAGTTTAGCAGAGTTAACATGAAAAACAGCAGTAAAATTAATCTGAAGTCCTAAAAATGGGATGTCAACTCCACATATAAGTAAAATTTACCACAGTGATCCATACCTCATTAAACGTGTTCAATCAAATATATAGCATAAACCCTAACCATTTATACCTATTTGTGAATGTAGTCATTACTGTGCTCTGCTTTTAAATAACATTTTAATTTTATATGTTTTACTGTGATATATTCTTTATCAATTTCATAGAGCACTGCTACAACATTTAATACTAAATTTAATGTTAACTGTAATTTCATCTAAGTTTCCATCAGTTGATCTTTTATGCGTGTTTATTTCAACTGTTGCTGCAGTTGAAATTGTTGGTACCGTTGATTGGAAAGGAAAACAACATTTCATAGAAGGCTTTGGGGAAGGCATGTTGTAAATAAGAAAGCTCGGGCCCATTTTCATGGTTGTCTTCTGTATGAGAGTAACAGAAGTGTTTGTGCTTGAACCGTTCTGTCTTTTGGCAGTGAGATTCCCAGCCCTGTGAAGCTGCACAGGTTGATTGTACCATCCATTAGCTATTCTTGTCTTTGCATAAGCATGGCTTGATTTCTTTTCCTGCTGATTATGCAAGTTACAAGCGGCTGTAGAATATATGGCAGGAGGGAAGGGCTATTTCATGGGAGCGTGGCAGATTGAGGCGCTACAGTTTGCCACAGTTTGCCTTATCATGCGGGCTACTTGCCCTCTGCAAGGTTGTTTCAACACACGGCAGAATTCCTTGAACTTTAAAAGCATTGGTGCACCAAATTTTGCCAAAAGGTTATTTGATGCACCTAAACAAAAAGGAACTTTTGTTCACTGTTCGTACTGAGCATCAAAATTGAGGATTTGGAGTGTAAGCACCAATTAGGCTCAATCCCTAAAGAAGATGCAGAATTGAAGAGAGTCCCTTATGTACGGAAAGTGTGGCCAACTGAATAGCAGTAAGAAATGCCTGGAGAGAGGACACCAGGGCAACACAACAGGTGGCCCACTGCTAAAAGCAAAACAGTGTGGCGGTATCAAGCTTTTTAAATATGCAGTAAAATATTATTGTACACAGAAAGTACGTGTTATGTGCTGCTTGTTCTCATCTGGAATATATAGCATCTGGGTGTTTATCAAGTTTGGTAATTCCTGAAACTTCAGAGTTAAAGCAGCCATCTGTACATTGCTTTAAAACAAGAACTGACTTTTCTGCATGTGTGTTTATCCAGTTCTACCAGAGAGAAAGAAAATATGAAACCTGTAGTATATCTTTGAATTAGACAAAATCTCAGCTGGCAAAATACTCTGTTGGGATGCTACTGCTTTTGAGCGGTCTGCATATTTAGAACGAGCTAGTTCGTGTGTGCTTGGATTTATATACAGCAGAAAAGCTTGCATCAGCCTTCATGCTTTCTGCAGTGCTGCTGCTATTTGACAGCCCCTGAGTCCAGTTGCAACAGGTAACATGGTGTGCTACTTCAGTGGGGAGCACTGGGGCTTTCCTGCAATAGAGAGCAAAAGGAAGTGGAGTAGACAGGACAGTCAAGTCCAGTTATTAGTTTGATGTTCTAGAGACCAGTTTCTGCCCTTAATCTTCTCATACAACTGTTGGTTGAGTCATTTGTATCTCTGAGATTGTTTCTCCCACATGAAAGGAGCTAGTAGCATTGCTTTACTTCACAGATGTGGTGTTGGAAGGTAAATGAAGCTAAAAATTAAATTTTAATAATTCTATTTTAAACTGTATGGTACAATGAAGAAATAAACCCAGGGTTATTGTAATTATTGAACAGTTTATGTATTTCCCCTGAGATAACTATTAATTTGGCTTAACTGTGCATGTAAAATTGTAGGAGTGCATTCCCATGCCATTGTGTATCACTACTTGAGCATATTAACCCTGGCCACAAAACCCTATAAAGCGTGCTTGTAAAATGAGGGGTTTTATGTCTTAAGGCCATCTTGAAGCAAAAGCAGGTAAGATTCTAGACTCTTCCCTAATACTGTGTGGGTACTTACCACAGATTTGTGATACGGGCAGTGTTTCCCCTGCATCATCCTTCACAGGGTCTTTGCCTTTCAGTTTGGTAGAGGTACTAGCTGCCAGTCTAAATGTGCCATTTTCTTTAAATCCATTTACACATCTTCCTGCTGAGGCAAACATTTTTGTCTCCTCCATCTTTCCTTTCTTACTGCAGAGAGAAAGGCATATTAACATCGTTTTCTCTTTATGCATCCTGTGCATGTTAATGAACATGTGTTCTGTATTTTGTTTGTTTGGTTTGTGATGTTTTCCAATAGGATGGTAATCAAAAGTATATGTAGCAAAATGTTTCTGACAGCATGTGAATTGAAAGCCTTTGCCCATAGATGGTCAAATGGTTTTGTGCATCATTTTGGAAAGAGCAAGAATACCTCCAGTGTTTTGAAGAGCTAATCTGATTTGCACAGAATTATTCATAGCAAAATATGTGCAGATGCGGAGCTCTTACCTGTAGATATTGTAAAATTTATTACTTTTTAATTATTTGAAACTACATCTTTCTTAAAAGAAGATTCAAGGAAAGTTACAGACTGTTTATTGGTGTATATGTATTTTATTGGAGAAAATGAATAAATTCTGATTAACTAAGGCAGATGAGACATTAAAAATAGCACTATTGTTAATAGTTGCAAGTTAAAGCAAATGTATGGCTCTGTTGCCAGGATTGAAGAAAACAGAGTCAGGCTTTTATTATTTTAACTGATACAACACAATCAGCAGGGAACCCTTATTTAGAGAACTAGCTAGATTCTACTCTGCTGTTTAAAGCCAAATCGGGAGTGGTTGTATTAATGCAGCTTATAAGTTTAATGCATAGAAATCAGAAGGCAGAGAGAAAGGGAGCAACATGAGGTTTTATCTTTTAGAAATAGGCTACTCCTGCTTCACATACATTATTTGGCTTGGTTAAAGAGCAGTACTGGAGAACAGAGGATAAATAAAGTCACTTTTCTAACAGAGGTGGTTTTGCATTCATGCTGGGAAAGACCCATTGTGCTATAGGGGGGTATTTTAAAATAGGACACTACCTCAATGTCCTTCGTATAGGTGTCATTGCAGGAAGACATAGCTGTTATATGAACTTCATATAGCTGCCTGAGAGGGGGAGAGTAGCAACACTGCCAGATCCGTGTATAAGATGGGAAGTTAAATTGCAGGTGTTCATGGTCTCAATATTTATGTATTAATTACTCAGATACACAATTTAACTCATGTAAAAAACCCTATAAGGCAAAATGGCTGTTAGTGTCACAAAGATGCATCCACTTACGGTCTCTCTCTTTCTTCCCATATAAAATTCTGCCAACTCCTCCTTGAGGGGAAGGAAGCTGTCATCATAAAAATATCTGATAAAGAGAGGAGAATAATAATGGCAGCCTTAGCAAGAAGCTTTGTGTAATACCACTGCTTCTGCCGCGGCATCTCTGTCCTCCCTAGCAGGTTTCCTGAAGCAAGATGCAGTATATCTCTTAGTTTGAATATTTCATTTCCAGGGGTACGTCTGCTTTTCTTTCATGTTATATTCAGCGTTACCTATTTATAACACTTTTTAAAACCAATTTTCCAGCTTCTTGATGTGGTACAAGAAAAACAGAAGCTATGTATCAGTGTAATGATTAAAAACATGAGGAAAAGGGGAGGGTAATAATTGGTTGCAAATCAAGTTATGAATCTCAAGTGAAAATAAAAGTGGAAGAAAGAGGGAAGAGAGTTTTATAACCTCAGTAAATAGCAGAAATTACAATGTGCTGTGTGCGTTTGGTTTGCACTTTTATACCAAGTTAGTGGATAAGGATATTTATCTGATGTTGTTTGCCCTACACATAAACTCTTCTGATTTAAATGATAGATAGAAACCATTTATACGGATAAACACAGTAGGGGTCTAAACATGGATCCCTGTGGAACACCAGATGTGAGTAAATGAACATTTGATTTTCCTCTTGTCTGCTTCTGACAACCTGATGGATAAGAAACTATCTCCTGTATTCCCTTAAAACCTGATAGCACTAATGCAGATAATAACATAGAGTGAGATATGGTATTTATTAAATCTCCTCTCTAAATATTAATATGACAGCAGCTGTGATCTTTCTACTCTTTAACTGTACTCTTTAAGCACTGTGTCACTTACTAACACTTGTCACTTGCTAACAAAGATAAATGCACAGAACTGATGTAGAGGGTTTAGGACCACAGGGGTATTCAAATACTTAAGATTCATGCAATTTAGAAATTAATATTCTACATCACAATTGATTAAATAAAAGGAGTGTGAGAAATTTACAAAATTGCCTTTAAAATGGAAACAGATTGTGTGAAGGGAATAAAAAGCTGCTATGTTAATTCTTTTTTGTCCGTTGTCCCAGGTGGATCTAATGCTAACCACTGAAGAGTATATTAGCAGAAAGGAGCTTTAGCATTTCATAAGTTAGAAATATCATCTCTGAAGTGTCAGCAGTTTTATATCAATTTTTCTCTCCCTCTCCATTTCCTCCATATCTCTGAGATGAAATTCTTACAGAGGAAGAGGTCACCAGGGGCCGTGTCTTGGCCAGATGCTTTTATTCACTGTGTCATGTCTTTTCCAGAGTTAACTGTGAAATGCACCTGTAGTTCAAGCATTCTCAGATGGTGGGGGGGTAACTTCCAGTGCTATAACTTCTTACCTAAAGCTGAACTTACCAGCTCCCTCTTGGCAGAAAAGCCTATGAGCCCAGCACTACTCCCAGGTCATACATGCTTCTTATTTATTAGCCCAGGTTGATTGATTTGAACTGAACTGGTTTTCATATTTATCAGTGCAAGCGTAGTGGGGATCAAAATCAACTTTTGCACAGGCAGTAATGGTACTTTCTTTCATGCAGCATAAATCCGAGTCTAATAGAACAGGGAAAACTGAAACTGGTATCACCCAGACTCAGATCTGTTGCCTCAAGCATGTGGTTTCTTTATATCTCTGGGAGAATGTTAGTGTCCAAACGCAAAGTGTGGATCTTGAAGAGGTGATCATGTGCAGCTTGCGTTAACTACAAGCAGAGCATGGGGTGGTATTTAACGTCAGTGTTCAGACAACTTTTGGTGCTTGTGTTAAGTGTGTCCTTTTTGTTCAGTTGCATACACAGGGGGAAGAGGAGGCCGCGTTTGTTTCATACCAACTTCTCTGGAAATAAACTCAGTCCGCAGAAAAAAGCTCCCCTTGTTTACACCAAGTTTAAATTGCTGAGTTGACACGTTTAAGAGGAAAAGACTTCTTGGAGACTTTCTTGCAAGATTCATTAAGGATCCTTTCAGCTCAGTTTTGTACAGCTAACTGTCCTGATTTGAGCTGTTACACTCCTGGGTACCAGTTAACCTTCAGTCTGATGTCTCTGATACTGCAGTGTTTGTGGGTGTAGCTACCTCTGCTCCATGGCAGCACAGCCTCGCTCTTGCTGAGATAGTGCAGCTTTATAGGCTCTTCTGCATCAAGTCAATCAGTCTCAACTTGAATATGCTGACCCGTGATTTCATATTGGTTTCAATAAGCTCAGTAGCAGATACTTAGAAGAATTCTGCTGTTAGGAATGAAAAGCTAATTCGCTTTGAAAAAAATAACCCCTGCACAGTTTGTACCACTCCACCAGTCAGAAACTGGACCATGGATAACTGAGATGGTATGAAACACCTACTGCCTCATGCTCAAAATTTTTGGATCCATTAATTCCTGCAGAGTTTTGTGCTTACCTATGGGAGGATGTAACAGCAGCTTAATTCATTATAAACAATTCTGCCCTATTTACTTTAGAATTTGGTGATTGTTAATCCATAAATGTGTAGAATGTAAACTTGCAAACATAGCAGCTTCGAGACAGTGTCTTTTTTCTGTAATCCACTCTTTCACTACGATGTTAAAGATTAACATTTTATAAAAAGGAGAACCACATTTTCACATGGATTCCTGTATAATTATACTTGAGCCTGAATGTGAAGACTTTGGATGGTAGGTGGTTTGGGTTAGGTTATTTAGAGGGGTATCTTGTTTGTATCACTTCGTTTTCTTTTTGAGGACATGAACTCAAAAAATTGTGTGCTTAGTTCCAAAATGAACTAGAAGTTTGATGTGGGTTATGGGAGCATGGAGTTTGTGGACAGTATAATTACATCTGATTTTATACAAATAAATAATGGAATGAATTCAGTTTCATTCAGTAAAAATGTTATTCGACGTTGTTATTGCTGCTCCCATCTGCTTTGCAGAAAGGGAAAGGAAGTGTCATGGTGCTTGTGACAGAAAGATTCAAAATGTCATTGAGCATCATTATTTTTAGTATGATTCTAATGTCAAATGAGGGCAAATTCTCACAGATTTAGAATTTTGTCTTAATGTAAATCATAATTTTTTTTCTCCTTATGGCTTTTCCTTATGGCTTTTTCAAGTCTTTCCACAACATTTCAGCATGCTAATGAGTGGTTCAGATGCCTTTCTCCCAGAAGACAACAAACTGTATCCCACTGTTAAGTAACCAGCAGATTTAACAGCATATTTTGTACATGGGATTTTCCTAGATCAAAGTTGTTTCAAACATATTTGATGTATGGTTTATAAAAACTTTGGAGATCTAAAGTCCTGTAAGGAAATTTAAACTCAATGATAGTAGGCTTGAGTTTCAGGGTTTCCTTTTATGGATCCCTTACAAATAATCCTCAGATGCCATTGAGTAAACCACTTAGAAACCACTGTTATAGGTTGAAACAGTCTTGACAGATAAAAACATCTTGTTTAAAAGGGAAAATTCTTTCATCAGATCTGGTGCATTTATGCTAACCTCAATTTCTCAGCCAAACTGGTAACAGAGTAATTGCAGGGAAGTGCAGTAATTTGGGTTCTGACGTTAATATTAAAAGAGGAAGCCTTCTTGGAATATTGAATTCTTATTTTCACTTGCCATTTGATTTGATTTCACTATGTTCACCAGTACGAGTCTAGATAAAAAAATGCTCATTGGAAATGGTATCCTGAGTGAATAACAATTTCTGTCAATGGAGGGGCGTAACCATATTTTTTTGCCTGGGTCTGCAAGAAGCTGATCCAGTCTAATAGGTAGAGAGAGCAGCAGCATTAGTCATAGCAATATGTGAAGTACCCTCTTGGGTTCACCATACATTTTATATTTCATTATCAAATTGACACTCCTGCATGGGTAGATTCATTCGCTGGAAGGAAATACCACAGGCTATATTCCTGTACTTTATTCTCCCTCCGTTCAGGCATTCTCTCAGTGCCTTGGTAAATCATGGTATTAAATCATTAACAGTGAAGAAAGGCATGCTACGCAAGCATTACATGCTGATTAATGACTGAGTTAAACCCTTCTCTTCAAAGATATTGCTGACCTGCTGAGTATCTTCATCATATTCATTTTCTTTGTTCTTTGGTAGAAGCTAATAGTGTAGCAGT
Organism: Psittacula echo; assembly: GCF_963264785.1. Taxonomy (NCBI): domain Eukaryota; kingdom Metazoa; phylum Chordata; class Aves; order Psittaciformes; family Psittacidae; genus Psittacula; species Psittacula echo. The sequence continues at coordinate 14,106,658 of NC_137739.1, forward strand.
CTGAGCACAAAGGCAGGAGTGTTCTTAGGTTCAAATCCTCATGCACAGCACTGAATGTGAGCAGTTGACATGCTCTCTCAAAATCAACGCGGGGAGGCACAAGGGCTGAAAATCTTCAGTAAACCTTTATCTAGCTGGTACAGTTCTGTGCATGCCCTCAGAACTCTTGTTAACATCATGGCAGTTCCAGTGGTACCAGCAGTGCTGGGAGCTCTCACAGAGACAGGCCATTAGTGCTGGCGGTACTGCATCAACTCAGCCTGCTGTGAGTAAGTGTTGATGACATGGTGCTTAAAATGTGGGCAGCTGTAAGCGCTTTACTCCACTGGAGCTCCCAGTGTTCCTACTGACATGAGAACCAAACTGGCACTGGCTTGTGTAGGAATGGTTTGAATCACTTCATTATCCAGGTGTTAGAGACTGTACAATGCAGGCAGGGAAAAAATAGAATAAAATCCTGACTGGTGAGACAAGGGCAGAATTCAACAGAAAGAGATTATATTGTGGTGTTTTCATAGTGATAAAAAATAATGTATAAAATACAGAATCTGTTGGAATTCCCCAAGATGTCTGTGATGCTCAGTCTGTATAGATATAGTGGTATTTGTAAAGTTATTTTACAGGTGAAATTTATTCTGAAACAGTACCATGTTAATCCTCACATAATTTACTGTAGAGTGGCCTTGCTGAGCAGAGGAAGACACCCACTAAAACCATGTGCCCCTTTTGCTGCATTGTAGCAACAGTTTCAAAGCACTGAGTTCTCCTTGCTGTATGTGTAAATGTTTAACCACTGACACCCAAAAGAATGGTGACTTATGCCACAGAAAAGTAAGCCTGTGCTATCAGCGCTTTGGGATATAGACGGTGCTTTCTTTTTGTGCTGAGGGGCAAATTATGCAGTTATATAGCCAAAGTGAAAATATGCCTTTCAGTATGACCAAGGATAAGCATTCTGTCAGACCCACTGAGGTGAGAAACTGTCACTTTGGAATTGTTACTTAAGCTGTCTGTTGTGCTGTTAATGCTAAAATACTCCTTGTATATTAATTTCTGATTACATTGACACCTTATGACAGGTTCTGCTATAGCCCAGGGACCACATGGGATTGTAGGGCTGAAATTAAGTTGAATGTATCTTCAAAGGTACTCAGCTGCTGTACTGAACTGAAGTCCAGCAAAAGAAGATCCGTTCCTTTTTGTTTGTACAGTGAATTTCTATGGCTACACAAATACGACTCTGCACATGTTTAACAATACTCACTCTGTTTCTTTAAGGTGCCAGTTGTAATGTTGTTTGCAAAACAAAATTTCCCTGGAAGCTGAAATTTGTGCTACAGTATTTCAGCCGGTTTAGTCCATGGGTTTTGGCAATACTGATTACCTGTAAATCGTTCTACCTGTTTTTCCAATTGAAGTTATTCAACACTTGACAAAATTGACACTGCAGAGGGAATCCAGAAACATTGCAACCATTAGAAGCTTTTCTTTTTACATGACACCATATCTGAGTAAGGATTTTCAGTCAGTCACCATGAAGCACCACAGTAAATTGTGCTACCTTTGCACTGCTTGAAGGTGCCACTACTCTAACACTTTCTCATCTCCTTCCCCCAGCACCTATTACCACTCCATCTCTGTTATCAAGCCAGGAAAATCTATATTCTGTGCAGGCATGACTGTACTAGCAATAAGGAATGGACAGCCACAGGCAAAATCACTTGAGTTAGCTCACTCGTGGTAGGGCTGCCAGCCACACTCCTTATGCACCTCCAGAAGGCCCTATATAGACACTAGCCAGCCTGTCTGATGAGAAGAATCCTGGCCATACACTCTGGGGCAAAAGCTGCTGTCCTGCTGAGGCCCACCTGATTGTTTCAGGTGTTGAAGGGAGGAAGGAGGTTTTCTTTACGCTCTAACCCCACTGCAGGCACCTGTGCAAGCTAAAGGAGAGCATTAGCCTTCTGGATTAGCTCAGTTAAAGTTAACAAAGAGTAGAAAAGCAAGCACCTAAAGTGCTACAATAGTCTGGGGTTCATAGATCTAGAATAAATGAAAGAATTAAATATTCAGTTGCTGCAGTCAGATTTTCTGTGAAGAGCGTTTTATTGCACACAGTGTTTCTCCCTTTCACATTCATTTTCTCCATCATTGTTTGTTTTCATCTGATGCTTTAGGGTGAAAAGTGTTAAAATAATGGTGTTTAATGTTAGAAAATATTTCTTCATCCTGGCTTTCCCTTTTCCTCCACTCTCTCACACACATACATGGACCAAAAGCACAAAACAAGATCACCCACAAGAGGAGGGCTCCTGGGCATGCCAGAGTCTGAATTACTGACTGGGTAGATGACACAGCTCTTGGTGTTTTTCAGAGAAGGCTGGCTGACTTATAGGAAAACTAATAAGTCCTTTCAGGCTCACAAGAAAAGGTGAAACTGCAGGGAAGTAGCAATAAACAAGTAAGATTTTAGGGGCTCTCAGTATTCTTTACTGAGAGGGTGGTGAGGCACTGGAATGGGTTGCCCAGGGAGGTTGTGAATGCTCCATCCTTGGCGGTGTTCAAGGCCAGGTTGGACAGAGCCTTGGGTGACATGGTTTAGTGTGGGGTGTCCCTGCCCATGGCAGGGGGGTTGGAACTAGATGATCTTAAGGTCCTTTCCAACCCTAACTATTCTATGATTCTATGATTCTATGATTCTTGAGGCAAAAATGTGGCATGGGAATAGAGGAGGCAAGAAAAGGTAACTCTGCTTCAAAAGAAGAGCCAATAGGCTAACATCTTTCCAGAAGATACAAAAAATTAATAGCAATTTGAGGCAAAATATTCTCTCCTAAGTGATGTTTGAAGAATATTATGCCAATAAATTCAGTGCCTTTTTAAAAGTCTATTAATTTCATCAACTTCCTCAATGATTTGTGAAACGGGATGAATCACAGATAGTGATGGAGTTCAAGACACTTCTGATTTCTTGGGTTTATTGTCCTTGCATTCAACTAGTTGTTTCAGCCCTTTGCACCTCAGTTTTCCTTACCTCCTTTCCTCAGTTTACCCTCTGTCTTTTCTACCACAGCATGTGCACCACCTGAGACAGTATACCTGCAGTATAGCTTCCATACAGGGCTTGATTCATTTGGTGTTTCAAAGCATTATTGTAATTTAAAAAATCAGATTCCTGGTTATTTTTATTAGAAAGAGTAATAAACCTTCTGAATTCTGATTTTAGTGATGATCCCTTTTTTTGGTCAGATTTACAGATCAGACAGTTCCTCCCCTAAGTTGCCCCTCTCCCTAATGAACTGCTAATATTTAAAGGGAACTGATCACTTGTATTACATTAACTCTGGAGCAGAAGTTGTGTTAGTAAATTCTAAGGAAAGTAGTTGAGGCTTTGGGGAACAAAAACCTGTTCAGTTTGTCAGAAAGGAGAACATGGATGTAGGTTGTTTCATGAAACACTGCAGAGAAGTGTATTTCAAGCTTCCCTGTAATCATGCATTAACCCTTTAATCATGCTGTAGATACTACACACTGTCTCACATGCACTCTTGCTTTTGTGGATGGATAGCATTTACAAGCATATATATATTTCCTGTTAAAGCAAAACCCAAAATGTCTTCTAGGCTGAGATGTAATTTATATTATCAAAACTGCAGGACCCACTAAATCTAGAGCAAATGAAAAGCAACTTAGTTTTTATTTAGAGATGCAGTGCAGAGCAAAAATAAAACTTAGATTACCAGTTGATGGTAGGCATTGGAGCTCATCCTGTGCAGCCAGAGAGAACAGCACGTCACAAGGAGAGAAAAAAAAAAAGGAAAAATATGTTATTTGGTAAGAAAGTAACCAATTATAAATCTTAAACAGTGAAAATGACTGTGTGAGTAATGCTGCAGTAGAACATGGCAAAGGTTTGTGAGATTCTGTTAGTTTATTTCAGGGTCCTGAAAATGTAATTTTATTACTTGTGCCCAATAATGTTTTTGATAGGCAGAATGTTTCCCAGATCTCAAAGGACTGCTCTAGACTTCACAGTTTGAAATAGATGGGGAAAATATTCAGGGAACATTAACTTCAAGCGGGCCTTTCTGCTCTGATTGACAGAATTCATTACAGAAGGTGTGTTAGAGTTTTCATGCTCTTGCAACTGCTCAGCTGGACTTTAAGTCTCCTTTTTCCAAGTGTGATTCAGCTCATATCCCCTTCCACCCTGTACTGATTTTTGTCCCCTTGCTCTTTACATGGCAACATGGAAAATTAATTTTGGTTAGTTTCTTTAACAAAACCTTGCTAGTTCCAAATTCTCTATTAAATTCAAAACATAACCTGATCTGAGAAAGTCTTGTATTTCCTCTGCTCTTGCTCTGCCTTTGCTTGTTGAGGTTGGAGGCTCCCTAGAGGCCAGAGGGGTCTCTTTTTTCTCACTGCCTCAGCTTATACATGTAAGCACCACAGGAAATTTAGCCTTATCTGCTTAGGAACCACCAGGATTTTTCACATCCCGTGAGGGCTGTACAGGCCTGGTGAAATCAGTCACTAGAGGAGGCAACTCTGATAGCAGTGGCAAAGTGTGTACTGGAAGATGCAGTGTTTGGGGAAGTCTCCCAAGGAAGGAATTTGCCTACTTACCTAATAAGGCATATTCTGCAGTTTTCCTGGAGGGCTGGCTAGGAACTGTAATTTATTCTTTATTTATTTAAAGGCTTTATTTTAAAAGGGAAGCAACAAGAAACTGCCGCAGGCATTTCCACTTACAAAGATTCCTGAAGCTTGGGCATATTTCAAAGATATTTGAAGCTGGTAGATCTCAAATGCTGTGACCTGCTTGCAAGTCATTCCTTCCAAGATGGGAGCTGTACTGTTAGGTCTTTATCCGTCAGCTGCTCATACCAGACTGTTCTAAGGTGATGCTCAGAAGAGAAAACTCACAAAACCTAATGTTAATTTGGAGGTCAGCCTAGAAAATTGTAAATATTCGTATTGGCTTTAAAAATCCATGAATCGAGCAAGTGCTGGCAAAAGGTCACAGATAAAAGGCTATCTATCAGACCATCTAGCAGAGCTGCTAGCACTTTTTTATTATAAGGAGGTTAAAATAAATCCTAGATTTGGTTGTCAGATACTGTTCAGTCACTTTTCTTCCCCTTGAGCAGTTTCTTGCAGATGCTTTCTACCTGTGGGCCATTCCTGACAAGTTGCCAGCTACTCCAGAGCACAATACAGAGCTTCCCGTGAGCCCATCCCAAATATTTCCCAAAGTATTGTACAACATGGAGTAGAGAAGCCTTCCAGTCTGAGTGCCTTATGATTTATGAATAATTATGGTTTCCATTAAGCTGCAGAAAGGGGATAGTGTGTTTCACCCTGTGCTGAGAACCCCATTTGTTTCCGTTCCTGTCAGCAGTTTGCATAAGTGAATGATTTTATTTCATGTGAGAGAGAAGGCAAACACACAAGTTATCCCAGCAGTAGAAGATTTGTCAAATAAAGCTTTTAATAATGGTGTTATTTGACAGGTTTATAGTGCTTCAACTTTCGAGCAGTTTGAAGGTGGTAGGTTTTCAATAAAAATTAAGTCCTTATCTAGAAGAAACTCAGTCCCTGTTGTTTTAAAAGAACTGGTCTTGGCTGCATTGGAGCACCTTAATCTACTATTGGAAGTAAATCTCAATCCTTTTCCATATTAATATATCTTGCAATTCATCATCAGTAGGTGTTTTGTGTATTTTTTTGCCCTAGTATATCAAGGTGGCCTGATAAACCACCTTCCTAACCAAACTTGTTGGGTGATCATTACGTTTCTCACAAGAATAAATTATCCAGTGTAGTTCTCTGCGGCTTACTTAAATAGTTCAGCAGTGTTTCCAGTCACTCTTACTTACTTCTTTAATTTGTTTAAGGGATCCAGTAAATCATTCAGGTGAAGAGAAAAGGAACAGGGAAGTTGCTGGTTTTCACAATGTCAAAGTTACTCCTATCTTCATTCATAAATCATTGCACATGATAGGATACCCACGTAGCAACTGAGAACGTGTTAATAGAAGACCAGTTCTGCATTCAGAGTTCCCTTGCTTAAAGCACAGATTTTCAAAAGAATCTAAAGCTGCCTGAAATTCCCTGTCAGTTAAACATAAGTTTACAGGTTTATATTCATAGATCTGCTACTTTCATTAAAAAAGTTCATTGATCTTCACCTTCCTGCAGATAAGTTAGATTTTAGTACAAGCCATTTACCAAAATAATTTGGGAAAGAGAGGGGTCTATAACCCTGATAAGTGTTTGATTTGGACAACTGGAATAGTAAGCAATGGTATGAATAGAAGTAGGATATCTTAAGGTTATATTACCTGCCCATGTGAGAGCTGAGAGAGGTCCTGCCTCCAAACTGTCTTACAAGCAAGCCCCACTCAAGCTGTGTGGACTAGCTCCATTAAGCACAGAGCCTTTTCTCATGCCTAAGAATTCAATTTATATATTGCTATACCACTGATATTTACAGGAAGAGTGTGTAGCTGGTATATACCTGACAAAAATTCATTCCCATCCTTGTCAGACAGAACATCCTGGGTCCCAGCAATTTCATCTACGTTTCAGGAGTCATTAGGGTGAAGCCCACTCAATATTCTCGTTAGCAGTGCTGCTAAACCAAACATGCATATGGTGTGTTTTCAAAGCAGCACCAGAGGTTTTGTTCCAGAGATCTTACAATCTGGCCCAGTAGAGAAAATGAGCAAAATGTGGGAACTGGAGGGAAGAAAGACAAAAACCAGCAACAAGATTGTTAGCTGATGCACTGTTTTTACAAGCTGGTGTCTCCCCTAAGAGGGCTTAGGGGAATTTTTATTTTCTTCTTTTTTGCTAGAACTTGATGAAAACTCTTGAAAGAGATTGTTCTGTTCAAAGGCCTTGAACTCTTGCAACCTGCTGTGGAAGGAGTTGTTGGTTAGGTGTACTCAGTCTTGTCCAGCTGCCTCCACTTCCTCTGCTCAACTGGGGTGTGCCAACATGGTATGGGGAGCAGCCAGGTGGTTAAAAGCAATCTCTGTATAATTCCAGGGGAACCCCTCTTACTGTTATCTGATGGCTTTGATTAGCAAGGGTCCAACTGAGTCATTCTGTGTTCAACAGCCCCTTGCTATTGTCAAGCCCGGGAGAAGAGAGGTACAGAGCCTGGGTTTTATTTACTGGCAGCTTGAGGCAATGCCACCAGAGAAATTAGAGGAGACTTTCTATTGACTTTGTGAAAGTTGGATAGTGTCTTGGACTTGTGCTCTATGTGTTGTTTTTCTGTTTTATGCACAGTCACCTCAGAGTCTCCCTCGTCTCTCTTTCTCCCACAGTGCTCAACTCCTTTCTCTTATCACAGAGAAGTCTGACAGGAACTTTCCTGTCTTATCTGTCTTTTTCTCTGTGCTCTCCTCCCCCTCCTTCTCATTCTTTACCTCCCTCTGTCTCTCTCATTCTCTCCCCTGCTGCTCTCAGATGTCTGGCTTTGCTCAAGGTCTGCAGGATGGCATAGAGCATGCCTGGAACAATATGTTCCTATTAAATTTATCCTCTTTCATTGCTTCCTGAAATTAAATTGAGTTTTACTCCCAAGTTTGTTTGTTGAAATCACATAGTAAAAACATCCATGAATGAAATCACATTTAATCAGAAAGCTTTCCAGCATTTAGAATGATGAAACATTATCTAAAAGATGCTTGTTCTAGTGTTTTATAGAGAATATGCATGTTTCTTATTTACAACCAAAATGAATCTCTAAAAGTCTCTCCAAAGTCTGAGTTCTCTCCATGGGCTTTCTTCCATGGCTTTCACACCACTTTAGCGACTCCAAGATCACCAAGTTAGAAACAAAACTCAGGTACTTTCAATCTTAGTACTGAGCTTTATTTTGTAGCACATTAAAATTCAGACTGATATTAATTCCCTGTATATATTTGATCAGTATTAGTATGTTCTGCATTTGTGCTAATGACTGCATTATACTTCTTGTAAGACTGTTAGGTTTAAAATTAGTCAAAGGCCTCATGAAGAGCACAGTAATGCTGTTGAAGGCTGGACCTTTAAATTGGATAAACACAGATCACAGATTTTGGGATGCTGAGCCACTATAGTTGTGTCAGTGGAAGTAAGGAGTTTACAGCACTCCTGAAATGCTAAGAGTCTGCACATGTCAGGATCAGATTTGTGACAGCTGGGCAGGAAGCTGTTCACAGTTTGGAGAGATAAGTATATACAATAGTGTGCATTACACAGCTTAAAGTTGCTGTGGTGTTAAAAAGCCACGGGAATATTTTATTGTTTCAGAAACAATCTTCTTTGATTTGACCGCAATTTGAAACAAAACTACAGCACTAGCACCATGGTAATATATAATAGGATGTATTTCAGGGAGAAAATAAGATGTAAAAACCACAAATTGAACACCCTGAAAAGTTCTGCAGGTTTGGGCCATTCATTGACAATTCCAGCATCTCAAAACTAGACTGCTGCCACCAGAATAAGCAAAATTCCAGAGCCGTGCTGTGCCTTTCTCTTATGTACCCTGCACTTATTTTATATGCTGAAGACATCTTGACATCAATGGGGTGTTTTCAGAGCGGAGCATGTTTGAAGTCTGTAATACAAATCCATTGTAGAGAAAAGAGGAACATGTGAGTGTCAGTGGCAGTTTGACAGATCCTTTTCCAGTAGTGCTTTGGAAGATCCAGTGCTCATGGTTTTTATTACAAATGCTGGTGTTCATCAAAGCAGACTGAGGAGTCTCTGGCCAATTACAACTTTTCAGTAGTTTGCCTAGAATTTGTATTTATTCCCTCATCAGACAGAGTGGACACCGCAATACAGAAGTATCTTGTGCCAGGGTTGCAGTGTACTGTACAGGCACACACACGAGACAGACCTGTCCTGGCAACCGCATAGTGTAAAGACAGTAGCAGACAAAAGGTTAAGGCTGAGATTGAACCAGAGGATCCTGAACTTCTAGGTACAGCTTTCTTAGTTATATAGGGGGTATGTTACTTACAAATAGTCAACAAGGAGAAGGAAAAATACAACTGGCTGCTATTTGCAGGCTACCTTATTAAGTTGACAAAGCAGCTCTAGTGGGTCACCCAGATAGTGGTGGTTTTACAGAGTGATCTGAAGAAGTGTGTGGTGTTAGAGCAACTGTTGACAGTTTGTCCAAGAAACAAAGTGAGAGATCATGGAGGAGCAGAGAGAGGAAACTTCCAGCAGAGCGAGTAGGAAGCAACAAAGAGGAAAGGTGAGCATCAACATCTAGAAACATTCAGCAAGTACCTACTCTCCATTTCTACTGCCAACTTTTCCTCATTAAAATGGAAAGGCTTGACAGCAACTGGTTACTGCTCCAGAAAAATCCGGATAGCGTCTTTTCTCAGTTACTAGAACAAATTTCCTTAATCAAAGTTCCAAACTAACTCGCAGTGGCAAGGCAGCTGATTTCCATTTGAGAAGTTTTATAGTTTGTCCTGGTTTTAAGGGGAGATGGTATCTAACCTGGGGTTATCTACTGGCACAAAACTCAGCTATAAATAGGAATGAAGGCAGCAGCGTAGGCCCAATCACTGCTAAATAGTTTGAGAATAAGCTGAACAAACCTTTGCTTGGAGAAATCAAAGGATATAATCATAAGCTGCTGTTGCAGGGAACAAGCTAATGATGTGCCAGTGATTTTTATTGCCTTGGGTTATAAGACCTTCAGAGACCTTATGGTCTTTCCTTGGACCTGAAATAGTTCCACAGTTCAGTGCTACCCAGTAGATATAAAATGGCAAAAGATTACTTCTCCATCACCTTAAAGATAAATCTTGAGACCTTGGCAACCTTTGGGAGGAAAATATAATTGTCTTCCTAATTAAAATTGATTTTTTTCAGTGAATGTGCCCTTCTATTGCTGTCCCAGCTGTATAACTGACTGTATCTCCCTTATTACAACAGATATTTATGGTCACCAATTGACAGCATACTCAGCACAGTACACAGTGTGTATGATGTTGGCTTTGGCAACAGATCACAGACAAGTTAATCTCTTTGGAATATACATATCTCCCTAACTAGTGCTACAAATGGCTGAGCGATGTGGCTTGCCATGTTTATTGGACTTTACCTGTGTTTCGGGTGACATGTTAAGTAAAACTATCGACAGGGGACTAGGTTCCTCAATCCTATTGTCAAATGGAATTAGGTACCTCCCTCCTTCAAAAGTCTTTGAAAATCCTGGGATTAGTAGTTTTGAGTATGAATACCAGTCTGGAATGTAAACGTTTGCAGAACTGTGATGTTAGTATTCTTCATGGGTTTCATTGCTTTATTAGCTCTCTCAGGGTATAACTTTATCTTCACAAAGGTCTCCCTTATGCTAGTGCTTCTGAAGAAGGTTGTAGAGGTGCAAGTGATGCTGTAGTTTGGCCTTCAGCATCTTCTATACTGTAGCAGAGATAATAGATGTAACTGTAATCTACATCTTACTGTAATTCAAAGGATAATGAGAGAAGCACTTGTCTATGTTTTTGGGGCTCCCACTTTTTTAGGAAGAAACTGGGAAAATAAAAAAGAAAAAGGTAAATATTTCCATCTGTGAACTAAAGAGAAGTCCTTTGAATACACTGAATTATGATAACTATGGTAGCTGAAAAGGCATTTCGGAGTGATACTTCAAAATACACTGCAAGGTTAAAGGTAATGGGAAAAGCAGCATGAGAGGAAGAAAAGACAGAAGGAAATGCTTGCAAAAGTTTCACTGAGTAGAGATGAAGAAGTGAAGCAACCTAAAGAGGACTTTTTTCCCTACTATTCATGTGTAGTACATCCTCTGACATGTTGCAAATGTAACAATCTCCAGACATGAGTTGCCAGCAAGGACAGACCCTCTCATCTTCAACACTACAAATAAAGATCTCACTCACTGAGCTTAAGGAGCAATTCTCTGTCTGGTAACTTGGTATCAGCCAGCAGAGCAATACAGAGGGAACACTGAACCACTGATTTATTCAACCTGGCGGCCCTGAACTTGACATGATTAACCTGAGTGCAGTAAATGAGTTCAAATAAATGCTGGCGTTACAGAACGCCCCATGTTTATGACATATGGGGCCTGGGGGCTGGTACCTTGAGCTACTAGTCCTGGAAACAAACCACTCCATCACCAGCATTCATCTGGTTGAAAACTGAGCACAAGAGAGGATGCTGCGGATTACGTGCTAGTAGAAAGAGATGCCTTTTCCTTATCTTTTATTGTCAGAGTGTTTGTTTTTTTTAGCATGACAGTAATTATTTAACTGCTCTTCCAGGAAGTAGACTTGAAATCTTCTTTTCAACTTGTGGTGAAAGCTATATCGATACTCTCAGAGTGTAGGGCAGTGGAGGTGAGGGAGAAATAACTCAGTAGCTTGGCTTAAACCTAGCTGTGAACATATTAGTCATGAAATATTTAAACCATCAATATCACACATTGATGTGCAAAATGTTTAATTATGCATCATTTCAGTTATTATTCATGTTAAATCTTAGACCTTAAGATGTACATACATTTAAAAAATAGCTCAGGAGATGTATCAGGAGTGTAGAGCAGCATAAGAAATCTGAAGCCTGGCTGTACACTTTCTTTTTGAAAGTACGTGTCCGAGTTCTTTTTTTCCCCCTAAAATACTGAATCCTTTTCTAGGGATCAGTGCAAACAATGTTTCTGATTTTAGTAAATGTCTCTGGTAAAACAAGACCATTTCAAAGGAAAAGCTTCAAAGTTTTAAGCTTAATGCCTCTTCTATTCTATTTAGGTCCATATGCTGTTTCCATCAGTGTATCTTAAGTGTGTGTAACCAAGTGTCTTCTAGTATTGCGTTAAGCAGCATGACCACCATCTGTTACAAATTATTTGTTCTCCCCAACAGCAAAATTGTATATACCGTGTCATGCTACATGTACGTATCTGCTAAGTATTGGCTAGAGAAGGCAGAAGTGAGGCAGATTGTTTGGTACTTGAGCTAGAAAATGGTGAGGGCTGTGCTTGGTGGCTCTGCTTAGGGCCTGCTGATCCTACCCAGGGCAGTGGAATCTTTGCCTTCCAAAGGCACCCCATCATATCCGCAGTGCTGACTTCTGGGGAAACCTCCTCACTGTCTGTAGGACAGCTCATGTCAATAATAACCATAATGAGGGAACAGGCTGTTTGGGTTCTGGGACTGAATTCTTCTGTTGCTGTATTTTTATCACAATAATTTCAGGAATGCTGCTGTGAAAAGCACTCTACCTGTTTGTTTCTGTAGCTACCTGTGGTGCAGCTCCATGCCACTAAAAATGTGCATTGCCAAACCTTATGCTGGCAGTTGATGAGCCAAATGAAGGGGACGGATGAACAGCAGTTGTGAGGAGAGCAGCTTTTGGAAATTTTTCTTTAGGAGTTTTTAAAATACTGGAATAAAAAATGTCAGAACCATTTATCATCTGTACAATAATAAATAGTGAAAAGTGTAAAACAGCTTTTAGACTGCTGGTCTTGAGATTTGGATTTGTTTACAGGGGCATAAACATACACCTAGTCCTGCTGTATTAGAAGTTTTGTCCAGTCATTCATATGCAGCAGTGTCATGCAGGGGCTACTGAAACAAACACTAATGAAGGTATCTTTTGTTTTTGTAGAGATTAACACGTTACTTTGCTCCCATCTTTAGAAGTCATTCCAAAAGACTGGATTGCTGATGCCTATATCCAGTTTCATCTTTCAGTTAGCTGTTTGCTATTTCTTACAATCCAAGTGCTAGTGGAATGAACCTAGGCTAATTATCACTGATGGGCTGATCTTTCCGTGAAGCCTAGAAAGCAAGGCTGTCATATTTCATCTGAATTGTGCATACACATTTGTTTTGTGATTTGATTTCTCAGTTTTGGAAGTCTATTTTAAGGCTTCAACAGGCTCAAATTCTCAGAGGCTACACAGATTTCAGCTGCAGCAGCAGCATCTGTCTAAAATAAGCTTTACGTGTATTTAATCAAAGACCTAAACTGTGAGTTATAGATGCTTGTTGGACATAGTTTGAAACTTTGAGTCTGGGTTGCTGATTATTAGTCTGGTGTTGCCATTTTTTCCTTTGAGATGGCTCTCAGTAGCTGTCCAGTACAACCGCTGCTGGTGCAGGGTATGTCTATCTTGAGCAGCATCACAAGGTGCAGTGTCTGTATGTATTACTTGCACCCGTGTAGGTGTGTTATCTGCCACAGGAGTAAAACAGCATTACTATGGACTGTCCAAGTCCCAGCACAGCCCTGACTTCTCTTACCTCTCTGCTGTCTCTTAAGCTGTCTGCAGAAACCCTTCAGCTTCTATAGAGATTTCAGGTGACAGTACAGACTGTTAATGGGGCAAATCAGCCTAATTTCAGTTCTTGATTTTCTTCTCTGGCATGGTCATGAGATCTCCTTGTTTGTTATGTACCTCACTGGAGCAGAGCAAAACCTTCCTTCTTGGTGATATAGTGTTCAGGTAACAACAGAAGTGAAACTATCCATGTGCCCATGGGCTTCCTCAACACAGCTCTGCAAAATAGTATTTGTAGATTATACTTGTAAATACACTGTGTATTCTCTTGCACAGAAGGCCTTACTTGCACATCCCACCACTTTAAAGCTTTTGATAGATTTAACCACTTTAAAAAGTACTGTTTTAGGGAAATTTGCATTTTATCTCTATAATTTACACTGTTTCACAGTAAAATGACACTTTCTTATCTGCCCAGGCAAGACCTGCAGCTTCTGAAACCTATTCAGAATGGCTGCACTGCATCCCAGTTGCCAACTTGTAAAGCTTTTCTGAACACTGTTGTGGCTCCAAAGGATTATTTACTGAACAGTCAAGCTTGTGAAACCTTCCCAAAAGCTGCAATGCAAAGCTGTCACAAGCATGATTCTATTGAAAATTCCTTACAGAAGTGTGATCTTCCAGGAACAAATTGGGTATTACGCTCCCCCCAGCCTTGTAGGAGCACTTCCTTCCCATGAGTAAGAGCCCTAACAGAAACGTACTGCGCAGAGACAACACGATTCTTCGTTGCCTTGCAGAAGGGTTTCTTACCTACTGCAGGGAACTGCGAGTATAAAACATTTTTGTGATGGGAGAGTTATGTCTATTTGTGCCCTGTCTACTCAAAGGTATATATAGTGTGCACTGGAGAGAATAGCCTAAGAGCTTGACTTATGAATTCGTGTGTGTATGGTACATGGTGGACATGCTCAACAAGCAGTAAAAGTAGCACATGTTGGTAATAGCTACATAGGGGTTTTAACACTTTCCTTTTTGATTTCAGATGTGTTAGTGACAGCTGGAAATTCCTTATTCTCAAGTATTATCTGGTTAGGCCTGTTCCTTCTTTTAAGGTGATGCTGTTGACTGTAGTAAACAACATAGGTCATTTTAAATTGAACCCATTTTTGTACTTAATTTTGTCCGTTGTTTGCCTTGGCAGTGTTATTTAAAGAACAAGTAATACTCCATCCCAAAGAAAGGTGAAATAATACCACCATGCTAGGCATGGGGTCCTCAGATGTTTAATATTCTTGATTACAATTGTTCTGGCTTACTTCACGTGGACCAAAAATTTCACCTAATAAAAGAGCTCTGAGAGAATCTATGCAATTGTTGACTTTGACTAGTCCTGAGATAAGATTAGTTTATACACACAGCTTCAGTTGGAATGCGGAGGGCAGGAAGTACTGTAAACTGTGCCAGCCAGGGGCATTTGGTGTATCTTGTTTGGTTTTGTGTGCCAACAAATAGTGTGTTAGATATCTAAAAAGAACAGATATTGTTGTACAATCAAGAACATGGAAGGCAGATCATAGCAGGTGACTGCCTGCTGTGATTTTTACACAGAAAGGGTAGAAGGGCCAGTATAGACCTAACTGTGGATTTATTAGATACATGCCACCATCGAATCCCAACAGCACGCTGACCTGTAACATAACAAGTTGTTCTCTTGGCAACAACTCCTTTGCATGCTCCACTCTGTGGTGCTGATTGTAACACAGATGGCAGTAAGTCTACACAGCAGCACCCCGCAGCTGGTCAAGTTGGAGTGTGAGATGTCCCTGGGTCTATCAGTTTGGCCCCAGGGACCATTTCACCTATAATGCAAAGTTTCAGTTGTACTTGGTGAGATTCCACCTGGGGGGAGGGTGGGGAGAAAAAAAGAGGAAGCCTGCCAATATCTTTAAGTTTGCAAGGCTAAGAAAAAACTGTTTACTTAAGTATAATCTTTCCTTTGCAATTGTAAAATGGGTTCCTTTAGCAAGAAACATCTAGAATTTAATATGTAATTCTTAATGGAGGGAGGGGATAAATAAAAATGTTTATTCCCAGCACCCCACAACAATCAAACTGACTTCTGTACCTATGCATGCATTTTAAGTGGGCAGCTTCAGTGCTGGTATGGTGTAGTCAGGGCACAAAATTCCCCTGAGATGCAGCAGACCATCTGCCAGAAGGAAAACTGGGAGGGTGAGTGGCGAAAAGCCACTAAGCTGGTGGGGAGGGGTGGGAGCGCTGCTGGTTTGCTGGAGTCCAGAGCTCATACGCTGGTGGGAGGTCTTGCCAAAAGGAGGAAAAGAGGCAGCATAAGGGCAGTGAGTTGAATGGTTTGGAGAGTGACATTCTTTTGTGTCAGAAGTGGTCAGTATTTTACCAGCTGGGTTCCATAAAATGGCCCTGGGCTGCCAATGCTAGTGCCAGCTGTTAACTTTGTAGCAGCCATAATCTCAGCAGGGACAAATAGGGAAAGATGTATTGACAAATGGCACTGAGCATAATAAACTGCTCATCTTTATGAATGCTGGGATCCAAATTATCAAAACAGATGTACAGTTTCCGGATCTTAGCTGCACTGTCAGAATATTCCTGGTTTCCTCTTGCATAGTCATCCATAATGAAAAGAAAACAAGCAGATTTGCCTTTGTCTTGGGTCTGTCTTTATTGCTCACTCAACATTAATTACAGAATATTGTTGGAATAGCAGACTGGCAGATACTAGCACCCTGAGCAGAGTGTGTTGCTTATTCCTGTCACTTCTGCATGTAGCATATAGCTAAAATTATCCTCAGCACACACACAGCATTAACATGGTCATGTAGGAAAGCATCATTTTTGTCTACCCCTTTCTAAATTTGAGTTATCCCACAAAAACACGTCATGTTGTAAGAAGTGGGAAAAAAAAAACGAGTGAAGGCAGCCATTTTCCCATTGAAGCCATAAAAAGGAGGAAGTAGGGAAGCCAAAGTGAAAAAATGTTAAATTCAGATCAGTTAACACAATGATTTCTTATATTTTCATGTCAAGGGAATTGTAGAGGGCAAAAAAGAAGACGCAATGGAAATATATGCCTTTAAAAATATTTGGACACAAAAATTCTCTCCTGATTTATATGTGATTTGCAGGTTCATCAAAATTACTTTTATTCTTAGTGTTGCCTGAAGTGTTTGGGGTCATTAGGGACTTTTCAGCTTATCAGATAAATCCTATGTATCCTGCCTTGCTGTTTGACTCTAGCATTTTTTAAAAGACTTGTCAAGTCAATGGGTTACCACATCCCTAAGGCAGTGCATTTAATAGTTACAAAGTGCTGTCCTTTGCTAAGTGAAATACCGACTGCTCAGAAGAGTATACAATTCTTAAGCCATAAGCAAAAAGAGGAGTTTTAATATATTTCCCCTGCACAGTAGGCATACGAAATTCAGAATACTGTCCATTTTCACTCTGCCCAGAATGCTAAGCATATTGCTTATTGAATATTAACATTATCAAGCTGATGCATTGTTATAAGCAGAAGTGACTCAAGAATCAGCACATCTTGAATCTTGGGCTTCCCAGTTAATTGAAACCTACCCTCATGCAAATGGTATGACTGGCACAATTTCCTGCTGGACTTAAAGTCATGTTCCAAGGGAATTCAGCCTCTCTGGTTTTAGGCCCCCAGAAAAGACTCAGTTTGAGAAGCACATAGTGCATCCTGTGCTGCCTAAGGCCGCCCTCAGCAAGCCACAAAGCTGGCTGCATGGCACTAGGCATTTTTAAAGCCTTAATGCCCGTGGACAGAAACTTGCAGGTTTTGCCAACTTCTCTTCTGCCAACCATTAGTAGCAGTGATGAATCTGAAAATCTCCAGATCCTTGTCTTCAGGTGACTAATGTTTAGCAAGTAGCCTCAGCGAAGCTGACAAGAACTGTGCATTTCTGAGACCTGAGATCTGCAACAGCAGCAGCCTGCCGGGTGCATGGCATGATGTTGGCAGGCTCCTTGCAAGTCAGAAGCTCCGCAATCTCCGAGATGTAGTATTTGTGTAGAATTTAAATCCTCTGACTTTCAAGGGGCTTCTGTTGTTTGGGTTTTTTTCTATATATTGATGAGAGAAAATACTCTGAGCCGCACAAATATTTCCTTTCCTCCACTTTGTTTTGCTTTCCATATAGAAGCCTGAGACACTGGAAAGTTATTTTAAAACACTCTGTCCCCCTGCAGTATGTCAGAACCAGGAGCAAAGTAGCAGAGAATCAGGACTCATGTACACAAAGGGGATGTCTTTTTTTGACTTCCTTATGCTGTGTATCCTCTGGTCGGCAGTGTGAAAGACACTTTAATACCTGAAATAATTTAAAATCTGTTAAATTAGAAATAGCAATTATACTGATCTTTTCTGGGTATCTGCTGGCTCAGTCTAAGAAGTAAAATCATTAAAACTCTCTCCTGCAGCCTGTTGAGAGAAATAATATTTAGTGGGTGTTGAATTTCATATGATTCAGCTCAGTCTTGAAAATTGGCAAACCTTTTATGCTCAATTAGATTTCAAATCTGCTTTCAAAACCTCATTCTTCATACAGCTGACTTCTAATGGAACTCGGAAACAAAGCAAACATTGACCTCCTCAAGTAAGGCTGTCTGCTCTCCTTCCTAATGTAGCACAAGTCTCAGACAGAACCACTGTCTTTGTGGCTTCAGCTGAGCAGTTCAGAAGAATGATCTGTTGGGCCAAAATACCACAAATAGCATTATGGAAGAGTAACTGAATTACCAGATTGTTCAAGTCAAGCATGCATGAAGTTACATGGAAATGCCATCAGACTTTAATGCGTTATTCTCTTAGTAGCTAAGTAAGATAAAGTTAACCATAGCACAGATTATGTTATGGCACTGCACAGAATTAATATTACTTGTATTTTTAATATCCTGCCAAGTCAGGATATCCTGCTGAGAGGTTCAGTGAGGTTCTGGCTGCACATGGCTTATTTGTCTCTGCCTTGCTTTACATTCATACAAAAGGTAAATTTCAGATCTGCAACTTCCTCTGCTTCATTATACTCAGTCTTAACGTTTCCGGTTTTGTCCATGTGGTGTTACTATCTGGCATCATCTCAACTGGAGCACCTGCTTTACTTTTTTAATCAAAGTCATTGGACTGACAATAAATTTTAGCTCCTCTAAAAAGGAAAATGTGCAGACAGAAAGGATTTGGAGAGGATTTGGGTAGGTTATGAAATTTGACAGTGTGGATGTTCAGTTTGTGAAAATTGCTCTGATATTTTAATGCTACTTGATCTTCTCCAGGGGTTAGAAGCAACACATGGGATTCTGTAGAGATTATAAATCTGGCACAGCTACATTTTACTCAAGACCAAAAGTAGAAATTACTTGTCTCCTAGATAAAGATGTTCTCACCAGTGTCCAGCACAAATTTAGAAACCTAAGAAATTCAATTTAGTACAGCTATACGTGTCTTCAACTTAAAGCATTTTAAAGATATTTATTCTAACAGTATAATCTTTATCTGGTTCATTCTACCATCAAAAAAAAAAAAAAAAAGCAAAAAGCAAATCTTATCTTGGAAGTTTAACATCTAAATAGACAAGAGAGACAGAAAACAGGAGAATACGAACATTATTATCCCTATCTTGCAGGTAGGGATGTAACAGGCTGCTTTCTCTGCCCTTTCACATGGACTGAACCTTTATTTTTCAAGACTAAGTCAACTGTCTTGACAACAAACCTATTTTGTTTTGCATATACTGCCAACAAAATTCCCATTATTTTTCTAGAACAAGTGATGATACAGCAGCATTTTTATTTTTAATCAGCCAAGCAATAAGCTCCATACAAAATCCCCACAAATACTGAGGATTAATCCCAGTCTGTTTTCACTGACTGCACTGAGTGTCCACTGTTGGTTTTACAGAAGCAGAGTTTGATCAATAAGTGATCTCTTGTGAGTTACCATGTTTAAAACCCAGTGAAGTTTAAGTCAAGGACAAGTATGCTCACAAGTCTTTTTTTATATTTAGTTGCCTTCTAAGCATCTGGCATTCTCCTTATATTTGAGTCTTGTGTAATGAGACCTGTTGACAAGCATTCACAGAATTCTGCTTGCCTGAATTTAACATCTGAAATTACCCAGGAATGTGACTTATTATATGGTTATTGCAGCGGCTTTCTGCATGTACAGAATAGCCTTCATCTGTTTTTTCTCAGTGTATGTTCTGTATAATTACAAAGTTTCTGCTGCTGTTGAGTTATGAGTTACTACATGGCATTTAATTATTAAGGTAGTATTGTTGCTGCTGGAAAAGTGAGAAAATAGAAGGGAGAGCAGAGCCTAAGATTAAGTCAGATGTGTTATTTTCTTACTATCTTACTATCTTCAAGAGGACACACAGTCATTGCATACAGAGAAAAATTACCCTGGAAGATATGATTGAGTTTTAAGACTTTTGTCCCTTCAGATCATATGGATCTATCTTTTTTTCTAAATCAGGTTCTCTGGGAAACTCAGAAGCCAGACTTGAGCTTTGGGGCCACTTCTTTTCCTGTGGTCCACAACCTCCAGCCACACTGTGCACTGAAACTGGTTTCCTATGGAATTCTGCTTTGGGGCTGACTTCTTGTTTGGGGTGAGCTCTGCCAGAAGCTGCATAGGTAGCTTTCTCTGGAGTCCAGTGAAGTGTGGACGCACCCTGCAGTTGTTCTTGCTGCTGGGTCACCGTTCTCTACTCAGATTTCTGCATCCATGAAACACCAAGATCTCTATCAAATTTGACAAAAATCAGGCAATGTGTCCAAAAGGCTTAAAGACAGAGGTATAAAGGCTGTACAGATGAAGGTATCTTTCCTTTGGGAAACCAGACAGTAACGTCCTTCATGACATGGCAGGTAGTGAGAAGTTGAGTCTATGTTGCTAGGGTGTTAAGTACTCCCTAGTCAGGGCTCACAGAAGCTTATGGTACAGACTGTGTAAAGCAGGTGAAATCCTGACTGCTTCAGGTTCTTTAATTCTAGAGCTGATCATATCCTGGGAGTCCTTTTCCTTCATCTGTGGAACTGGGAATCAAGAATGCAAAACTGCAAGGGTGTACTCTGCATATCCCAGCCTTACTGCTGACTTTTTTTAATCTTCACAGTGATCAGCTCCGTTATTACCACTCATCAATTTCAGCTCTTGCAATTTCTTGTAGGGTTGGCTTTTTTTTTTTTTTTCAGTGACAGTTTAATATACTGCAACTTCAAACAGTACTCCTGAAATCTAGCAGAGCAACAGCGCGTGGGGTATTTGCCTGAAGAAATGTGTTCCCTACAGAAATAGTTTGGGTACAAGGGTGACATACCTTTATCCTGTCCTTGTGTGCTGCCACAGGAATAAGAAGCTACCCTGAGAGGAGAGCCAGGAAATAGAGGCTTTGGGGTACAGTCATGTGAAAGAAGAGGAGGAGAACCTGCACACTAACAAGCACAGATGGCGTGGAACTGTGGGACAGCAGTGCTCGTTGGAGGCACTGTTAAGTAGACAGTGTGGGAACTGGCTGTGAGTTTTAGCAGCTGATTCAATTGAGCCACCTGCGCATAGAATCATAGAATGGTTGAGTTGCATAGCCCAGTTCCAGCTCGTTTTGCCTCCTGCAAATGAAGAAGTAGAGGGGTTACTCTGGAAGCTTGTATCTGAAGTATTAGATGCATAGGTACTGATACTGCATGAGTGCATGTACAAGCCTGTATACATGCATACATGATTAAATACATGGTTAAGGGTATGCTTTAGCAGTGTAAATAAGGATCTTAATTTGTCTTCTTTTCCCCTTCACCTTGTGATTTGATCCCAAGATTCTGTTTTTAGTATAGGGTTGTAAAAACACTCAAGACAAAGGATTAAAAAAACATTCAGGTCTTTATTGATTTTGGTTTTGGACTACTAATTAGACACTAGTGATCTAGGTTCGCAAGTGGTATGGTCATAAAACTGTAAAATGTCTCAGAAAAGATCAGTACATTTTGTCACCTCTGAATGCATTGAGTTTCAGAAGCAAAGATAAAATAATGGTCTGTGTAAACTGAGCTCTCCTGTAGTAATTTGGTTAAGAATTTGGTTTCTTCCCTCATTGTGAGCTCCCAGGTGGATTTTCTTAGAGGGGTGCAGAAGATTAAAGGTTTATTTCTAAGAAGCTACAATTGGCTTTTGGGGCACTTAGTATCTTCTAGAGACATTAATATCTAAACCATTCAGGGATAATTGCATTAGTTGTCTTTTCTCCCAACTAAATTATTTGAGTACATTAACAGTCAATTTTCTGTTGACAGGGCATGAATTTCTACTGATAGAAATAGAAAGCTTTGTATTATCTCAAGCAAAACATCAGTCTAAACTTTCAATTCTAAGAGTATATTGTTGCATCAGGGACTTTATAGATGATGTTTTGCAGATGGGAGAGAGAGATCTCATTTCAGCAGTAATGGGAAGCAGTGGATTTAGCAACAGATAAACCATGTTTCTATGTGGAAGTGTTGCTTTTAACCCAGTAAAGCTTCAGATCACAAGCCACTCATTTGCATTAGAACTGATCTCAATCCCATCATGCTCTGTGGAAGTTCAGGCATTGATCTCACATGGGGAGACAGCAGGTACAAATGCAGTTAACAAGGCATGATGTATGTCATCTACATATGTTTTTATCTATATATGTGAATGCCAGCAATACGTTCCTTGTGGCTTTCGACATTAGAAGGTCGTTCTGAACCAGTCTAAAAAGCAGTTTAAGAATGGGTGAGTATCTTTGACATAGCAATTCCTTGTTTCTCATCCAGCTGCGTGTGAAAATTTCAGTCTGTCCACTTTCTGTTGTAATCAGGCAGCAGGCAGAGTACAGCCCAAATTAGAAATTGATCCCATCGTCCTAAATTTTTGCTCAGTTCTGTGTTTTCCAGTCTTCCATCTCTTTGACAAGATTATTTGTCCTTCCTAGAATAATACTCTAATTCTTTCACAAATACCCCTTGTTGTCTTCTTTTTGCTGCATCTTCAGATGCCAGTGGCAGCTCATTACCCTGTAACCTACTTCCACCCTTTTGGAATACAGACAGTGTCTCATAATGGTCCCCACTTTCTGATGTCCAGGAGAGCAGCCTTTTCCTGACCTTGCAGGTTCATTGCCCAAAGACGCCGTTCAAGTAATGCAGTTTACCTGCCAACAGTGTGGACTATTTTAAGAGCTCGTATTTACTACGCAGAGCAGCTGCTTCCCAAATCTGAAAGCGGTAAAAATGTATGAGTAGCCCATAAGCCTTGCTCTTCCATCCCCCTACACATCCAAAACAAATAATGTAGTACTATTTTTGCTTCTATTTTGTCAAAGCAAAGGGAGAGAAAGACAGCAAGGCAGAACCCACAGCTCACTCTTCAACTGGAATTCAGCACAGAAAGATGCATACTCACTGTTCAAGTAAATCTGAGGAGAGATTGGCTGCTACAAACCTCTTGAGACTGTTTAAATTCATGTAGCACTAATCTTTTACCTCTTATTAAATACTACTACATGTAAAAGTCAGCAAAGGCAAACCCCTTTTGTTAAGGTGTCTTTTCTATTAGAAGATGAGAGGCAAAAATTAAGGAATATGACAATAGTAGTTGACATTCTTTGTCTGAAGTAACAATTTTGTGCAATAAGACTAGAAAATAATTTTATAATTGAAACAATTTTCTTGCACTAGGAAACAGAATCAGTGTTGTATATAATTTGAGAAATTCCTGTTTAGAAGCATTAAGGATGATTCATCCCCAGCTGAGCTGATTATTTGCACTCCCTCCACAGACACTGCCACCTCCATCCGATTCTGAAAGAGTTTCTAAAGTACAGAGTGTTTGCAAAGCTGGTAATATGGCCAGTTCCCAACTCTTGAATATTTATTGCACTGCAAAACTCTGCTGCAAATCTTAGTGGATGTGATTAACAAATTGGGAAAGTGTTTGTTCTCTTATAAGCTTTAACATTTTTATAAACTGGGATTATGTTTGCAGTATCTTATACCAAATGGGTACTGTCAATGAAGTTTAATTACGATTGCTCAGGTTTTAGTGGAATGTGGCTTTAACTAGCAGCTGACTGATGAGCAACAGATTGTCAGCTTCTGCTTTTACATAAAGGAGTAGTGTAACTTTTCACACTAAAGTAAAATTTGTCATCCAGAATGTTACAGACTGACATTGTTTCAAATTCTAAGCTTTGCTAAGTAAGCTTCTCAGCACTGCTAGGCAAACTGTTGCTCCACCGTATAGTACAAATACTGCATGTGTGGATGTAGGATTGGATGCAGCATATTGGTTCTGAACATTTAAAAGAAGCTCTTATAAATCCTAGATCTAAATCCAGATCTAAATCCAGATGTGGATGTTGGGTAGGTACTTGCAGCTGAGGTTTTGTTGTAGACCCCTTCTCACACTTGTAAATGAATAGTAGAAATTAAGGAAGTGTTCACCTTTAAGGACTAGACCTAAAACCGTGTGTACATGCTTTTATAATAAAAGCTAGGGCCATGATGTGGCAGCTCATTTTCAGCATTAGTCACCATTGAATCCACTATGAAATTCTGTATAAAACATGATAGCATGCTGTGGCATACAACAGTTGCTGTGATGGGACAGAGGAGTATGGAGAAAACTTACTAGAAATGCAGTGAGTAAATGAAGTTGACATGCCACATGGGATATTTGGAGCTACATTTCACATTTCAGAGTAGAAAAATCAATGTAAAGGGAAAAGAACTTTCACAAAATTAGTATCAGTGGCTGATCGCTCCCAGAACTTCTTTTGGTCTCTGTTACCTAATTCGAATATGTAGTGAGGGGAGCTTTTTCTATCGGTAATCTGGTGCTTTCTTTATAGTGAAAGAACAGTTGTTGAGCAAAAACCCTGCCTTTGGCAATATGTGTTAATTGATGTGTTTCTCAAAAAAAACCCTCAACCCACAACAGCACTAAACAAAATCATGCAAGGGAAGTACTGCAGGGTGTTTGATTTCTGAATATACTGGCTGACCCAAACCTGATAAAAGTATTGAAGAAAACAGTTTTATTGCCATTGTTTGTCAGAGGCATGACTTAGTCTGTGTTGGCTTTACAAGGGGCTCTAGATGGTCAGAGAAGTCACTTGGGTTCTGCTGATGTGTGCGGTGCGGTGTCAGTGGCAGAGCTGCTCTCTGGGAGGGACCCCCCCGTCCCCTCATAGGGAAAGCCGTGATAAGGGCAGTGCCTTCACAGACAGAGATGCTGCTGGTGGGCAGCGCTGTGGGAGAGGAAGCCAATGTTCACTGAGCATCTGGTTCTTCAGCTGGCCACATCCATGCTAGTAGCTGTTTACTGTGCAGGGAAATTCAACATGCTGGAAACGGATGCTTGCATTAGGTCATATTATTTGCCCTCCAGGCAGTTCAAAATTGTCCTCTATATTCTGTTTTCCAGTGATTTTCTTTATCCAGTTTCAACTGACCCAAATAACCAGGCTTTCATTTTATTCTATGTTTCAACCCAGTTGTGCTAAATCTTAGCAGCTGTTTCCTGTAGCTGATCTGAATGTTCCTTTTTAAAATTTTCAGGTATAAGGGCTGACTTTGTGGGCTTTTTTCTATCTTTCTAGTTTTTGCTTAGGAATTAGCAATAGATGTGTCATCTTGTCAGAATGCTGATTTTACATCCACTAAGACACTTGGGAAACAAGAGGAAATAAACTGATTTGGTTCACATTCTGGCTGGAGCAAGCCAGCAGGCTAGGTCTTGAATGCAGTAGCAGGCAAGGCTCTGCAGTACCTAATCAGGAAATGGAAGAGCCAGAAAAACACTTCTTGTGAAATTCCCATAGCAATTTTGCTGATAAAAGTTGTTCAGATAAGCTCCAGATAACCATCCAAGCTTATAAGTGCTCATCTGCACCATCTCTAGGTGGTTTTGAGGTTCAGTCATCACTAATGAAAAGATGTGATTGAAAGCAAAAGAAGATATGAAATGCCTTCTCCTCTAAACCAGCAGCTATCACTCACTATAACAAAACATCGCAGATAACACTGCTGGCCACTTTTCTCTATCCTTTGCTTCAATACCAAGAATATAGAGTGAGCCATCTTACTGATTCTACTGTTCAGAATGAATGTAATTCGTTTTTATCATTACTTATCAATAATTATTCATTTAAGTCTTGGCAAGAGAGGACCACAGAATTCCAAGCTGATGGAAGAAGTTCAAAGCTTTACAATGTGCCATGAAATCTCATGCAGCAATTATGTCCTGTAAAATCTTTGGCTATGGAAAGTTCAAGTGTCACCTCATTGTAATTATAGCCTTGGTTTCTGAGAGGTTTATAATTCAGCAGCAGAGAGGATGCCAATATGAACTGAGCATTCCGTACAGGGCATGGCTCTCAAACCTCAATATTATATAAATATATAATATAAAAGCAAACTCCTGGCTAAATCCTTAAAAAAGGATTTTCTTCTCTGCCTCTGGGTTGTGCTGCAGACAGAGTCACTGCTGTGCCGTGCCTTACAGACTGCTGCAGTTCTGCCCTGGAATTACTGGAATGCTGGAATCTGCTATAAACCTGAGCTCTCACAACCCTGTGCAGTGCTGTTTCTGCAGGGAAAGCGAACATCCCATGGCCCCTGACTGGAGTTTTTAGCTGTGAAGTGGCTACACAGAGCAGCTCCTCAGCACTTGCCAAGTGCTGTGCTGGGGCAGGATGTTACAACCCCTAGAACTGCTTTACTGAAAGGGAGCTGTAACCTTTCTCCATTCTCCACAACTCGTGTTGTAGAATCTGGACACCTTGCATGCCCTGTTCTCTCCTGCAGAGCAGGGGTTAGTACCACATTAAACCGTTAAGCTGGCTTCCTTCAGCTACGGCTCAACAGGCTAGTTTATGTGAACACATTCTATAACAAATAACTCCTGATTAATTTTTAATTGAATTTCCTTCTTCTTGCTATAGTTTTGTGCCAACATATTTATTAGATGGAGCCACTTTATGTGATTTGTGGACAAAGAATCCTCCTCTGATTCTTCTGTGAGTTCCTTTTAACATCAGTGAAGTAGTACAAAGTTGGGTTCCAGTATTCTAAGCAGCTATAGTTATAGGAAAATGGTTCCTTACATTGGCCCATCCATTCTACTCACATCACTTACTGCTCTTCCTCCTCCTGGTTTTCTTCTAATGAGGAGGCACGGATGGTTACTCCTGGTGAGATTCTTTTACTACAGTGGCACTTCTCAATCCCTTCCGAGAGCGTGATAGTGTTTTCAAAGAGTGCCTATTACAGATTTTTCATGTGAAGTACTTCAACCTGTATATGCACTTGGGGATTTTGAAAAAGTTTCTAAACAAGTCTGTAAGGTTGGGTGAGAGAATAATTACCGTCAGCTTCATACACCCGCGTTACCTACTATGGGAACAACTACTGGAAGAGTTGTGCATCTGTCTTGGAAATAAAAGCTTTCAAGGGAGGCACTGTGGAAAGACAGGCTCTTGATTAATATTTATCTTGTTAATTAGCTAGTGTGAATGATAACTGTTAGTAAAAATGTGTACTTTGCTTTGGTTTGTGGGTTGGGTTTTTGGGTTTTTTTTTTGTGTGTGATTTTGGTCCAGATTTCTGATACTTACCTTCTGACAGAGATGCTGCATGGGGGTGTAAAGGTTTTAGGCAACCTTTGTCTTCCCCTGTTTACCTTTTTCTTCTCTGAACAGTTCTGACTTCAATATGAGGTTTGAGGTTGCTCTTGGTAGTGTTTGGATTTATTGGGTCCTTAAAGATTGCTTTGAGAGAAGAGAAAAAGCAGGCCATGGCAGATCTGTAAGGGAACCAGTTACACAGGCAGCAGATTGCTTGGCTACTGGATTTCTGAGTTCCTCCGAGCTGTGTGTTAGTGTTCTGCGAAAACAGTATCTCTAATTATGCGATTTCAGCAACTGAAATGTATACTGTTGTTTGTTGGGCTTTTTTGGTTAATGTATGACTGTAGACTTTTTTGAGTATCATAACTTTCTAGAACAAATCTAGGCTGCAGAACTTAGGAGTGATTCCAAGTAAAATATCACTCATGTAGCAGATAGTGTAAATATTTAGACTTCTATCCACCCAAGCATAAAAGCAGAAACTAATCATAGGCAGACATTTTAGGTACATTCCAACCTCCAGTACTCAGCTTTGGGAGAGCAGTGTTTCAAGAAGAATTTGCTGATCGGTTAATGCAGAGAGACATATATTAGATTAATGTCACAGCTTGTGCTCAAAAATACACATCGCAAAAAAATAACAGTACAAGCATTTCTTCAGGCTTCTGTATTCTCGTGCCAAAAAGGGAATATGTGAGTGGATATGGATCTGGGCAAGAAACGGTATCTTCTCCCATGAAAATTGCCATGATTTACAAATGTTCCCACTCTCTTTTAATATAAAACCTTGAGCTTCAGTTTTCTATGTCTCAAAAAAGAACCCAAATCACCAGATATCACCTCTGCTTGAGGTACTGGATATTTAAGAGACAAGCCCTTCTTCATGGGAAATTCTTAATTGTGTTATGCTATAACCTGGTGATTTGCAAAGTAACACAAAATTAAAATCTATATTCAGAAGCACACGTATGCTGGTTTCTCTGTGGAAAAGCAGGAATAGTTGTGCTTCTCAGACTTTGTCATATTGCATAATTGTATTTTTAACTCTATGAGAAGGCTTGTTCATTTCTGTAAAATCTATTTATGTTCAAAGCCTAGCCCAATGGCATACAATTGAAACAATGAAAAGCTCATATTTTTCAACTGAGAAGTAGCAGCAATATCAGCAACACTATATAGTGGGCATATGCGGACAATACCAACAATGTGCTTTGTTAAGGGGGAAATAGGATCAGTGGCAAGTTCATGTTAGGAGTTTGGATAGCCCTGATTGTGCCCCCATCTCTGAGTCTGAGCAGTGACATAGGGACAGAAAATAACTGTACTTCTTGAAGCCCGGTGATATTAATTATGAGGAAGAGAATCTGACATGGAGCTGCTCGTACAAGACAGCTGTGAGCCACACAGCATGAGAGCCCTGGCTGCAGCAGGCTATGTATCTAAAGTGCAGCTAGGGAATGGGTTTGCGCTAGTGTCCAAAGGATGGTTGCCATGTGAGCAGGAGTGCTCTCTTGTGCTTCTGATTGTCTGTGCCCTCAAACAGATACAGAAACTAGAGCAGATGCTCGAGGTGTTGCTACAGCAATGAGAGGATGGATAGCTCCTCTTCTAGATGAAGGCAGTGAGGGAAATCAGAACACCACAAAAATAGTTCCACATCTGTGCCAGGAAAGAAGAATTTGCACCAAATAATGGTGATACAAGAATAAGTGAATCTGAACTGGCTATCACTGATTTTAGACTGGAGATTAATAAAGAGTTCCTAATCACAAGGATCATTCTGGAATAGTTTTCTATTGGAGATCATGGCAGCGAGGCAAAACCCCAGCTTTTGGCAATAGAGCAATCTTATGCCTTGACGTGGCAATTTCAAAGAGCAGGACTTTACTTCAGCTGTGCGCAGTACGACTTACTATTAAACTGCATTTCAGATTTGATTATTTTTCTTGTTGCTCTGAAGAATCAGTATAAGTGTTAAAGTTTAGTGAGTAGCTTTACATAGAATCAAGTAGTTTTAAAATGAAATTTAATTCACTATCTGAATTATAGCTCTTATAACTTAGGCGAGGTGTTAGCAATATTGCGGGTAATACCCCTTCTATGAGAGATTAATGTAGCTTTAATTACAAGTAAAGAATGCATACCTAAAACTACTTGCTGAATTTTATTTAACTTCTATTGTTATGTCTTCATTATTGCTGACCAAGAAGTACCCATTGAATACAAAATGTCATAATCAGCATATAGATGAACAGAAGAGTTTCTTGCACTGTATTATTAATGTAAATGAAAAGTAAGATTGCAACTAAAATAGACCCTTCTGAAAACTTCATCAGTACTTTAATTTCTCTAGGAAATAAATTACGTGATTTAATGGGTACATTAAAAATAGGTCTGGAAACACACCAACTAGTTTGCCAAGAATATTTGATAAAACAGTACAGTGTGTTGTACCTAAGATTTCCAGGGGTTGAGCAGAACTGGAAATGGTTCTACATTTTTTTTTTGTGATTTTTTTGTGTTTTGTTAAAAATCTTGAGCTTTCAAACATGAAGATAGTTTAGTTGCACTGACAGCTCTCTTCAGCTTAAATGATACACAAACACGTGCAAAAGCCTGGCCTAGAGCCACTGAAGAAACAGAGTAGATGAAGTATAAAAAGGGACTGCCAAATCCCAAAATACTGCTGTAGTAAACAGTGAAAAAAACCTGATGTTCTGATGTCAATAGCACTCATTTGGAGCTGGTGCCATGCTCTTCTTCTGGATGATGAGGAAACTTATTCTGCCGTTCGATTCAGTTACTTCACAGGAATGAGCACAGCTTGAGGCTCTGCAGTACCCTTAGTGATAAAGCAGCCAATCTGAATGGTTGGAAGAGAACGTAATGACAAACTGCCTAGCATGCACTGGTAATCAGAACTCCTGACAGCCAGGATCAGGTTTTGAGAGCTACATGATCAGCCAGAAATCGACAACTGGTACCAGGAAATTGACATCCAATTTCAGCTATGGGTGTCTTTTGGGGGGAGCATCATGAGAAGACAGGCAGTTAAAAATAGACAGGTTGTACCTCGAGTTTTTAGTTGCAGGTGATCTTCCACAAGGACGAATTTGAGGTTATCCTGTGAAAATCAGGCTGACGCTTCTCTAATACACAGATCTAGATGATTATTTCATCCAGAGTGCTTTTAGATAAAGGTCAGTGGTACGTTTTGCACATTCTCTTCAATTTTGCTAACTATTCAAGCTTGGTCCTTTTTCACATTAAGAGAAGAGAGAGGTGGGTGACTGAATCTATTCAACTATACTAATGTTTGTCTCATGGGATAGCTTTTATATTATAAAGTGGATATTGACTCTCATGGAGGTGAATATTAAGGTTTATCAACCCTAAAGGTATGTATTGACCAAGACAAACTAGAGGTCACTGCAACATCAAGAGCAAATAAATCTTAATGCTGCCAAAACAGGAAATCAATATGCATATTTTTCCACTTATTTTGAATGTCATTGAACTATCTGGAAGTATCTTGATTATGTACCCGGATTCCAAGATAGTGGATTTTTTATTGCTGTGCGTAACCCTCTAAAGACTGGTCAGAGGCTGGGCAAGGGTTCAAGAAAAGCACTGGTTACTGTTATCCCTTTCTAAATAAGACAGGAAACAGGCTCTACTGCTTTCAAAACATGTAATTTTTTATATTTAACCTATGTTGAAGCATTCATCTGTACTAATTTTCAAGCCAAAATTAAGATCTTATCTGGGGTGAATTCACTCAAATTATGAGAAATCCAGTTCACAGCCTGTAGTGACAAAACTCAACTCTGTACCATTGCACTAGACTGACTCTTCTTCATATGGTAAAATCTGAAGTGCTGAGATGTGGCTGTGAATTTAGAGTCCTAAACACATACATTGTTATAGCCTCTGACTTTCCTAGAAACAGCTTTTATATTTATGCTCTCTGAAGAAATACAAGGTCCTTTGTGATCTTTGAATGTATGTGGCTAGACACTGTTCAACAGCCATTGGCAGTACTCCTTCAGAATCTTGAGCAAACAGGAAGAAATCTGGATTCAGTTCTTGCTAAGCAACCAGGTACCAGGATGTGAATTGGAATCCTAAATGAAAATAAAATGCAGCTGAAGTAGACAAATGGAAACAGAAAGGTAATGGTTTATCCTAAAAAAAAAAAACATTTACTGATTATTTAAAGACAGGAGAGTCCAAGAGATTAAGGCAAATAAATATATTTAACATGCTTTTAAGCTCCCATGTGAGTAATTTAGTGAGGGAGAAAAAGGGATAAGGGAAGTGGAAGCAGAGGACAAATGACTGTGACTAGAAAATGAGCTTTGCTAGTTTGAAAGGTCAGCTAGAAGAAAGGAGCTGCTTCAGGTAACAGTGTGCAAGTTCATGATTGAGGATTTCAGACTGATGGTAAACCATCCTGACAGAAACTGAATTTTAGCAGCGCAAGGCTCACGGGGAGTTGGCTTGGCCTGGGATTAAAAGAAAATGGGAAGTGGGAAAGAGGCTTGAGAAAGATTATTTATTCAGGTTTTTTGAATGAAAACATAGAGCCAAGTTCGTGAAACCAGCTGGTGTTATCCCATAGCCCGACTCCTAATAGTAAGTTTTTGGTTTCATCTGGTTTTGCTTTCAGGAGCCTACAATTATTAAGAGGCAAATTTCAGCAAAATATCCCAAGGTTAGAAGACTTGAAGACTTCCTCTCCTGTGCTTTTGCAAACACCCAAGCACATGCTTTGATTTCAGGTTGCAGATTGTACCGGGAAGGGTTCTTCATCCTCTATTTGTCTCTTGCTGACCTTGTTACAACAGAGGTTGTTGCTTAAGAGAAGAAGGTGCTGAAGTTTAGTCTATATGCTTAAAATCTGGTGTGTTTGTTGTTTGGCATCTAAGGCAAAAAGTTCATTGGAAGTAAAACATGAGCAAGTGTGACCTTAATTTAGAGCCCAGTGAATCAAAAAGTAGTTAGGCCCTTGGCCTGGCTGTTCTCATCTCTGCAGTCAGAGCTGTGGGATTGCTCCTACAAACAGGGCATGGCTGACATTACAGCTCATGCAGTTGGTTTTCTGCTTCTGCTTATTCCTTGGTGACAGCACTGTTGCTTATCTGACCTTGCAATAAACTGGTTCAGAGAGTTAAATAGGCAGCAGAATAAACGTACTGCAAGTAGGGAATAGTCTCCTGCCAGCAGGGTCCAGTCCTCACCCGAAGAAAGAAAAGCGTGACCCAGAGAGGCCTTGCAGTTGCAAACATGCTCCTTTCAGGGGCAGCTAGCTGCGAGGTCATCTTGGTTATAGTGTGATGTGACTCTAGAGGCACGGTTAGAGTCACATTAGTCTGGCATAACCCTGCGCTGCTGCTGAAAAAGGCTGGTCCCATCATACCCTCATGCTCAGCCTCAGGATCTACCTTCTTTCCACCACTGCTGTTCACTCAGCAGCAGCCTGAGAGGGAGAAGGTAGCTCATTCAGCTCCCCATCTGCTGACAGTAAAGAAGGGGAGGAACAAGCAGAGGACTGGGAGGGAAAAGTGGGATCATTGCTTTTGTCAACAACTTGGATTTATGGTGGGTTTAAATGGCTGTGTGATCATGTCCCTGCCGTTGGCTGTAAGGCTTGTGAAGGCACGTGGGGTGATAGGAGATGGTCTGGGTGACACATAAGGGACATCCCTGGGTGCTGTTGTACAGATCTGACTTTACCATCACAGCAGCTCCAAAGAGACTGCCATGGGGTGATCCCCGTTGCTCAAACTTGCCAGACTGGTGGTGAAGTAAGGAAAAGACCAAGGAGCTGTGGAGTCTCCCCAGTCCCACGCCTAGCTCATGCTGCCCTCTCTAAGTTGTGCTAGCTACTTTCAGCTAAGAACCATGTATCTAGTTATTTACACAGTTTAAACACAAACCAAGCCTATTTTTCCCTCTGTGTATATTTTTTCCAATTACAGCCTTCTGCTACAAAGAACAAACCACGTCTCCCTGGACTTGAGAAGAATCTTTTGAATTGGGAGAACTTATTTTTAAAGCCAAGTAATAAGTTTGTCAATCACTTCTTTATTATCAGTCACTCTCTGATGAACAACTTTCAGACTTTAATATCAGCAAAGAGACAATCTGAGGAATGAATGCTCAAGTAATAACATGTAGGAGTTTTTATGGCCTGACTCTGTTTCTAAAGTGTATACACAATGGCCTAATTTAACATCAGTGAATGTAACAAATTCCCTGTGGCAACTGCAGCATATGGGAATTACTTTTTATGCTTTTCTTGAAGTGCACAAAACTCCCATTAGCATCACACGTTACCTATCAGGGCATAGGGTGGAGAGAGAAGACCCTGAATGTTTGTTAGGCTTGGGCTGGGATATTTTGTTGGGTTGGGCTTAGAGCAGTCCTACATGCTTCTGGATTGATTGTGTGCGACCATATTGAAAGAGATCTCATGACTACTTTATTCAATGCAACTGTTGTTAGAGGAAAACATTCCCTTCTAAAATTTGTTCTTGGTTAATTTTACAGTTCAGGCTCTCAATGCTTTTTCAACACCTGATTATTCAATTTTTTTTTTTTTTTTTTTTTTTTTGCATTAACAACTGGTTTCTGGGTTTAACAGGGGAATCTACCCAATGCAAGTACAGAGATACTCATAGAGCTTCAAATACTTGCATAATTAAACAGAGCCTCCAGACAGCCTCAGAGGTGTCCTGGCTCTGTTTTATTTGAACTAGATACAAGGCAGAGTTCTTTCTGCTGAGTTCAGTAGTTGGCCTGATAAGCTATAGGAAAGTAATTTCTTGCTTGTATTGAATCTCACTGAAATTTTCTATTAATTGTACTGTTGTTAGTTTTGCTTTGGCTTTTTAAAATCTGAATATGTGTCCTGGGTTCAGCAGTAGCAGTCATTTTTCTCCTTCTTAGTAGCTGGTGCAGTGCTGTGTTTTCAGCTTTAGTCTAATTACAGTGCTGATATGACACCTATGTTTTAGTTGCTGATAAGTAATGTTTACTCTGATTAAGTACTTTTCTGTCTCTCATGCTCTGCCAATGAGGAGGGACACGGGAAGCTGGGAGGAAGCAGAGAGAGGACACCTGATCCAGACTAGTCAAAGGGGAGTATTCCATACCACAGCACATCATGCCCAGTATATAAACTGGGGGAAGTTACCCAGAAGGGCCAGATCGCTGCTTGAGTTGGGCTGGATATCAGTCTGTGGGTGGTGAGCAATTGTACTGTTCATCACTTGTGTTTATTGTTTTCTTTTCCTTTTCCCCTTTTAGTTTTATATTCTCTGCCCTTGTTATTTCCCTTATCATTATTATTATTGGTGGTAGCAGTAGTGGTTTGTGTTATACCTTAGTTACTGGACCGTTCCTACCTCAACCCGTGGGAGTTACAT
Source organism: Psittacula echo (assembly GCF_963264785.1). NCBI lineage: Eukaryota > Metazoa > Chordata > Aves > Psittaciformes > Psittacidae > Psittacula > Psittacula echo. The sequence goes on from NC_137739.1 coordinate 14,141,070, forward strand.
TCTTTCAGTTCTCCTCCCTATCCCCCTGGGAGCAGGGGGAGGAAGAATTAGGGAGTGAGCGAGTAGCTGCATGGTTCCGAGTTACCGGCTGGATTAAACCACAACAATAATACCAAGCGAATGAGGGGTTATCATCATGGCTCAGTACTCAGACTAACGAAAAGGGTTTTTTTCTGAATAGGATGACATAAGGTTTGAAGTATATTTCCCTGGATTTCCATGAGCTGCATCACTCAGAGGTGGGAAACATCCCCAGTGCCTCAGCCTTTTCTCTCTAAGTTCTGAACTGAAGTGAGTTTGACCCAGGTAGACGCAATTGCTGTTTGATATAAATACATCCCTAGCATACATCATGTTTAAATTTGGTCTGCTCATGCTCAGTGAAGAGAGTACCAGAAATTCTTCAACAACTTACCTGTGGTTATCTGGAAATGGGCAAAATAATTGCATCAAAAGAGTTTGTGTTAGTGCGGTTGATGTCAAAGAGTTCTTCCACAGTACCTGTTACATCTGGTTTTTTAGCACCTTTTAAAACTGGTTTCAAAGCTCTGATGAAAACACGTACAGAGGGTATGATCATATTTCTTCTTAGAAACAAGGACTCTGACACAGAAATTGCAACTCCAGGGAAGGTTTAGTGAAAGAAACGTCAGAGATTTGAAGACCGAGTCCAGGAGCATCACAGATCTGAGTTGTGAAGACCATCTATCCTGATTGTCATGGGTCTTTCACAGGAATCATTAAAAAAAATGAGATTCTGTTGGTGGGAATTGAAGATCCATAGAGTTTCTCATAGGACCCAGAGCTTAGCATCATGTTCTCTGCCCAGGTTTTTCTCTTCATTAACTGCTTGGCAGTGTGCTAAACATCCAGAGGTCGTATCCAGCCTTTTGGAATCTGTGCAGTTGGTATTGACTATTTAACTGAAACATGATTTGAAGCTCACAGAAGTCTTGTCGGGTTTCTTGTCCTTATGTTCTTTCATTATGTATTCAAATCAGGAGGCAAATGTTTTCTTTTAAACTGTATACAACTTAATGTTAGGGGTGTGGACTGACCAAGGAGAGCAATTGTCTTCATGTGCAATCCAATTCTGAATATGCAGAGTAAGGACTGCTGCAGTAGTTAACATAATTCTGGCTTTATGAACAATTTTGTCAGGCTTTTCCAGACTCTCTCTGTATTTTTAATGTGCCTTTAGCAATGCAAGTCTGATCAAAGGGAATAATTTGTGCCTGTTTCTAAATGGCTGGCAAGAATTTTAACAGATATTTTGAGTAATAATTAATTAGGGATATGGTATGATAATTACTACAGAAACACAGGTCTTTTATTTAAATAGGATAATAATCATTGCTACAGTGAAAGAGTTGTTTGGATTATTCATAGAATCTCATTTCTCAAATAGAAATTTGTTTTATGGAATTAAAAGAAGTAACAAAGGATTTTGAAACCTTCCATTGTCAGAGCAACATTTCATTTTAGTGCCTTTTTTTTATAATCAGATCTTTGTATTTCTGAGTTTCTCTCATTTGTTATCCTTCCTTCCGTGGGGAATAAGTACCCAATTTTCTACTTTTGCCATCACAGTAACTCTAGTACAGATTTGGGGTTGCTTCAATGACTCTGTTCAGATCCTGAGCTAAAATAAAGCTCTTATGGATTGATTCATGTCAGTAGATCATGTAACTGAAATTTTCAGTTTGTTTTTCTGTTCTGAATTTTAAGTCTCAAGTCTAAATCTGGTTATTACCCTACCTTAGTCAGAGACTTTTAGTGGGTTATTGTCCTGGTTTTGGTTAAACCACAACCATTCTATTTCTACATTATATGCATTTTCCTATCTACTGATGCAGATAAGGCAAGAGACTTCGACCTCGCTATACGTATATTGTAAGGCCCTAAAACTGCCAGCTAGCACCAAGCTGGAAAAACTTTAGTAAAGCCATTTTTTGCCGGAGTTTGTCTTTTTTGTAGAACTAGAATGATTAAGTTGTCAATCGTGCTGGAATTCTGCATCTGCAAAGAACTAGGACAAGGGAAATGCTGGCAGTGTTAAACCATTCTGTTTGATGGTATATAATGCTGGGACCTGAATTTTGAGGTTGTAATCTCTTTAGAGCTGTGGTCCGCTTCGGAAGAAGCGGAAAAAGGCAAAGAAGAAACTGTTAAAGTTAAATGTTCCTCTAAGTACAGCTGCACTTTCTTGCAGTAATGCTTATTCTTCCTATGCAACTGAAATTTTAAGTAGTGAGTTTCTTCATCGTACTCCCATACCTAAATTCCTGGGCTGACTGAATGTCCAGCTGCAAGGTGCTAAGGTATTGCCTGTAGTCAGTACATCACAATGACAGCTGGCTATGTAACATTGTTACTTGCATTGTAATTAAACAACATGGAACATCTTTACCTTTTGACAAGGGCCTGTAGTGACATGCCAGAGGGGAGACTGAGATGAGCTCTTAGGCAGAAGTTCTTCCCTGTGAGGGTGCTGAGGCACTGGCACAGGATGCCCAGAGAAGCTGTGGCTGCCCCATCCCTGGCAGTGTTCAAGGCCAGGTTGGACAGGGCTTGGAGCAGGCTGGTCTAGTGGAAGGTGTCCCTGCCCGTGGCAGGGGGTTGATCTAGATCATCTTTAAGGTCCCTTCTAAACCAAACTAGGCTGAGATTATATGATTTTAAAGGGAGCTTTTCATTTGAAAGTTCTGGAAAATATTTCAAAACCCAAAACTATCAAAGCCAAAGGGTATTTTTTCCATTAAAAACTCACACAGATTAAAGGCAAATGCTGTACTACTGCCAGAATCATTGGCCATATGACTTTTGCATCTTTTGTGTATGCCCACTGATAGCACCATGATCTTCATATTCTAAAGGAAAATACTTGCTCAGAGATCAGGGGCATGTACAGGATGAAAAGTCTTTGATACACCATTCAGGAACAATGAGTAAGTTGCCTTCTGCCTGGAACGAGCCTGATGCCTATTTTCTAACCATTAAACTGTTATCTTGCAGCTTTTATATACTGTATTATGAGCCCTAATTTCCATATCTCTTCCAAAAATTCCTCTGTGACTTGGTGCTCTGCCATTTCCTTTCCCTTTTCTGAGAAAAAGACAAGACATTGCTTTGCACTTTTGGTAGCAAGTGAAAGGAGGTGAAGTAGCATCGTTTCTTGGGGCCTGGCATTGTGACTTTTAGATGAAGGCCAGAAGAAAAGAAATCATTATGGTTAGAGGGCCAGAATTTCTTTCAAGAGCCACCTTAAGCTTATAATTTTTATCTAAACTTAGACCTCCTGACATGTCATCTAGACTCTTCAGGGTGTCTTCTCAACTACTTTAAGACCTCTTTCTCCAAAATCTAACTGACTTGGTGTGAGTGACAAAGGAGTTTGAAAAGCTGCATTTTCTTGCTGTCTTGTTCATGCAGAGGAGCACACAATACTTCTTTCCCCTTTCACCTCTGGTTAGCAACAAGTGCAAGTGTGAGTTCTCACAAGTGAGGGGCTGAGCAGAGAGGGTTCCTGTGCTCAAATATAACCTGCTTCATTTTTGTGAAGTCTGAAAAGAAGACACTTTTCACTTTTTTCCATGAGCCTGTAGACAGAGCAAAGATGAGTTTTCTTTTAGCTTCTCAGCAAATTTAAGCCTCACAATTCTAGACTTAAAAAAAGATGAGCCTGAGCAGGGAATAGTTTGAGTACCACTAGTTTTAGGTGGCTGTTTGTGGGAATGCCCTATTCATTCAGAGCTGGATTCCTAATCATACAGGTTTTTACAATTTGAGAGGCAGCAGCTTGTGTGTATGTGTGGAGAGGAGATTCCTGGCTCTCAAAACCTGTTATTATGAGGCCAGACTTTATTTGAATGCTGCCTGATGCCAGCGCAGATGAAATCAGCAGATTGTAGTGTAATATGGTAACTGCTTAAAGAAACTGGTGTGAACGGGGAGGCGGCAGCTAATCGGATTAAGGAAAAGTCTATCACAGCCGCAGCTGTCAGTGGATTTTAGCAGATTTTTTTATCACTATTTGTGTGGGAAAACACACAGTGGAGGGAATCTAATGAAGGAGATTGAACTAATAAACAGAAGTACTTTTTGATCTGATAGTTGGTTTTCTGAGTACTTTACTCTGGAGAGGTTCAGGGAAAATTTTGATGTAAGTCTTATGAAGAAGAAATAACCCAGAGACATTTTAGGAAGAAGAAGGTGAAGTGATTGAAATGTTCTCTTCCATCATGGCTTAAGCACAGCCAGTAACTCAGAAACACAGCCGCTCACTCACTCCCCCTTGATCCACCCCCTGCTCCTGGAGGGATAGGAAGGAGAATCGAAAGAATGTAACTCCCACGGGTGGAGATAAGAGCAGTCCAGTAACTAAGGTATAACACAAATCACTACTGCTACCACCAATAATAATAATAATAATGATAAGGGAAATAACAAGGGGAGAGAATACAACCGCTCACCACTCACCGACCGATACCCAGCCTGACTCAAGCAGCGATCTAGCCCTTCCAGGTAACTGCCCCCAGTTTATATACTGGGCATGACGTGCTGTGGTATAGAATACCCCTTTGACTAGTTTGGGTCAGGTGTCCTCTCTCTGCTTCCTCCTGGCTTCCCATACCCCTCCTCACTGGCAGAGCACGAGACTGAAAAGTCCTTGATCGGAGTAAACATTACTTAGCAACAACTAAAACATAGGTGTCATATCAGCACTGTTCTCAGACTGAAGTCGAAAACACAGCACTGCACCAGCTACTAAAAGGAGAAAAATGACTGCTACTGCTGAACCCAGGACATCTTCACATCTCCAAAAAAAAAAAAAAAAATTAACAAAAAAAGGTCACTGTAAAATCCCAGAGCTCTGCTTTAGAATCTTGAGAAATTCTTGGGACCCAGGTGCAGACATTGCTGCTGCCCCATCCTCCCCCGTACACATGCTCTGACCCTGGCTAGGAGAAAGCAAATGTCCCCATAGCAAAGCCTGCAGCTGGGACAGAAGGCATATGAAAAGAACTGTTCTGGGAAGTACAGCTGGGATTAAGCACAAAAAATGAAGCAGAGATGGCCATCATGTCTAAAGTCCTGAAAATTTTCCTACGTGAGTGTCCTAAGTGCTGGCCAGGTCCACAGCTGAGATGGGGCTTGGAGAGGCGATGAGGCAAATTACCAAGTGTTAGTTTTAACCTCACATTTGAAAGAGGCTGACTCGAGTAGGTGGCACAGGCATGATGGATGGGGAATAAAGGTGCTTTGAACTCAGGCTAAAACTGAACCAACAACCAACTTCATGCTCCTAATTGGAATTATTCAATTAATTGAAAATTCAGGGAACATGTTGCATTGTACTTATTGCATTTACAGCACAGCCCCACTGACTTGAGTTCCTCAAAAAAAGAAATATATCCTTGGTGAACACCAAGAAAAGTTGATTCCATAAACCTCCCTTTCATCTTGCAGGAGCTCTATGACAGGGAGGAAAAAAAAATTACCAAGCTTCAAGTGAGAGCAGTGTTTTCATGTGCACCAACTGTAGGTCATTTGTCCTGCTTCCTGGCAGGACTGCTTAGCTCAGGCAGAGCTCTGTGCAATGATGGATAGACATTTTCCACTTTTAGGAGTGTTGTTTTGAGGGGCTTAGTATCTCTTTTTGTCCCGGGTTCTAGCCAAAGGGGTATTGCATACCACAGCACATCATGCCGAGTATATAAACTGAGGGGAGTTACCCAGAAAGCCCAGATCACTGCTCAGGTCAGGCTGGGTATCAGTCAGCGGGTGGAGAGTGGTTGTATTCTCTCCTCTTGTTATTTCTCTTATCGTTATTGTTATTGGTGGTAGCAGCAATGATTTCAGTTATACCTTAGTTACTGAACTGTTCTTATCTCAGCCCGTGGGAGTTATGTTCTTTCTATTCTCCTCCCCATCCCTCCAGGAGCAGGGGGGAGGATCAAGGGGGAGTGAGTGAGCGGCTGCATGGTTCTGAGTAGCAGCTGGGTTTAAACCATGACACTTTTAAAGCTGCACTATAATAGAAGTTGGTGCTTTGGTCCAATTTTATGTCATAGGAAAACAACCAGCACAATCTGATAAACAAAACATGCCACAATTGAGAAAAGACTATGGGATATGCTTGAGGTCTCCATTTAAAACAAGTAGTGGCACTGCTGGTATGAATCAGTGAAACTAAGACAGGAGTCAGAGCCTGTGTTCTAATAATTAGATCATGACAGAAGATGATCAAAGTAACATTCACAGTTTTGTTAGTTAAGCTTCCATACTGAAACAGGTTTTTCTTCTGTTCAGATTCATGGCTGTGTGCAGGTTGGGGTGAATGTACTTTCAATTCTTCTCTTCATCATATATCAGAATTGAGCAGGAACTAACTGAAGTTAGTTGAGGCAGAAGAGCACTTTGGATTTGCTGGCTACTTGCTGTGGATGAGGCTTCTAAAATCAAGGCAGAATCCTTTAATCCAACATTTTTCTTCTTTTCTTTTTTGTTTGTTTGAATGCTTGCAAAATAAACTGCTGTATCAGGGTGTTCAGTCCTGGAGCTAATTGAAGGGAAGAGGTTTATTCTGTGCTACTAGTGAATTAGAGGAGAGGAAAACAGACCTTATAGTACATGTGTTGCTTTTTAAAAAGGGCAAGCAAGACCAAAATTGAAGAAATGCAGTTTTCTAAAGGTTGTTAAAGACCTCACTTGTTTTTCCTGAATATTTTTATAGTTAAATAGAAAAATATCTTACTAAATACTCATAATTTTACTGTTTTGCAAATTCTTATTTTGTCTCTCCCATGCTCTTTGTTCACTGTTCCACAGTGCATACGCAGAGGACAGTCTCTTAGGAGTTAATGAGGTCAACTTGTTTCACACTGTTGAAAGTGCAGACACCTCTGCAGGCGGGGCATTGCAAACCTTTGATCTCTGGAAAGGGAAAGGCTGGACTTGGGGCTGAAAAGGGGAGTTCCTGAGCAGTGCTGAAGTGCTAGGGCCAAGGAGCAACAAATGGCAAATCAAAACATTCTGCTGTGATTTAAACTTGAATGTGGAAAACCAGGTTTTTTTCTACTTGGGTATCTCAGTGCTTGTCATATGGTTTTGCCTCTTGGCTGTAAGGTCACTGCCAGGCGTCGTGGTTTAAGCCCAGCCAGTAACTCAGAACCACGTAGCTGCTCGCTCACGGCCCCACCATTCCCCCCCGCCCCCGCTCCCAGAGTGATGGGGAAGAGAGTCAAAAGAATGTAACTCCCATGGGTTGAGATAAGAGCAGTCCAGTAACTAAGGTATAACACAAATCACTACTGCTACCACCAATAATAATAATGATAAGGGAAATAACAGGGAGAGAGAATACAACTGCTCACCACCTGCCTGACCCAAGCAGTGATCTGGGCCTTCTGGGTAACTCCCCCCCAGTTTATATAGTGGGCATGACGTGTTGTGGTATGGAATACGTTTTTGGCTAGTTTGGGTCAGGTGTCCTGTCTCTGCTTCCTCCTGGCTTCCTGTGCGCCTCCTCACTGGCAGAGCATGAGACTAAAAAGTCTTTGATTGGAGTAAGCATCACTTAGCAGCAACTATAAAACATTGGTGTATTATCAGCACTGTTCTCAGACTAAAGTAGAAAACACAGCACTGCACCAGATACTAACAAAGAGAAAAATGACTGCTACTGCTGAACCCAGGACACCAGACTGAGAAAAAAAGCTGTAGCTCAGTATGGTCAGATCTCATTTTAATCCAGCTCCTGTACTGGCTGCAAAGCTGGATGAGATTTTCAGCGTTGTTATGTCAGATTCCAGCACCCTTTTTGTAGGGTTTATTCTCAGGAGTCCAATTCTTTGTGTTGAGAACCCTTTATGGTGCCAAAATGACAGAAAAATATCTTGGTGTAAGACCTGCTTTTCAAGGTTAATATCTCTTTGCTCAGTGGAAGAGTCCTTTGGCCTCGAGGGCTCTTTCTGTCAGTCTGCTTTCTTTTTCCCTTGCATACACACTCATCCTTTCTGTTCTTTTGTTCTCTTTCAATGTTCAAACCAAGAAAATTGCATATATGTCATGTTAAAAATGTATGAGAGTAAACAACAATTCACAACATTCAGTGTCTTTTTGATAATAAAATAACTAGAAATGCATCTCTGAAATAACTTTCCACATCTTTGATGGAGGAGGAGAGTGGAGAAGAGAGTAAAAATAGAAAAGCAGCCAAAGTAGGGAACATCATCTCTTCATTTCAAATGCCTTAGTGCTCAGCTCCGTTGCACTTTCATCCCAGCCCCACCTTCACAATGTTTAAGCTTTGGCAGATACTTCACAGGACTTTGATTTCCACAAGCAAGAAGATGTGTACAAAGATGCTTCTGCAGGTTGTCCTTTCAAAACATGGACCTTTGCTTTCTAAATTTTCATCTCATCACAGTAGTCATATGTGTGGAGGAGATGAGATTCACTGAGATAAGAGCAGAAAATTAAGCACTGGGTTGACTGCAGAAATGTTGCTGTTATGCCCAGTAATGGTCTTGTGTTGAGTAAATTGATCATGCTAATGCTGAATGATCCAAGACCAGAATTTGTACAGCCAAATAAGTCTTCACAAGATGCTGACAGCAAAGCATTATCATGCATCCTACTTGGGCAACCACTAACCAGGCAATAGTAGCAGATCTGTGATTGGTGTTTTCAGCTGCAACTCAGCAGTGTATCTGTTGAGTACACAAGAAGGAGTTGGTGTTAGCAGAGACTAAGAAGAATATTGTAGCTAGATAACGTTTGCAAAGTGCCATGACTGTTAAATAGTTGTTTATTTAGTTTATGTCCAAGCATAAGCATCTTGCACTTGGCATTGATGTATCATAAAAATAGTAATTTGGTTAGTGTCAGTACTTCTTAGAGAACAGGGTTCCAGGTTCCTGTGCTTTTCCACAGCATTACCCAAAAAGCCCAAGAAGTTTCTTTCTCTGGTAAACAGTGTGGGAGACTAGAAATCCTGAGGAGCACCAACTTCACATCTTTCAGACATGGCTTTAGGTTTGAGGGCTTTTGGATGCCCTTTATATTGCTTGGTTAACAGATTGACTATTGGATCAACTTTGTCTTCAAGAAAGCTAACTTCAAGAGCACGTGGCTGTCTGGAAATGAAGAACTTCAACTCCTGGGAGCCAAAAGGCTCTCAGTTCATTCTCCACAGCAGATGTGTCTGGGAGAGGAGCCATGCAGTGAGAGTGAGCTGGTAGAAAAAACTTCCATGAGCTTCAGTGACATGGGTGAAAATATGGCTGCTCCCATGAATTGTCTCACTTTAGGAGAATCAGCAAATCTGACTTAACTTTCCTAGTCTTTCAGAGGCTTTTTCCCAGTGAGTTCCACTCTCCATGAAATACATGCAAATTATGACACAGCACTACTTCCTTTCTTCAGTTAGGTCTGTGGCAAAATTCCTGTTACCTGTGGTGAACACAGGCTTGGGCTTTTGGTCATTCTAGAGGCATATCCCTTTAGGAGTATTTTAAACGATACTAACTTACCACATTCAACTTAATGCTCCAAATTGCTCTTGACAAACCAGCCCGCTGTTATCCTCTTCTTTCATCAAGCTGGACACTGGAGAATAGTTGTTCAAGGATCTTCATCTAACTCTAATTTGAGCTGGTAGTGCATGTATTTTAGCCTGCTGTGAAAACATGTGAAGATTGTGTATACGCTCCAGTGGACAGAGGGGACATAGGTGATCTTACACAAGATTTCAGAGAAAGTGGTAACTTCCTTAAACTTGTAAAACGAGTATCTCCTGGATTCTTCTTCCATATTTTTGTGGAAGAAGAAGACTCCAAACAGTACAGCATCACTCAGGCTGCATAAAGCACAAAATATCAACCCCCAAATTCATGGTCCACACAAAGTAAGAATGTAAGATCAATTTTTCAGCCTAATAATAACACATGCAAATATTATCCCTTGGTTTGGGAACAGATGCATTTGTTTAAGATGTTGCAACCCCCTGCTGTTTGTGGCAATCCTTGTTAGCTATGCCACCATAACAGAATGTCAGACTGGATTAGGTTTGAGCCACTTAAGAAAAAAAGTTTAAAGTCCCTGAAAGACCCTGGGAGCGTTCATGCTGGCAGCTGGTAACAGCTTTAAGATGCCAGGGGTGCAGAAGTCTGTCTTTGCCTTACGTGACATAGATACTTAAGCCTTATTTTCAAAAGTGGTTCAGGGGTTTTCAAACCCAAGTCTCATCCTCTCCTACATATCTATATTGCTTTTCCCACTCTTCTTTCTAAATAAATAAATGATCAGCTCAGACTACCCGTCCCAGAACAGATATCTGCACTCTAAATTTATTCCTCACTATTTCAGAAGCTCTTTGTTATTAAGCAGTTTTGTCATTCTGTGAACCATCAGTTACCAAACAGTAGCTTAAAATATATAATATCTCTTGTATAGTATAAAATGTAGCTGTTGTTTTAACTCACAGCTGCATTGCCACATCTTCTTTCTGGAGACTTTATTGTTTAGCCAGTTCTGTTTAACTCTCCCAGCGAAAGGAAATTATTCTCCTTTTCCTTCTTTATGCCTTTCTGCAGCACATTTGCATCCTTAAATGTTTAAAAAAAATAACTTGAAGTATATCAAATTGAATAATATACCAGCCTGTCCAATTACTTGATTTCTCTCCCCAGCTAGTCTGGTCCAGACTAAGAGTTTTCATCTCCTTTCTCCACTAGACCCTTAACAGGGCTCACCTCTACCCTCTCGCCATAACTCTGTCACCCCCTCAGCTAGCATCAGCTGGTTGACAAGGAAAAGCCATTCAGCACTCTGCAATCCTTCAGGGCACAACTCATTCAATCAGGACGGGACAGATTTATGGCTCCTCCACTTGTGTCCCAATTTCCTGCACTGACATCCTGATTTGTTTCTGTGACATTAGGGAGTTGCCAGGAATGGTGTTTGCTCACTCTCTAGGTACATGAAGGAGGTGGTTATGATAACAGTCTAGAACTGCCTGCAAGAGGGTGGGAAAAGGCCTGACAAAAAGGGACCCAATTGAGTCTGGGACTTCCCTGGGGTTTAAATGCATTTTGTTAATCTGTTTTTCCAGTTTCTAACAGAGCACCAATAATACTGGTAAGACTGTTTTGTGAGGGGGCAGCATGAAACTATTAGTAATACAAAAAATGCTTTCTAGTATCCATCATGCTTGTCAGATGTGTGTAAAGTATATGCCATCTTGTGTTGACAAGCCCAAAAAGCAGCTGTGATTTTGAGAACTGAAATTACATCTACTGTTTGCTGTTTGAAAATCAGGCAATACAAAATACCACAGAAAGATTTGATACTTCCCAAGTTTCATCTGAGAGCTTTCCCTCAGATTTCCTGGAAGAAACATGGATATGAATACATAAAACATCTGAATTAACATTTCTGCTCTCTAGGGCCATAAGGATAGGAAGAGAAAAGAACCACAGTTTTCCAAGAACTTGTAAGTTAAGCAGTGGCAATTGTGAGAAATCTTTCAAAAGTGTGCTTAAGAGGAGCTTGAAATGACCTAAGTATGAAATTACCTCTCACTTCCCTCCATTATAGTGCTCATTTGAGAGATTTGCTCCTTGGAGGTTTATTAGACTTGGGAAAGCATCGACAATTTCAGTGCAGGTATTATCATCTACATGGACAAATTCTGAGTACTGAAACACTGTTGAAAGTTTCCATGTATGCTCTAGCTCTGAAACTCGGATCCTTTTGTTTCCTTGATATTCAAAAGTTGTGCCTAGCCTGACTCTGTTGATCATAATGGTAGAACATCAGCACAGCCAGTTTGTTTTTATAAACCCTGTCTTGGGCTGATAAGAAGTTCTAAGCTTAGAAAGGGCTGTTGTAGTGATCCTCATGTGCCCTGGATATGGAACCTGGTCAAATAGTTGTGGTTGGACCAAATGAAAAAGGCTAAACCAGGATTCACTCAAGGCAGTTCTCCATTTCCCAACAGAGCAATGGGTCTGGAAATATTTTTTGGGTTTTGTTGTTGTTTTGCCTCCGCAACTCACTGTCAGATGTATTCATGTCCATTACCCCCCAATATTGGTTCCAGGTTCAAAAGGAAAGATCTTGTTACTATGAATTAGGTTCCACTTCTTTTATAATAATGTTTGTTTGTTCAATGGCTTCGCTTTGTTTTAAATATTTATTGTGGGGAGTCATGGAGCTCACATATTGTCACATGCTTCTGAAAATGGGGAGGGCAGGTAAAAACTGCAGCTGCAGTCCTGTTCCTTTGTTAGCAGAAAAGGCATGAGAAGAAGCATCAACAGTGTTCCCAGTGCACCTAACCCACTGCTGGCTTTACGGCACAAGGCTGGGTTTTCCTTCTGTGTGATACACAGTCTTGCCAGAGTTGCTGCAGTCAGAACTGTTCCTGTGGGTGATAGCACATACCCTCGTGAATCTTAACAGCAGGCAGCAGTTCTGGGGGTGTTGATTTGGGGTAGAAGAACAGAAAATAAGACTCTCAGCTAGATCAGTTAAGGGATCCTGATTTTTGGAGGGGGTTCGTTTCAGTAATTTCCTGTGGCATCCAGGACAACTTGGGTACAGTCGAAAGGGAGGGTAGCTGTGATGAGAGGCCACAGGGCAGCAACATAGATTTACACTAGATTACAATAGCCATGTTCCCTGCTGATGGCAGGTTACCTGCTGCTCTCCCAGTCTTTGCTACTGCCCTAGATATGCTATTTTCTAGGTCTTTCATTAGCAGCTTTCCTATTGAAGAATGCCAGGGTGCCCCCAAGGAGAACAGTCCCACCCTTTCTTCCAGAGCAGATACCACCAACACACTGGTCAGCATAAATGTATTTCTTGGTGCCCAGCAGTGCCTTTTTCACCCCATGTATAGTTTAACACAATACACCCACACTGGGAAATGTCTCTGCAGTATGTCTGATTCTGGTGAGGAAAGTGAAGGAAGGGAAGAAGATTAGAGACAATGGGGTCTGGGGGGAAATAGCCAGGGCAGTAGGATGCAGTAGGAGCTCAAAGCTTTCCTGCAGTAGAAGTGGAGCAGAAGTTTATGGGGGGTTGATGCTAGGCTGTAAGGACCTGCTGGGGAGGGAGGTATGAAAGAGATGTGCTTTCAAAAGCAGGAGTCTTTGTTCCCCACCCCAGAGAGGAAGCTTTCCCCTCCATGCCTGCACTTGCCTCGGCGTGGATACACCTCCCATCCTGGGAATGGTTTTGGGTTGGGCTTCACACTCACTCAAGACAAACAGGTTGGTCATGAGGGCTAAAGAATGCACTCCCTTGTGAACGAGATGAAAGGGTAAGATGGTCTTCTATTTGCAAATTCACACTCAAATTTTTCATCCTCCCATGTGTAGCCCAGGTGCATTGGTTAATTCTGCATAGGGAAAATTGCCCTGGAAAACCAAACACTTTGTCTAGCCTTAGTTGCTTCCTTAAAGCGAACATTGCACAGCTTTAATTATAGTTGAAAACCAGAGTCTGATATCTTTTACAACAGAAGTTTCTTTTTGAGTTAAACAATGATGAAGAGATTAATGGAGCTCTGTAGGAAGATGAATTTTGATGGAGATGAAATACTGTCTGTGCAATTTCAGATGATTGATTTTCGTTGATTAGGTACCCATCAAAGTGCAGTCAGTAATGCTCAGGGTATGATCATAATACACTGAAGAAAGGGGCAGCTCATTAAATGAAGAGAATCATCCTGCCAGCCCATCACCCAGCCCCCCATATTCTCTGTTATTGCCTAAGGAATTCAGGCCTCGCAAGACTTCACTGCTATTTGGAAAAGGGTATGGTATATATACCAGACTGCAATGAGAGAGTCCTTGATATGCAAAATGGGGCATGCAAAGATTTCTCTTCATTTATTTTATTTATTTTTGAAAGTTTTGAACAAGCATAAATTATGCTGTGAGTATTCCCTAATTTGAGAGGAAGCAGTTCACTATTATGGAAGAGCAGTCTTCAATTTGGCTATTCCCAGAGTAGGAGTATGCTGCTAAATCATCTCTGTTATCAGTAGAGCTCTAAAAACAAGGCTGTTGACCATGAGATGAATTTTGTCACAAGCTTGATGTAGGAGTCAGTTTTGACATTGCTCTAAATGTTCTCTTCTCAAAGAAAAGCTCTATTGAGAGCAGATGTATAAAAGTTAAGCAGGAGATTTTAGATTGCATAAATGAGAATGAGACATCTGATTTACCCAGGCTTCCACTGAGGGTTGCGAATTTCACTGTCCTTTATGCCTTTGAAAAATCTTTCCTTAAACCACCATCTTACAAAATGTGGTAGGAATATAGCAGCAGGATAAGTCAGTTTATATCTGTACAGGTTTCTTGATTTTGATGTCACAGCGCATGTTCATAACTCTTCCAAAGGACTCCAGTGTTTTCATGTCACTTATCCTAGGCTCTGTGAACCCGTGCTTTCACGTGTCCTGTAGGATGAACGGATTTGATTTCATTTCAGGATGTTTTGGTGACCTCAGATAAATTTGTTGGAAGAAACCTTAGCTTGTCCCTTTGTGTCATTCAAATCAGTGAGGCCATTGCACGCTGACATATCAAACCACTGAGGTCTACCTTTGTGCAAGCTCTCAATTTGGTTTTGCCAACTTCATTTTGGATTCATACTTTAGAAGCACAACTCATAACAAAAGTGAAAGTTATGTTGACTCACCACTACTGCTGTGTATTGGGGGATTTGAGAATTTAGTACATAAATGAATTTGTGTGAATATTTATGCTTCATTAGTTACTCACTAGTGTGGAACATGCTATGGAAACTTTATACTTACTGATTTTCTCAAGTTAAACTGCCAAACTGTTCATGACTGATATTCCCATATTAAGTGGGTGCAGCTTTTAACACTTGACTTAACAAGTACCTTTAATTTCACTGAACATAAGTTATTGATCATGGTGCTTGTTGCCTGGAAGCTCCATTCCTGATTGTTAATTGAGCCATTGATTTTTTTAACGTTATCATTAACAAAAGGCGAATGCTGTATTGCATAGTGGTCTGCTTAAAGTGGGCAGGGGAGCGCTGTAGCTGACCTAAGAAAAAAGATAGATTTTTAAACCTATCGCAGTTGAAATCAGTTCAAAAACTCCCATTGACTAGAATTATGAGAGAATTTTGCTCAATATGGATTTGATCTGGCAAAAGTAAAGTTAATAGGAAAGTTCTGCAGATTGAGGATGCCAGGTCAGACCAGATGTTTAGTACAAATTCTGCATGTTAGCATGCTTAGCATGACACTAAATCCAACCCAATAGGCCTTGCTGAGAAAAACCTCGGCTTTATAAGCTCAGGCTTGGCACCACATTCATACAGCCAAATAGCTCCCTGTTCAGAGCTGGTTTACAGCCAGCCCGCTTGCAGCACAGGCACAAGAAGCTTGCCTCTGTCTGCAGAACACCGTTTAGTCTCTGCCAAGGCTAGTGGAGCCCCACTGATGTATCCCAGCTGGACCAGCCCACTGCCTTATCTGATACTGCCTTCACCATAAGGTGTCCACACAGCAAAACACACCCAAGAGAAATGCCACATCAAGCTGTGAGATGGAAAGTGATAGCCCCATGTTAGATGTAGAACGTGACATGGACATGAAGGGTTAGTTCTAAGCTTAGGATTTAAGGTGAACAATGATGATGCTGGCAAGATGGGCGCAAGCGTCATATATACACACATCATAGATACATACCTGTGTGTGTCTGATATTATGAATATGAGCTGTAACTGAATTTTGTGTCATTTCTGGTGTACAGTGGTATGCACTATGCAAGTATCTGTTTAATTACAACTATCTCATTGTCTTAGAATTGATATTACTGTCTATGAGGTCATCTCAAGTGCCCACAGGCTTTGGAGAAGGTACCTCAGTCCACTAAAAGCCTTTTGCTTCTATTCTGTCATGCGCAGCTTTCAAGACTTTTAAAACAGAACAGAAACAATGTTTCTGTCTTAAAAGCAGATGATGGAATTCATTTTCTTCCTCTCCTATGGACACTTACTAAGAGCACATACTACAGGACTCAGAGAGCAAACTCTTCTGAGCTGTCTTGCATTACATGGTAATTTTTAATTGGCATGACTAGTAGATGGAGTCTAGCTAGTTTGAAAGGATTCATTATTGCTATCCTTGTAGAATCACGTCTAGAAAATAAAAATACCTATTAGAGGCTACTGCAGAGGTGCTCATATTCATGAGCCCCCTGCAAAACACTATTGCAGTCTGACAACTGTGGTAAGAAAGTATTCATGAGTTTACGATTTTGAAGGGTTTGAGTTCTTTGTAGTTCTCCAAACAGTTTCCAGAAACTATTTTATGACAGTTTTAAAAGACTTCAAAGACTTTTACTTTTGGGTATACCAGCTTTCTCTGGAAGACAGGAGTGTGGAGTGAGGTCTAAGCAGAGGTAATAATGATTCAGGTGACATCAGCTCTCCTCATTTCCTGACCTTGTGGGGCTGACAGTTTTAGTGAGGATGGAAACAATGCTGATTTCTGAAGGCTGTCAAGTGCAAGCAGTTTTCTGCTGAGTTGTAGGAGGCTGGAGATCTATAAACCTTTTTAAGTGCTGGGAGGAATGAGAGGGCATTGTTTTCATTGCAGCTGGTCTTTGAGTCAGAAAGAGAATAGTAACTATTGAGGGACAGACCTCTGCAACAAGACTAAGCTTTATTTATTAACTAGTAAAATCTCTTAAAAGGAGAGTGAGCAAGCAAAAATGTTAGTTCTGCTGCTGTGGACAAATAAATAAGGATGCAGAAATTGTTACAATAGCACAGCATGAAATTATATTGGTAAGGCAACACAAGTTCTTCTGTTTTGAAAAATCAACAGAAATGTGAATAGCGTTTCAGGACTGTCCAAAACTAAAATACTACTGGAAAGTAACACCCCAAAAATTTGGGGGGAAGTAGCGTAACAATGATTACTGGTTGCAGTTCTTCAAAGAGTTCGTCTGACTTGGGCTAAGATGTTTCTGCATTAAATCCTTGGTTCTATTCCCAGCCCAATCAACTGGCTTTTTGAAAGAGTGTAGGATGTATTTATTGAAATAAAAAGTCAAACGTGAATCTGGTGGTGTACCAAATAGGCTCAAGATGGTCTGAAATGGCACCTTGGGAGTTTCATGTTGTTTGGCTCATATTTATTCCAGTGTTTCAGGACAGTGTGTCAAACTAACCACAGTGAGCTCTACTGAAGACCTGGTTACTCTCTTTATGCCTGAAAGGAAGATGATGTGAAATTACTCATAAATATTTTGGGGTCTTTCTATATAGAGGTCTCGGCTGTTGACTTTTAGCATGTTAGGTAGCTACATGTAGAAACACAAACTGGGAGAAAAGCGTGTAGTGCACTTCCACAGTATTTTTTTGCCCATAATCTAAATACTTCCTGAGTTCAGCTGCTCATCTCCATGAAAAAATGTATGTGTGTCTGGGTGGGGTTTTTTTGTGACTGAGTAAAGAGGCACAAAGGAGAATTTTTAGGGTAGCGTGTTACAAAGCACGTTTTGTTTCCTAAATGCTCTTTGGTTCTGGGGTGGCTGTACAGAGATCCCCATTTTCTGAATATTTTGGATCTGTGATCAGACCTGGCGGTGGAAATGGTCATCGTGAATTCTTGCCTTTTACGTGAAGGGAACATGAAAATGTGCAGAACCAGGTGGAGGTCTCATTTTTTTTTTTTTTTTTTTCAAGGAAAGCCTAATCCCTGCCTCTTTAAAACAAAGGAGAAGAAAGCCATTAGGTTGGGTCTGGTTCTCCTCCTCTCTCTTCCTGCTCCTGGGATAGACAGGGTTAGGACTGTACTTCCCAGGCTTAGAGAGCAAGAGGGGGGGAAGTCTTATTTGCATGTCATTTGCAGCTCAATGACAGTGTTGTAAGCTATCATTTCCCAGCTAAGAGTAATACCAGACTGTGCACATAACTGCATAAGGTGCGTCACCTCTTTCAGAGAGCAAGTGCTTTACTAAGGTGCAAGGTAAGCTTAATTTACAGTAATCACATGGGACACCTCCTCCTACAGTCACTTCCCAGGATCCCTCTGGATAGTTAAAGTCTCCCCAAAGACTTGACAGGATTAGGTAACAAGGGCTCTTTGAATACTGTGGAGTTCTTTCCCCACATTTTTTCCTATACTGAACATGCATATGCTTTCAGATCCTGGCTGGTGAAATCACCCCATCTCTACTGCATTCACAGCTACTTTTTTCCTTCCATCCTGTTGTGTTAAAAGTGATAAAAAACTATATAAAAAGAAAACAAACAACCCATCTAGTCTCTTAGTCAGTTTGATTTCTGTCCATCTAACATTATTAATGGAACCTGAGGTCCAATTTTGAGCAATCCAGTGAAAGACACTGGCACTTGGCTTCTTGCATTTGACCTGACCAGCTACAGAAATAAGTTCCAAATACTATCGGTGGAGTTAATATGAACAGCATACAGAATTTCAACCCACCAAAAGGGATTTGTTTTTAAGCTCCTCTGAACTCCAGTATCTGGATGAAAGCTCTGGTGTTTAGAATTAATGATGCCTTGGGTTAGCTCACACAGCTTGCAGCACTCTAGGTACTGCAGTTTGATGACTGTCACTGTTGGTTGGGTCAAGAGTAGCTGCCACAGACATAATCGGTGCGTTTCCTCGTTTTATCAGACTGGTGCAAGAGGTACTCATTTTTTCCAGGGGACAAAATTAATGGGTGAATGTGCTGTGGGGCTGGCACATGCTGCCTCCAGTTTAATAGCTGAATTAGAATCTTTTTAAAACCTTGGCACCAAGAAATGTGATTTCCCGATGCTTAGGGCTAATGCTGTATTAAATGCTGGGAAATCTTGACTGATAGTGCTGAGAGTTAACAGAGACATAAAAAGCACAATAAATCTTACCTGAAGTGTTTGGCTATGTATGAGTTACATATGTGCATATATGTATTGGTCTGAAAGGTATAAACACACGCAGCGAGATTAATTATAGTTTAACCTTCACTTAAAGGGATCATCAAATACAGTATTTTTTCACTCAATATTTCAGCATTGCTTCTGGTGGCCAAGCTTGGGGGAGGGGGGGTGGGGTATGTGTGTGTGTGAAGATTTATAGCCACTATATGAGATGTGGAATCAAATAAATAATAGGGCAAAATTAAAACATTGATTAACTATCATTCACTATCCTGTAATCTCTTAATGGCTAAGGTCTAATTTAAGACAAACTAGAATCAGGATTAAAGTCTGAATTGCTATTATTATTACATGTATTCATTAGGTTCTAGAGGAATCCAGGAGAGATTAAAAAGGCACCTGTGAATTAAGACCAGCTATTAATGAGCAAAGTTGAAGGACTCATATTAATGGCATTTTTCTTATTCAGATAGCCTAACAAATGGAAGCATTAAACTTCACAGATTGTTTGTGTATTCATGGTTTTTGTCAGTCTAATTTATTGTCAGGAAATCTGTAGAGCACCTGGAAATATAATAATGGCCACTGTGTTGCATTTACTAATTGGAATAGTAGAAAGCTAATTAGAGAGCTTTTCAGGGCAGTTGAAAGGGATAAGATTCAGTCAGTTCTGCAGGTAGTCCAACAAAATAAGACAGAGAGAGAATGGGAGAGGAGGGGAGAAAAGCACTGCTTTAATTAGCTTGTGAATGAAGCTCTTTATATTTTATTTATGTTGTTATTTATATTTAACACTGCAAGTTTCAGACTAGCCAAGGTGTGCCAAACCCAGGAAAGTTGCTAGCCCATTTGAACCTGAGGGACCTCATCAAAGATATGAATAAGAAACTTTCCATTAGCTTATGCATTTGGGTCAGAACAGAGGTAGACACCACCACAACCTTTGTTGCAGTTTCTGGAGCTCTTGTGTCAATGATCTGTGAGCCAGGTGCATTAGAAATCTGCATTTTCCAGCTCCAGCCACATGTTTGGCTCCAAGACAGCACAGCCCAACTATTTGGCAGCTTGAATAGTTAGAATTGTAAAATAGAATTAGTATCTTCTGGGTGTATTCAAGTATTACTACAGCACTTCAGTCTGTGTGACCATGTCATTGAGAGGGCATTTCGCTGCCAGCTGCTGTCAGCTTGGTGGGCATTACCCTTCCCCTTGGAAGAACCTGTCTCCACTGACAGCCTCGGCTCTACAGAGTAGAGACACAAGGAGTTGCTCAAGTTGTCCTGGGTTCAGCAACCCAGGACACAAGTCCAGATCATGCCTAAGAAATCAGTACCTGCACAATTTTCTCTGGACCCCAGAATGCCTGGAATTAAGTTAGTAACCTTATGTGTTTGTGGTTTGGAGTTGCAATGAAACAGAAGTACCAGTCAATTCTAAGAGTTGACTTTGAAGATCATATATATCCATCTCTTGCTTGATTATCTTTTTTCACACTTTGCTTTCCCAGGTATCTGATGCTTTACGCCTACATGAGCATTGTCTATCTTTAATACAAAGGTGGGCTTGCAAAAGTAAATATGAAATGATGCTGCCCTCTTCAATAGTTGCTTCCACACTAGCTAATAAAGCATTTGCTATCTTCCAGCCCTCCTCTTCTGCCATTTTTAAGCCGGTTTTCTGATGTTTTGCTTTCAGTAAAGAGGCCATTATTCCTGCAATCTATCATTATAAGGAGTGCTGCCTACTTCAGAGAACCTCTTACAGCCTAACTGGAATCACTCAATGATTTGGATCATTAATATATTGCAAAATGACAATAAGAGCTGAAGTGAGGGGGCAGGCAGACGCGGAGTGCTGATGAAGATATATCTGCTCTGCTGTCAAAATTCCACTTAGAAATATAGGAGCCACCACTGGATTTTTTTTTTTAGCTAGAAGGTGAAGTTTTAACACGCCTAAGGAGTATCGATTGTTTAACCCTGTTGCTCTGAGGTTGGGAGCAGACTCAGAACCCTGAAGTCCTCTGCTTTTCCTCTACGTTTTTGTTCCTGGATTTTAGCATGAGATCTTTTATATCATTCTACTACTGATACAGTTTCTTGAAGCTTTTTTTATTATTATGATGACACTAAAAAAGAACTTACTTTTCTAGGTGTTTTCTCCTTTGGCACATGATTTTGAGTTCTGCCTCTTCTCCTTTTCCTACCAAAATAAAAAAAATCTGAATTAGATTTCGCAATATCCATGATTTTTTTTAAAAGGAGGCAGCAGTAGTTTGTCTCCTCATCGGCAGCAGCAGGGCTAATCTCATACACATGGGCATGCACACAGGGCAATAAAAAGTGACACGATGTAACATTTCAGTGAAGAATTGTAGGCACTGGAGCCAAATTCTGTCATTTAAGACTTTCTGTGAGGAGTGATTTATTCTCAATTCACCAGTGTGGACTTTTCTGGGAGGGAGAGAAATTGTGTGAGTGTTGGGAATTATGCCCACACTTTTTAAGCAGTCTTAGTGACTTCAGGTGTCTTTGCCTCTGGTACCCAACCTGACATTGCAGAGAGGCTTGGCTCTTGGCACACATATGTTCAGCTTGTTTAGAAAAGCTCTGCCTCAAGCAGAACACCCCAAATTAGTGGGTTTGACTGTCTGTTACCTTTTGTTCTGAAGATGCCAAAGGCGATGGCTTCAAAGGACAGCATTTCAGATATGCTCTGGCCTAGCAAAAGAACTTCCAAAACTTAACATTTTCTCCATCTATACAGGTCTTTAGTAGGCAGAAATCTTCTTTTGCTCCTAAAACAGGACCTAGGACAGAGGCAGATGGGACAAATCGCTTTTCACATTAGTCTTCTGAAGGCATAGATCAATTGCCCAGAGCTGTTTCTTCCTTTTTAGAGGCAAATCTATAATTTTATTAATGATAATGTTTTCTTGCCAACAGCATGATTTTCTGTATTGTTCAGTTTAATAATCAGCATGAAACCCATTAACTGCAGGAGCTATGGTGTTGAAAATCTGGGGTAAAATCTTTGGCACTTGAAAATATTAACTAACTTGTTTGCAGTGCTGCAATCTCCTACAGTTAACATTCTGACAATTACAAAGATACAAGCTCTTAAAGATAAGCTTTCTGTTTTGTACTATGTCTGTGCTTTACCCTGTAGTCAAAATCCAGAGTAAGCCTTTTTGGAAGCTGTGAAAGCTTGAAAGAATTTAATCTAATTTAATTTCTTGTGATTGTGAACACTTGGGTGCCTCCTGGTTTTAACTGAGTCTAGCAATGACTACATCAGCAGAGCATCTCTTCTCAAGCAGTGTTGATTTTGGGGGAAGTAAATCAATTACCCAGCTAAGGATTTCACCTCTATTGTGTTTTGATGCTTTTATGTTACATTTTGTGTTCCCCCATTGCCATTTCACTTTCAGCTTGCAATAATGTGAAATTAAGCTGCTTTTATCAGGGCTTGTTTCTGCTTAGAGTCAGTTTTCCTTTCCTTGCATGTGCCTGTCTCAGTTGCTCAATTTTGCTGATGAAAGTTTGAAACTTCCCCTTCATGAGAGGTCAGCGAAGCTTGCAATTTGTCACTTCAAGACACCAGTTCCTATAGCAAATCTCTCATTAAACTTTTCTTGTGCATATCAGAGGTTGAGGTCGTATGGCCCCAGGTTGTCTTGTCTCTGAGGGGAGAGCTGGCATTGGAGTATTTGATTGCTCCACCACAGCTGTGAATTTGAAGAAGTCGATCTTTTCTGGTTTGCACTCCCTCTAGGGCATATTTCTTCCTCTACACAATTTAACAGTGATTGGCTCTTTTAATAGCTTCTGAATAAGTTTGTTCTTAAACGTTTTCCCCCATTTCTCCTCTGTTCACAGTATGGAGTCTGAATCACTTACTGGTTTGCCTTGGTGCTTTCCATGCCCTCTGCTCCCTCTAATCATCTTTTTAAGTATAGCAATGAGTAATTAAGGAATGTCATTTACACTTTCCACTTCTGGTGCCATGAAAAGAATTGATGTTTATAATGGTGCCTAGAAGTCCCCTCCTGACTTTCCTGTTAAAATATTCTGCTATCTGCCAAGACCTGAATCTCTCTGTAATTACTTTCCCAACATTGTTCTGGTAGGAAGACTATCTGTAATCGCTCTATGGCAAGTTTCCTTCTTATGCTTCCTGTAGAATTCCACTTGCTGGAGCCTGTTGGTTTAGATTTCTTCACTTTTCCAAAACTGGGCAGTGAAGATGCAGTTTCCACATCCATCTAACTGTTCTTCTGTTCTCTGGATGTCTATGCAAACTTTGAACAGGATCTTTCAATGGAAGGCTATGGCTTGCACAATTTATCATCTACATTTAATGTCTTTGGCTGAAGTAGACGAGATTTTAACAAGTGAAATCCCCTCCTCTCTTTTTTTATTGCACGGCGTTTGAACTCCCTTTTTCTTCTCAAAGAAACCTGACCATAGTGTTTAATGGAAAGCACATCTAGGAATTAGATTTCCTAAATATCATTCACACAACCAGCACTATATTTTCAAGGTACTAGCTTATAATACTTTATAGGTGTTTTAACAGAAAACAAGAAATACACTTGTGACTTGTATGGCCATGCAGTGCTCATGCTTCTTTTTAGGCTAGCACTGCTTGGAGCCTCCATGCCCGCTGTGCTAGCAGCAAGACTTGTGCGCTCACAGTGCAGTGGAATTTGCAGTCAGAGACACTTCCATTCCCTGGGGAAGAACAGGCTGTACTGGAAGAGAATAGGATTACGGCTCAGCTACAAGTCACTCATGCAAATCCACTAAGAAATTGGGGTTTCTAACTCTTGTTGCTTACCAAAGGATTGGGGCACTTAAATCCTTCTAAGAGGGCAAGTGGGAGGGGAATCATTACAAAATAATTAGCATATAATTTGGTCTGGAGAAAAACAGGATCTTTTCCTGGTTTTCCTGTGCTTTCCACTATACCTTGTCTTGCAGCAATTTCCTTCCCTTTAAGAACAAAGCCAATGTTACAGGTTAGGGGTTCTTACTAAGCAACCTAATGTAGCTTGTTGTCTTTGCAAAATACTTCCTGCAGCTTCTCATACAGGGTCTCTGTGCTTCTCTGCACTTGCTCTTAATGTAAGCAGTGCCTCAGACACCTAGCTGACAGTGCAAGTCTGCTGGAAAGAAGAAAACTGGGAGAGAGAGGAGAGCAGCGTAACCTGTTCTTTTGCTTGGGGTGCTGAGCTCTAAGGAACACAACAAATAAGTGCAAATGTTTCTGTGGCCAGAGAAGCAAAGGGGGCAAGGGGCCAGGGGCTGTTTAGATAGAGCATCCCACTGGTTCTGGAGAAAGAAAATCCAGATTGACAATCAGAAAGACATTTTGGTGATGGTGCAGTGACTGGTGAATGCAGGCATCAGGCCAAACTTCAGTTAGAGAGCCATGATTCCCCCTCATCTCCACCTTGAAACAGGAACAGGCTGTATCAAAGCCCATAGCTGGAACTGGCCCTGCCTACTGTGTCCTTGTGAACAACTGCTGTGTTGTTCTCACAAGTGTCTGGGTAATTGAAGTCACCCTTGAGGACAAGATTCTGTTGGCCCAAGACTTGCTTAAGCAGCCAAAGTAAGGTTTCATTGGCCTTGTCATCCTGATTAGGGTGTCAGTAGCAGATACCATACATAAGATCCCCCTTGGTAGCAACCCTTCTAATCTTCATCCAAAGACATTTGATAGACCATTTGACATCTCATCTCCCCTCCATAAACTCAAATTTCTCTTTTACACAAAGTGCAACTCCAGTTCTTTTCTTCCCTTCCTATCTTTCCAGAAGAGCTTGCAGCCATCCTTTGTGGTCTTACAGTCGTGCAAGTTTTCTGACCATGTTTATGTAGTTCTTAAGACCATGTAACTTTCAGAATGGGCACGAAGTTCCAGTTCCTCCTGTTTGTGCATTGGTATACATGCACTAGAGGTGGCTGGACTTGGGGTTCTTCTCTTTGAAGAGGATATGAAAAATCATTAACCACGAAAGATTTACTATCCTGCTGAGGCACTGGGTGCTGATTTTCCTTATCTTTTGTAATTGCAACATAGTGAGTCAATTTCTACCTGTAAATTTTTCATTATATGGTCACAGTAGAGTACGGGAGAGACTGTAAGGGTCTCCTGTGCTAATTCATAGCAGTTCTAAGTGCATATACAAAGCTTTATTCCTGGTAGTGGTGGCAGGCTTTATAACTGTGTAGGTGGGGTGTCAAAAAGAGGGCAACACTCTTTGGCCTAATAGTCAGGAGCTGAGCTAATAATACCTTCAGTTTCCTTTGAAAATCCATGCAGTGCAAGTGCTCCTGTGAAGTTTATTTGATTGAACAGGTTGCATAGTCTTTCTCTCCTCATACTAAGAAAAAAAAAAAAAAAAAAATAAAAAAAAAATAATAATAATTTAATAGGGTTTAGGGTATTTTTAAGGAAAAAAAAAAGCAAGTAACATGACATTTGTCGCTAAGCAGAGAAGCAAACTATTTGTGTTTCTAATAGCAGCCACTGGGAAAAGAGATTTGGGGGGAAAAAATCAGCCAGAGGGAATAGGTTGATGAAAGCTGTAAGTTCTAAGAGGGTTTTATTTCTTTGCTGCTTTGTAGTTCCTGTGGGTAAGCGAGTAAACCTGACAGTTCAAACTACATTCTCCTCAGTATCTCAAAATTCATTCGACTTCCCATGTTACTAATTATTATTCCACCTGAGAATCAGCTATTTTGTTTCAGGCTACAGCAAGGAAAAAAGATGAAGCTTTATTATGAGGGTCAAAAAAAGAGAACTCTGCATCCTTGATGGCATGCAGCCTTTTGTAAATAAGAATATCAGTTCCTTTGGTTTTTAGTGCTTACAGTAAGTTTTTAGTGCTTACAGTAAGTTTCTAGCACTTACAAGGTGAAGAAAAGAAGTGAATCGTTTTCTTTGCCTTCTTGAATGAGTGAGCTCTGTTATTTAAAACCATATTGATTATTATAATGCTAAATACATAATATGTTCGGGAGATTTTAACCAGCATAGGCTGATGTTGAGAACTGTGGAAAGCATGAACGTTAATTTGACTTCTTTTTTAAGAGCATCGTCCAGGCATTAATTAAGTCTCTAATTAGGCATCCTATTACATTTTGCTTTAGAGACATTAAAGGCCTTGCAAACATACTCTGGGAAATGAGTGAGAATCTTTACGTTGATTTCCATGGGATTTGGACAAGTCACAAAGGGGTCGATTAGATTTTTTTATGGGGTGACAAAGAATTAGATTGCAGATATCTGACCTACCCTTTTCTTTTCCTTTGAGTCTTTGGTGCTTAAAGAATGCACTCTGAGAAAAGTTAGAGTAAAAATATGACATCCAGAACAATAGCTTAATGGTTCAGTTGATCTGTGCAAGTTCTGTTGTCGTTAAGTTAATAAGAAATTTAAATGCATAATTTGTAAAATGGATGCAAACTCAAGTAGCCATCAGTAAATGTTTTGGATTTATGGTTTAATAGCAAAGGTGAGGGACCAGAATTCCCGTGGTCTAAGGGCAGTCCTTCCTAACGGAAAAAAGCAACAAGCAACTTGCAAACAGTAACTTGAGAAATTATTTATGGGTGTAATTTATAACCAACCTTCAGAAATGCAACCTTGCAATAATGAAATGGGATTATTCATAGAGCAAAAGCCATACAGTAAGGTCAGAGCTGAAATATGGAAAGAATATATTCTGTGGCTTTACAAGGTCCTGGAGCACCTTAAATATAAATTCACACTCCCTCTGGCCTGCCTCCTGTGGAGCTGCTACTTTCACTGCCTTTTTCCTAGAATACTGTTCTAGTCCTATGATGAGAGGGATGCTGTAGGAGCGAGGCATGGGGGTGCTTGGTATCATTCAGGGGTTATGCCTCAGGATTTTCATGGGCACCTAGAAGACATCCATGCTCTGCAGATGTTAGTGAAGACTTGTGATTATTGCCTCATAAAACTTGAGGCCTGGGCTGGTGAAGTTTTTCATGAGAATTTTCAAAAATTATGGAAATTGGGTCAATGTTCTGAGGGGTGTTTTTTGTATCTCACATCTCTATTATCAATGAGAAGGCCTGATAGTTAAGTTGAGGGAAAAACAATAGTAAATCATGACAAAAATTTTTTGTCATCTATCCCAAATATACTGTTTTTTCTTTCACTCGTATTTTCAAAGGTCTAGTCATACAATCAATGAAAATGAAATCAAACTTTCACCTTATAATGTATATTATTAATAGGTTTGATGTCCTTCTCTGCTTCATTAGATCAATTAAGTAGTTTGGGAGAAATGATAACTACAGCAAGAAATGTAAAAATGGGGTTTTTTGTGCTTTCAGAGGGAAGAATGCCATTTTAAAGTCTATTATGCTGAAGGTCTAACAACTTAGTCCACAATGTGAAGTTTCTGGCATGTAGAGTGTGGAAGTGACAGCAGAAGATCATCTCTGATCCATCACTGGAATTGTTTGATACACCAAGAATCCAACTTCAAAGAAAAGAAGGAAGGGAGCATCATAAAATGTTCCTTTGTAGGTAAGATAATTTGTCTAATTCTTTTTATCATCTGAGAATAACTGAATCTAGAAAATCCAGTTATGTAAGAGTTGGACAGAGGTCAGGTTCTGTCATTTCATTTGCACATAAAGGCAGATGGTATTTGTACTAGTCTGAATGTCTGTAATTGAACTACTATTTCTTATTGCAATAAATGATTGTGATGTGAAGAAGAATATCAGACAGTTGACAACTTTGTCCTGTCCCTTGTCTGCTCTTGTTTCCAGAATTTCACTGTATTGTGGCCGGTTAATATCAGGGGATGATCTGGTCACAGATGTGTCTGTGGTCAGGCCACGCTGAAATGAAGTTGACAGTTTTGATGCTGAGCTGTCTCCTTACCTTCTGTCCACATTAGCAGCTTTGGAAAATGGTTCTTTGTGATTCTGTATGGTTAGCAAAAAGAATAATTTTTATAAGTATTCTTCATTCTCTTTTCATCTGTGAAAGGCTAAGCAAGAGTAACTTTGACAAAGGAGATGATACTCCTTACTAATTTCTTACTACTTTTCCCCATGGTTGGCCTGGCTTGAGGGATACTTGATGTATCCTGAAGAACTTTCTTTGCTCAGATAGTTAACAACTTACTGTAATTAAACAATGTTCTTGCTTTTTCAAGCAGCTTAAACTACATAGATAGAGCAGCCACTGGGAACTTAAATGTTAAAGCGTATTAAAGAGAAGGGTACCTGCACTTCCTTGGATGGATCTGCACAGTCTGTGTGCTGAGATGGTGAGGGCGAAACAACCGATACAGTGAAAGTAGACCACTTGAACATTTCCAAATAAGGCTTTCAGACAAGATACTGTTGCAATAGATTATTAAGGGGATATCTGCAGAAATAAGATTTTCTCTTAATTTTTTATTTCTTTGAGGAAGGTGAAAAGAGGGGAGAGCAGATCTAAAGCCAAATACTGTCAGGGAAACAGCCCTTTAGCTGTTTACAGTGATTTAGATAACTGAGCGGTTGCCCTGGCTTTTCTCAGGTATTTGCCATGTTCAGTGAATTTCTCAGGCATTTCATTATCAATTATCAATCTGAAGCAATGGAGGATGGTTTAACGTGAACTGTCAAGGAAGTTTATAAAATTATCATGTCAACGCTGTACTCTTCTAGCAGAGTTAGAGAAAGATTATAAGAAAACAGTATTGTCATTTAATTAAACAGTATGCATGTTAATATTTTGCTACTACTCATTACTTATTGTTCACACTGGCAAGTACTAGCTGTCACTTTTTGGTGCCATCAGTCTGTTGCACTTTGTGCATCACCATGCACTTGGTAATGTTCAGTTCTTTAGATGGTCTGAAAACTTCAGGTAATAAATTGGAGGGGGGCCTTTGTGTACTACAAGTGGTGATTTTTCTCACCCTAATACTACCCTAATGTGATGCTAAACAAGATTTCAGCCACAGTTGACTGTGCACATATTTTAGGTGTGATTTCCTGTTCTCACTTTTTCAGCCATCAGTGGAACGAGTACTGATACTCCAAACTAGCATCTTTGTCTTAAGGGATAGTCTCAAGTTGTCTGTGCATTCAGGGTTCCCACATTTTCTCCAAATCATCAAGTTTATCTGTTGTTTAGGTTTGTATTTAATTTTAGATCTGAACACACAAGCTCCTGCCACTCAAAAGTCTACTGGCTGGATAAGCAGGGAAAGCTAGCTAAGAGGTCCATGCTCATTTGTGTCACAAGGCACAAGCACTGCCTGTGGAAACCATGTGAGCTCTCCTGGAAATAGTGCCAAGACCAGTTACAAAAGACCTTGCTGTAGACCAAGGATGCCTGTAAGAACTGGCTAACATCCAGATGGGCAGAGAGACTAGGCTCACATTAAGTCACTGGTACTAATCCCAGCTGCCACCACTACAGAAAAACTCCTTTGAACCTGGTTTTATATTTTAGGTCAAAGAAAATGAAGATTCTTTCCAGTAGTGTTGATAGGTCTTTGGCAATACTAGTTAATGAGGATTCAGTTTTCCTTGTGGTAACAATAGATTTGCTCTAGACAGACTTTTTAGAACATTTTTGACCATTCTCATGGCTACCCTCAACTATTATTTTTCACTCTGAGATTTGTGTCGAAATAAATCCTGTTCTTTCTGGGATGCTTATGGGCATTGTGGAGTCACCATCCCTGAATGTGTAAATGTGATTCTTTGTGGCACTTAGGTGCATGGTTTAGAGGTGGGCTTGGCAGCATTGTGTTAATGGTTGGACTCAGTGAGCTTAAAGGTGATGTAATCTGTAGGTGATGTTTGAGGCAGTTTCAGCTGAAGGACAAACTATATGTTAGTATTCTCTTTATGCAATTGATGCTTCTTTTGTGTGCAAAGTCAGGTTTCTGGCAAGTTTAATGCTTGTAAATGGCTGTTTGGGAATGTGTGTGGCACCCAAGAGCAGTTTGGATACCTCAGTAGGACCTCTGTGTGCTGTTGTTAAATGAGTAGATGTTAACACAGCTGCAGTTGTTTAATTGGCTGTGCTGTAGAAGTGCCTCCTGCTCTCTGGACACTTTTTTCCAACCCAAACAATTCTATGATTCTATGTTGAGCATTTCTTTATTGGAGTCTAGAAGGACTGAACACTGAGCAAAGCTTTGAATCAGGGTGAGATACAGGGCTGTGAGTACTCGTAAAAAAGTGTTCTTGAATCATGTCCGTATTCTTGGGAGATGGGGATTGCTTGATTGGAGAACTTCTCTCCTTCATCAAAGAGAAGGAATTTCATTGGGGTCTGTAAATGCTTAACATCCCTATAAATCAGTCCATGTGTACCTCCTCAAACCTAGAGAGGGGTGCTCATGTCAGTTCCCATTACTAGAAGACTGTTTATGTCTAGTAGAATTTGGCCTTCAATTTTTAATTCATCTTTGCACTGGAGATTTTGTAATGTTATGCAAGCAAGAAGAAAGTGATCTCTTCTTGCTACATACTTAATATATCTGTTGTTACAGGTACTTCTCAAAAATTAGCAGAAGTGAGTAGAATCATAGGATAATTTGGATCGGAAGGAACTTCAGGAGGTCATCTAGTCCAACCTCCTGCTTAAAGCAGGGTCAGTTAAGAGATTGATGTGCTTTTAAGTTTGGGGGCTTTTTACAGTTCCCAGCAGATCACAGGTTAATTCCAGCAAAGTGATAATTTCACCAAATGTCATTCATTTCTTTAGAAATTCAGCTATTATCACTTTTATGTGCTTTTAATTCATGGGTTAACTATGGGAGTTCAGAAATGTATAGTGACAATTCTGTAGTCCTTTAAAATGCTACACTCATTATTATACCACCTTATAACTTTCCTCATATTTCCAACAAGTGCTAGATATACTATTGTTATGATAAGTTACTGATCCCCAATGGAGGCATTTAATTTCATGGTATGTTAAGGGCTATAACAGCTTATTAAAACAGGGGAGGAATCTTACTTTAAAAAAAAAAATAAAATAAAATAAAATAAAATAAAATAAAAGGCCATGGAATGAAATGCTTAGAGGCATTTCTTCAAGAGAGCTATTTATCAAAACCCAAATCTTTGCAGTAATGCAGTTCCCAGGGACTAACAATGAGAATAATGTGGCCATCGTTTTTAACAAACATTGACTACCATTTTAATTCAGAACAGATATCAGTGGCAGATGAAAAGAGACTAAGCTAATACTGATGTTAGCATATGATTTTCCTTTCATTATTATCCTTAAAATAGCCACGAAGTTCAGACAATTAATGATTCTGCTCAGGCGTGTGACTATTATCAGTGCACAAACCTGTGAAAGCTTGCTCAGTGCTTAACTTTTCTCAGATAAATAGTCCCTTTGGCTTAAATACATCAATAAGGCCCTAGTGTTTGTGCTGGACTTTTGGAAGCTTTCATAATACAGTTATCCCTGTGTGAACCGAGAGCAGCACTCATAGGTTTGACTGAAAATCTGAAAATAGGGCCCCATGCCAATAGAAGTGGCAGAGCCCAGCTGCTTACTTTTCAGCTCCAAAACCTTTGGGTTTTGTTTGCAGCTGTCTGTCATAAATACTTGCTTTGGAGAATGTAAATAACTAAAGATGAAAGGTGATTTTTGTATAAGGGAAAATAAGTAAATAGATGGAACCTTTCTTAAGCTCACTATTCTGTTTAGCTGAGTACCTGTTGCAGTGCCTGTTGTAGCCAAAGGGAACCTTTCATTGGCTTTAGCAGACATGGTGCTGATCCCTGGAATAGTAGCTGTAAGTGTTAACAAAGAATCCTACAGAACTACCAGACCTGAAGATTCAGGAATCTGGAGTAGGATTAAGTAGTAATTTCTGCCTGGTTAGTATCATCTGGGACTTAAGTTACAGAGGGCATTAAAGAACACATTATTGAAATAAAAAACCTACAGCCTGAAAATCACTGAAGTTCTTACCTATCCATTCCCATGGAATGCAATTCTATTGTCCTTTATTATTAAAATATCATAATAGCACCAGATATGGCCTAAGTGTTTTACATTGTGGAGAAAGATACAATCCACAGTTAAAAAACTGTCAAATAAAATTATAAACTGATGAAGAGGGGAGCTGGAGAAAGCAGAGTGGTGAAATTCACAGGTTGCAATTAGATAATGTTATTACCTTGATAATGTTTTCAGCACCTCCATGATGTCTTGGAAGTACTACAGTGTGCAACAACAGCAAATAATGGTTTGGAGAGTCAAGGAGTGTTGTCGAGCGAGTTCTGAGTTAGTTGCATGGGGGAAGTTGTAAGGAAATTTGAAGATGGGGACATGGCTACTGGCACAAAGTACTGAGCTAATGGAAAAAGACAAGACTTTGGTCACCATCATTCCATGGTAATAATAAGAGCCTTGAATATGAGAACAAGCAGCCGCAATCTGGAGCAACTCGGAGCAAATCAAAGTTTCAGTAGTTAAGGTGGGAAATAATTTGTGGCTTTATCAGCGAAGGAGCTGTATGTTTAGAAGAAACGGGTGGCCATGAACTGGAGGCAGAGTGATGTAGTGCAGCAGGATTGTTGCGAGAATATAATGAGCTTCTGCCCTTAAATTAAAACTTTACTTTAAAGATTTTGAATCCAAAAGTAACTATCAGGGGAGTTTCACAGAAGCATTAATTACTTTCATTCCTAAATCTGACGGTGATCCAAATTCATGTTCCAACTACCATCCCTTTTCCCTTATAAATTAAGGTTGCAAAGCTAAATTATTGGCTTCAAGGACTGCAAAGGCAATTTTCTACATCACATCTTATTCCCAAGTTGAATGTTATACGTAGATTATGCACAAACAATGCTGAAAACCTTTATAGCAGTATCCCTTGAGCCCGTAAACTCTTCATCTACTAAATAGAATTTCCTAATGACAGTGGGAAAGTATGTGACTGCCTACACTGGGATTACCTCTTCTCTAACCCTCCACTGCTCTTTGGCCCATATTTGATGCAACTATTTTTCTCCTTTTTTATAAGGCTTACAAGTACTATGATTTTGAGAGGTACTTTCTCATGGTCCTTAATTATCCTTTTTCTTCCGGCTTCGAGAAGTCTTTTTTCTTAATAACATAGAGAGATGTCACACAAGACATAGATGTGTCTTTCAGATGTATCTTCTCTTTCAGTTATCACTAACTTTGATTGCTTTCTGTTTGGTTGGGAAAAAATGTAGGTTGCCTGGAGGGATTTTGTTCAAATAAAACAAGGAATTGGTATTGCCGTAATTCAAGACAGACTTTGGATCCGTGTCATACTCATGTGCTATTTAACCTGTCCAGTGGTTGAAATAGGGTATTTTTTATTTTCAGACCATGATTAGTGATCACACCTGGGGACAGCTGAAGTTGCTCCCTCGTCATATAAAGTGTAAAATACCCTGTGCTTATCTCTGTCATAAGATTCCAATACAGTAGTCTGTCTAGCTTCCTCTTGTTTCTTTGACATGCTCTATGCTACTCTTGAAGTGTAGGGCCAAGGAAGCCATGAAGAATAACAACTGGATGTGAAGGATAGGACTTAGGAATCATTCTTATTTTTCTCCTGTGGTTGAGTAGCGAAGGAGCATCTCCCTGCTTTTGGCTGGGACTGCTGGACTCCTGCACTGGCCGCAGGTCACCTGGGCACCAGGCTGATGCCTGCAGCTTGGCTGGGCATGGGTGTCCACTGGCAGTAAGTCTATTTAAGCCACCATCTGAATATGGACACAAACTTCTATCAAACTCCTTCCCCTTCCCCCTCCTCCCCCGCTCCCTGTTTAAGTGCATCTACTTCTTTTCTTTTCTTAGATTTTGCTGATGTACAAATGTGATTAAAATATCATAGACCTAGAAAGCCTGTGAATGAACAGCAGCAGCTTCTTGGGACTGCTTAGCTTGGCTCAGCCCCAGCTGGGCTGGTTTTGCAGGCCTAGGTCTGGGAAATAAATTCTCTTGCTAGAAACTAAAGTTTGGATTTAGTTGAGCTTCAAGTGAGCATAGACATCAAAGTTGGTGATGGTATTTGGTGTTTATGTTTTTAAGCTCTCAGTTGGTGCTTTGGCCTACTGCTTGCACATGTGTGTGTATACCCTCACAGTCACTGTCCTCCGTGCTGTTACCCGGAGAAGCTCTTTGGTTTTCTGCCTTGGTGGTATCAGCAGTTGGGAACGGATTCCGGATTTCTTCATTTTTCTGGTTGATGCTGGAGCAAAAGTCAAACCTAACAGATTTCCCCCCTCCCTGCGACTGCTGCTGCTTTCTGAGAGACATATCCCTGCTTTCCTGCAAATATTACAGTACAAAAGCTACTAGTGACTTACTGGCATAGCATCATTCTCCCAGAAATGTGTACTTAAAAGTAAGACTGAAAAAAAATATTCTCTAATTCTATAACTGACATGTTTCGAAACTTCTGACAATATTTGGCAATCCAGAGGTATTTAAATCCTAACTCAATAGTTAACTTCTGCTGACGTAACTGGATCCTGGAATAGCTTGAAAATGTGGGCTGTATTTTGAAGTAGATATTTTTTAGGTACTACAGTGAAGTTAAGGGTTTAACAGGAAACATCACTGGTAGCTTTTGCTTTTTTCCAAGTCATTGGTCTTGTATGCACTTATTAAAACATTTAATATTGAAGGTTTAAGAAAAATGAATTTACGTTTCTCTGTAATCTGGGACCACTCTTGGAAGGCCTCCCAGTAAATGGGACACCCGAATGGTGTAACAGTTCAGTGTAATAAAGCTGAGACATGCACATCACAGGCACTTGACTCGAGGCTATCAAAATATATGGAACTAGTAAGATGAAATCCTTCCTGTTTCAATACCAGTTTTTTTCTAGTCGAGTGTTCTTAGCAAGGGAAGCTGGCACAGCCTGTTTCCCAAATAGTGCATGAGCCCCCAGGCTCTTCTGGACATTGAATTCTGCTTTTTCTTGGGTTTTAACTAAAATGCCCTCTCTGGCATTCGTTCTGCTTTGAAATGTATAGAAGGGATGGCAGAGCAGTTTACTGCGGTATTCCTACTTATTATTTGAGAACCAAGGAGAAGAAGAAATAACCTGGGATCTTCTGCAAGGTTATGGGGAAAGGCTTGTTTACCAGATCTCACATTTCTGGCAAACAGCTGGCTGTAGTTTTAATAATGAGCTGCCCATAATTGGAATGTATTTAATCCAAGTTAACACACATGCACTAAACTTGCTAATTGGGAATTTCTTTTTATAAGCACATTATTCTTGCTTTTTCAAGTAATGTTAACGTGCTGATACAGCAGAGGGAGTGCACCTCGCTACATGAATGCAGCTAGCAGGCCCCAGTGCACCGTAATTTTTGACGAAAACATATGGTAAGAGTAATGGCTGAAGCCTGTAGACAGCTTGCCTAAATTACAGTGTATCCATTGAAACCAGGACACATGCTAAGCTGCTGAAAGCAAAGAGATGTCATTAAAAAATGATTCATATACCTTTGCCTTAATGAGTGCTCACACTTGAGGATTGCCAATTGCCTGATCAATAGCTTCACTGCTGCAGAAGGCGAAGTTCTTTTTACAAGTGAAATATTTCCATTACAGAAGTGGGGAACTTCAGCATATACACTTTTGCCTTAAAGGAATTTGAAAATAATATAATTTTTTGTGTTTCTGAAACCTGCCTATATTTGAATCTAGTAAATAAACAATCATGCACTGCCATATGGAGCTATTTCATAACAGCACATGGTGAGGTTCTAATGAGTTTTACCATACTGTGCCTGACAGGTGAATTCTCAGCTTTGATTACAGAAGGCCAAAAATAATTCATCCAGACCAATAAAGTTTGATTTAGATAAGACTCGATTATTTTTGCTATCAGCCATTAAGAACCATTCTGTCCTCATTTTCAGGAGGCAACAACCAGCCTATGCTCCTGAAATGGTTATTTATTGGGCTATCAAATCCAGAGAGACTTGTTTACTTATCAAGTACTGCAGTTGTCAATATTCTGTAGTCCACTGACTGCTGTCTTTAAACAGTGTCGTGTTTAGAAGTTGTTTTCAAGCTCAACTTTGAAAGAGTGCTTTGAAGTTATTATTAGCAATGCAGAGCCTACAGACCCCATTACAGAGTAAGAGACAGACTTGCCACAGAGAATGTGCTGGCAGTCTTTTGTGCTTATTGCCAGGCCCAAGCACCTCCAAAGCAGAGTCAGCTAGTCTCAGTCGCACTGCAGGTGGGTGCCGCTTCACCGACTTAATAGCAGCTTGAGTTCTGTCAATGAGATGTGTTGCGCTATTGAAGGATTACAACGTGAAGCAATATAGGTGCTGCCATGTCAAATGGAGCTGAGCTCTGTCTACTGCAACACTGCACAGGCAAAAGCAGGTCTGATAGAGGAAAGCTTAGAAATCTTACGTTAAGTCTGTGTCATAAGCTGCTGGTTCCTTAGATCTCATCCTCATCTCTTGAAATTAAATAATGGCCTTAGGCCCTGTAAGCCAAGTTACATGACCAAGGCAAAGCCATGGAGTTAATTTTGATGAAACAAATATTATTTTACTTAATTTTTCACACCATGAAGATGTGCATATTAGTGTACTGTTTCAGATAGCCTAGTTTCTCTGGTTTTAAAGCAAACTAGGGCATTGAATTATTCACAGAAGGCAAGTGCAAAGGGAGGTGTGTGCTGCCTAGACCTCCTGCTGCTGCAAGAACAAGTAACTGGGCTTGCCTTAAAATTTGTGAGAGTTTCTTCCTTGGTGCTTCCCAAAATAGCTTAGTGGTCCTGGAAGGCTAGTAGGTCTCAAACTTCTAAGATTTCAACTTAGTACTAACTACTGTTTTTTAAATATTTTAGGTGAAAACACATGCTAGATGTCATCTCGATCTCTCAGAGGCCCTTTATTCTCATTGCTTTATTCTTCACTAGTCTCTTCCTCCTTGCTCTTCTGTTCAGCAGGTGAAAAATGAGCATTTATGCCTTTTCAATAAACTGGCAAGGAGGTAGGCATGGCAGTCCTGTGCAGTGTGTGACATTTTATGTAGAGCTTTATCTCTTGTCTCTGACCTTTCTTTTCTTACCCTTGGTTCAATTTCTTTCTGCCCTGAGGTTTGAGACAATGAAAGTTGATTATGACTCCTGTTAGGCCCTTTGGGGGGGTTGACTCTTCATATGCATCTACACAAAAGAAGTGACCTTGAAGGTCTTTTTTCAACAGTTCCCTCTCACACTTCATTTCCTTTTCCTTCTTTTTCTGTCAGCAGAAAACTTTTGTTAAGTGAGGGTCATGTAAGAATTCAGTATGATTAAAAATTATGTCAAATGAAAGTCTATTTATTTATTTCTAGGGAATAATAATCTTGGGATTCCTGCTCAAGGAATTCAGAAATCTTTGCCGAAAATTTGGATTACCTCTAAATCCCAAAGTAGAAGTTCAATTTGCAAACGCATTCACAAAGATGCTGAGGTTCAGACAGATCTTTTGGGTATCCTATTTAAAAGTAAAATAAAAGGGGCTTCTGATATTTTCCAGAATTAATATGAGAATGACTTGGGTACTCATTTGAAAGTATCACCAGTGGCTTTGAAATGCTTTTTCTTTGCATTCACGAGCTGTGTTGCAGTCTGGTGTCCTACTTACGGATTAAACACTTAAGCAAGAAGCTATGAAATTAAACCAGCATATAACTGAGCCAATCTTAGGTAGTATCTCCGAGGTAATTAAGAATGGAGCAACACAGTTATCAAATCAAGGTTGCAATTAAAACTGAACCAACAGATCAATGGGTTCAAATGAGCAAATCATCATATTAATATAGCAGGTAATCAAGTAGAATTAAGAGGTTGGCACTGGAGGGAATTTCTGTTAGTCTTAAATTGCTAGGAGAGATGGCGAAGAACCCATTTTCTTATAGCCTGAAATTTGATAGCAGTGATCACTGGCCTCAAGAAAGAAGCATGTGTGACCTTTCTGATCATAAGTTTATACCTAGTGTTTTTCATCCAGTATTTCACAGTATCACAGTATGCTAGAGATTGGAAGCCTCAAAAGATCATCTAGTCCAATCCCCCTGCT
The DNA here is from genome assembly GCF_963264785.1 of Psittacula echo. Lineage (NCBI taxonomy): Eukaryota > Metazoa > Chordata > Aves > Psittaciformes > Psittacidae > Psittacula > Psittacula echo. The sequence continues at coordinate 14,179,134 of NC_137739.1, forward strand.
GGAGCAGGAACACCCAGATGAGGTTACACAGGAATGTGTCCAGGCGGGTTTTGAATGTCTCCAGAGAAGGAGACTCCACAACCTCCCTGGGCAGCCTGTTCCAGTGTTCTGTCACCCTCACTGAGAAGAAGTTTCTTCTCAAGTTTAAGTGGAACCTCTTGTGTTCCAGTTTGTACCCATTACCCCTTGTCCTATCATTGTTTGCCACTGAGAAGAGCCTGGCTCCATCCTCGTGACACTCCCCCTTTATATATTTATATACACTAATAAGGTCACCCCTCAGTCTCCTCTTCTCCAAACTATAGAGACCCAGCTCCCTCAGTCTTTCCTCATAAGGGAGATGATCCACTCCCTTAATCATCTTTGTCGCCCTGCACTGGACTCTCTCCAGCAGGTCCCTGTCCTTCTTGAACTGAGGGGCCCAGAACTGGACACAATATTCCAGATGCGGTCTCACCAGGGCAGAGTAGAGGGGAAGGAGGACCTCTCTCGACCTACTGACCACCCCGCTTCTAATACACCCCAGGATGCCATTGGCCTTCTTGGCCACAAGGGCACAGTGTTGGCTCATGGTCATCCTGCTGTCCACTAGGACCCCCAGGTCCCTCTCCCCTACACTGCTCTCTAACAGGTCGTTCCCCAACCTATACTGGAACCTGGGGTTGTTCCTACCCAGATGTAACACTCTACACTTTCCCTTGTTATATTTCATCAAGTTATTCCCTACCCAACTCTCCAGCCTGTCCAGGTCTCGCTGGATGGCAGCACAGCCTTCTGGCGTGTCAACCACTCCTCCCAGCTTAGTGTCATCAGCAAACTTGCTGACAGTACACTCAATTCCCTCATCTAAATCATTGATGAATATATTAAATAATACTGGTCCCAGTACTGACCCTTGAGGCACTCCACTAGATACAGGCCTCCAACTAGACTCCGCCCCATAGACTACAACTCTCTGGCTTCTCTCCTTCAGCCAGTTTGCAGTCCACCTCACTACCTGATCATCCAGACCACACTTCCTCAATTTAGCTATGAGGATGCTGTGGGAGACTGTGTCAAATGCTTTGCTGAAGTCAAGGTAGACCACATCCACTGCTCTGCCATCATCCATCCACCGTGTTATTTCCTCATAAAAGGATATGAGGTTGGTCAAGCATGACTTCCCCTTGGTAAAGCCATGTTGACTGCCCCTCATAACCCTCTTATCCTTGACATGCCTTAAGATGGCATCAAGGATAAGGTGTTCCATCACTTTCCCAGGGATGGAGGTGAGGCTGACTGGTCCATAGTTACCCGGGTCCTCCTTCTTGCCCTTTTTGAAGACTGGAGTGACATTTGCTTTCCTCCAGTCCTCAGGCACCTCTCCCGTTTCCCAAGACTTGGTAAAGATGATGGAGAGTGGTCTAGCAATGACTTCCGCCAGTTCCCTCAGCACCCGCGGGTGCATCCCATCTGGACCCATGGATTTATGGATGTCCAGATTGCTCAACTGGTCTCTAACCCATTCCTCATCGACAAAGGCAAACTGCTCCAGTGACCTGACTTCATCTGAGGTCTCAGGAGTACAGGGCTCTTAAGGACTGCCTCCGGCAGAGTAGACAGAGACAAAGAAGGCATTCAATAACTCTGCCATCTCTGTATCTTCTGTCACCAGGGCACCCATCCCGTTCATCAGTGGGCCTACCTTGCCTCTGGTGTTAGTTTTATCTGCCATGTATTTGAAAAAGCTCTTTCTGCTGTCCTTGACCCCTCTCGCCAGATTTAATTCTAAGGAGGCCTTAGCCATCCTAGCTGCCTTCCTACATCCTCTAGCAGCAGCCTTATATTCCTCCCAAGTGGCCAGCCCCTCCTTCCATGACCTGTAAACTCTCCTCTTCCACTTGAGCATACCCAGCAGTTCCTTATTCAGCCACGCAGGTCTCCTGGTCCTCTTCCTTGACTTCCTACATGTCGGGATGCTCTGCTCTTGAGCTCGGAATAAGCCATCCTTGGATGCCAACCAACTATCTTGGGCCCCTTTACCTTCAAGAAGCCTTGCCCATGGGATTTCCCCTAGCAATTGCTTGAAAAGGCCAGAGTTTGCCCTGCTAAAGTCCAGGGCTGCAATTCTACTTGCTATTCTACTGGTCCTACCACACAAGATCCTGAATTCCACCATCTCGTGGTCGCTGCAACCAAGGCAGCCCTCAACCTTTACTGCTTCAACCAGACCCTCCTTGTTAGTGAGGATGAGATCCAGCAGCGCTCCTCTCCTGGTTGGCTCATCCACCATTTGCATGAGGAAGTTATCATCCATACACTGGAGGAACCTCCTGGACTGTGGCTGGGTTGCTGAGTAGTCCTTCCAGCAAACATCAGGGAAGTTAAAATCCCCCACGATGACCACGGCCTGTGACTGTGAGGCCGCTCTCAGCTGCCTGTAGAAGGCCTCGTCAACTTCCTCACCCTGATCTGGTGGCCTGTAACAGACACCCACAACAGTATCACCCCTGTCATCCTGCCCCTTAATTCTCACCCACAGACTCTCAACTCGCTGGTCCCCTGCCCCTGGACAGAGCTCAGTACATTGCAGCTGCTCTCGCACATAAAGAGCAACCCCACCACCCCGCCTGGCTGGCCTGTCTTTCCTGAAAAGGACATAGCCCTCCATGACTATATTCCAGTCATGGGAGCTGTCCCACCACGTCTCTGTAATTGCCACCAGATCATAATTTCCTGACTTAACACAGGTCTCCAACTCCTCCTGCTTATTTCCCATGCTGTGCGCATTGGTGTATAGGCATTTCAAGGAGCGAGCTGAGCTCACCAATTTCACCCTAGGATTATAGGAGGCCTCCCGGTCTTCATCAGTTCTAGAGTGCTGCCCCACTGGGGCAAGCCCAGCTACAACCCCATCCCCCTTCGAATCTAGTTTAAAGCTCTCCAAATGAGCCCTGCTAATTCATGCCCCAGCATCCTTTTGCCTCTGTGAGTTAAACCTTTCCCACGTGCCATCATCCGGACTGGAGCCTTATAAAACCAGCTGTTATCAAAGAACCCAAAGCCCTGCCTAAAGCACCAGTCTCGTAGCCAATTGTTTACGGACTGAATTTCCCCATTCAATCCCACATCATCACCGGAAGATGGAAGAACTGAGGAGAAGATCACTTGAGCCCCAGACTCTTTCACCATCCGCCCCAAGGCCCTGTAGTCTTTCTTCATCCCCCTCAGACTGCGGGAAGCAGCTTCCCCCCCACCTGTCTGGAAGACCAGCAGCGGGTAGTAGTCTGTCGGGTGCACCAGGCTGGGGAGCGCCCTGGTGATATCCCTGATCCGGGCTCCAGGCAGACTACACACACACTTCCCTGTGATGAGGGTCAGCTCTGCATATCGGGCCCTCTGTTCCTCTCAGAAGGGAATCGCTTACTACAATGACCTTTCTTTCTTTCTTATCAGAGGCAGTCTTGAGGTGTGACAATTTGATTTTGTTTCATTTTTAGAAGGTGCAGCTTACCACATCTCTCTTCTTCTAGCTCACAGTTTTACAGATCTGTTTGTTCTTATAGGTTATTGATCCCTAGAACACTACAGAATCCAATCTTGGTTTTAACCATCATCTCTGTATTTAAATATATCCAGTAGCAGCATTTGGACTATCTACTGTTAACTTGTATTGCTTATATACCTTGGAAGTCCAATTTTGAAACAGAACTCAATGAATCAGAAGACTCAGTCTTTTTTGCCAAGGTCTTACAACTGAAAACTAATGTAACAAAAATTAATTAGGAAAGCTCAGGGAGCAGCGTAGCTGGTTTAAGTGTGTGAATAGACAGAAGATGCTCAAAACCGTATGGTGATTTGAGTTGCCAAGTCAGACAACCTCCAGTTTGGTTTTCAAAAGCCGCTGTAGTGATCAAGCATAGCTGGATGTGAAAATGTATCAAGAAGTCGAAACCAAGAACATACACAGCCTTTGGTCTATAAAAAGATATAATTGGAGTCTGTAGTGTGAAAACTGAACTTGATCATCTGGTAAAGAAAATGAGATTTTTTCATTAATGTCAATGTGCTAAAAAATATGGTTTTGTTAAGAGTCTCACTTATGAAATGGACTGGTTCTGCGGTGCTCTTCTGCACGGCTCCTTCAGCTTCTTGTACTGTGCTGGAGCTCAGAGGCAACCTTTCGCTGCAAAGAGAGCATTTTTGTAGGTCAGTTTAGTCCTTTCTTTTCCAAATCTTTGGGAATGCCCATCTGAGATCTCCACCATCCTATAAATGCAGCTAAAACATGTAGCTTGTCTCAAAAGTTAGTAGAGGCATACAGACAGGGCAGTAACACAAGGCTTGTCTCCTCAGGTAAGAATAACAGGATCTTTTTACATTTGATTGCAATTCTCTTCCTGGTGGAAGTACAAATCTTCTCGGACTCAGTTACAATGTGGGTCTTCTCTACAAGTCTTCAAAAGTATTTTGCCAAATAGGTTAATTTCAAGATTGAGTCACGTTTATTCACTGATATAAAATAACCCTAAGCACAGGTCATAAACACAGAGGTAAGTCATCTATGCCTGTTTAGTATGATAAACTTGTTTTGCCTTTCCTCTGTTAATGGGGATGGCCTCTTGGAAAGACTGTAAAATTATTACGTGAACAAGAGATTGTTTAAAATTCAGCATGGTCTGGGGAGTTAGGCTGTGCTTCTCCAGTCAAAAAGGATGCCTACAAATCTTGCCATCTTAATTCAGAGACCAGATGCAACACAGGTCAATTTAATTTCATTACTGTCAGAAGGTCTTCCGGAAAGATTATAATGTTTGCAAGCCACTACCTGCTGCAAGGTGATGCCACATGAGGGGAGTTCACTGGGGACCACATGCTAGAGTGAAATTAATTAACCCGTGTCAGCCATGGAGAGGTAAAAGCAGGCCCATAGCTTCTTCTCTTGCTCACCAAAGGCAAAGTAATAATCACTTTAAATTTCTTACACTGTTAAGAATCAACGCATAAAAAAATTAAATAAGTAGGTTTGGGTTGGTTGGTTTTTAAATTGGTAAACAATTGCGACTGAAAAAGTAAGAGAAGGCATATTTTTATTTTATCTTTTTTTGGTAAATACTCACTAAGCTTAAGCTAACGGAAATGCAACTGCAGCACTGGATTGCCCATGATATCTAATTTTCAAACGGACATAAATGCTACAGAACAACTTGTCATTTTAAAAGGGTAAACAAAAAAATCATGTAAATTAAGTGACATTTAAGAAATTCAGGGTTTATATTACAGCCACCAGGGAAATCAGAGACCTAAGGAAGAAATGTCTCTTTAGAGCATTGATATTATCAGGCTTGGGAGAGAGATATTCTTAACTTTTTTTCCCTGTAACTGATTGTCCGAATAACTCAGAAGCATGATTTTGGATTCAGATTATCACAAAGGATTAACTGTTTCTTTTTAATTATGGACCTTGTATTTGGAATTCATTTATAACTTAATGAAAATTAGTTCACTAAAGCAGTGAGAGGCTAAATGCAATCAAGTGGCTGTAAGAAACAAAAAGCCCCACCGAGGCTCTGGTTTTTTTTGAAAATAGGAGAAATAATGCACACCAGTAATGATTATTTTGGGTCTTTACCAAAGTGTTTCTAACACCCGCAGAGCCTGCACTGGGATAAAGGAACACTTTAATCCCATCCTGAGGTCCATCCAGAACGTCTGCTATATAGCCAAGTCTGTCCAATATTAATGGGTATCTTTCCACAAAGACTGCCTCAGTCAAAAAAACCTTGAGGTGATGAGTTAAGCACCATGGTGTTGTCTGCGACTAACTGGAAAATACATTGACAGCAGTCTCATATTTGAATTGTTTAAGGATGCTTGAGGCCAAGCTTTCTTTAGGCTGGATGGGTTGGGGCTGGAAGGGAGAGAATGGAGTCTCCAGCTAAAACTTCATAAGGGTGAGTATGGCATGAGAGAGGCTCCCCTGAAGTCACTTGTGTGTTAATTGCACCCTTGATGAAATGCAGCCTGAGAAGGGCATTGCCCCATGGTAGCTGGGAGTATGTCCTGGTTCACACTCAGGCTTTTGCTCTCTCTGAGACTAGGTCAGGCCTGAGGGCCCCTGCTGAAGAGTCTCACCTCTTCTGGGGCATGGCAGCAGAAATGAGCTCCTGCTGTAGCTGAGTATCCTTTGGTATGTTGGTGATGGACAGCAGCAAGGCATCCCGGGCAGGGAGTTTTGCTCAGAGTGCAGACTGTAGCCACTGGTGTTACACAGTATAAATGCTGATTCCTTTTCAGTCTGCAGTGGAATGCTGCTGTATCAACGAGCAGATGATGAGAAGAGCAAGCAAGGGGAAAGGTCACCTCCCATACTGTCACAGCACATCAAACAGCTAGCTGATATTTCTAACCCTCAAGTGCAGGAATTCATCGTGCTTATCTGAGAACAGTGCTCTGCGCACCAGACAGCAGTTAGGGCCTGTCCTCACTGCTCACATTTATCATGTTAGAAGATGACCTTTGAAGGATCAAGCTACCAAACACCATGCTGGCCACAACTTTGCAATGCATATAGCCAAGAGCTAGCTGTAATGTGGTGTTATGCCAACATGCTTAGCCCAAACAGGACCAAAGCTTGACCTCAATACAGAGCATGACCCATTCTTTGCTGTATTATCCAATTAGTCAATAATTTGTCTCTTTAAGGTCTTGTTCTAACGAGACAGTCTTACTGCCAAAATAATCCCTAACATTTTACAAACATAGCTTTATAGACAGTTCTGATGAAAGGCAACCTCAAGGGGGTTGACTAATCCTTCCCCTATCCTAAGGCAGGATCAGCAAGACATTTAAGCTTTTCATGAAAGATATTTATCTAACCCATCTTTAAAGAAAACCTATAATTCTGGGGAGAGAGCTGGGTTGTACACCCTGCCCCTTACTTTGTCTTTCTCTACAGCTTCTGTTTTTGTTTTGGATTGGGGGTTTTCTTGGCTTATTTCATCCAATAAATACTTGGCTACAGATAGTTGAAAGAATGCATCTATATATTGCCTGTATCAGTGGTTTATAGTCCATTAATTAATAACCTGAGGCAATCTGTAGTAACTTCCACTGATGTGTAAGAGCTGTCTGTATACGTACCGTTCAGATGTGTCTTAGAACATCTCATTGTTCACTTAGAAATGAAGGCACATTCACATTTAATAGAATAAACGCTCATATTAAAAAAAAAAAAAAGAATCTTTACCTTGGTCCTTCCATTCAAAAATGTTTTTCATTGGTTTTTTTTTATTAAAAAAAAAAAAAAAAATTCCTCTGCTTTGTAGAATGTTGTCTGAAAACAGACTACACTTTAACTTTTCTCAGAGGCATTTTACACACAGATTTTGGGCAGCAACTACATTATGATGTTTGGGAAATAGAGCTATGATCTTCTGTGGTCCTTGTTTGCTTTTTGTCAATGATGTCTCTGACTTGGAAGATTTGTAGCACTCTTATCTATGAAATTATTAGTACGTCAGCAGAGAAGGTGTATGCTTTTTCTGTCCTGAAGGGTTTCATAAAATGTTATGCAAGTGTCTGTTGCAGGTGGAGTTGGTAACACTGCTCACTCTTAAGGTAGTCCAGAATTTGGCATTTTCACTTGCCAGGTTTTAATTATTCAAACTAAAACTTTTTATGCAAATATTTGCTTCAGGCTAAATGTTTTAGAACTTTCAGGAAGAATAGTTCAGCTGCATCCAAGAGTACAGAAATCCGAGGAAAGGAAATTAGCTTTTCCTCACGATAAACAAAATGTTGAAATGATATCATTAGGAAGGTTGTTTGCTCTTTGTTTAGAAATGTTTTGACAGAGGGATTTGCTCTAGCAGCAGCAGCAGGGATCTGTCTACTCCAACTCCTTGAAAATCCAAGATGAGTTTGTGAAAAGCCTCGACTTGACCGTGCTCAGTGTCTGTGCATTGGAGTAGTCACTGAGTTCTCCAGGTAGCTTTTGCTATTGGCTTTTGAGGGGCTGTGTAAGGTCATGGCCATCAAACTAACCTGTTTAATTTGCGAGAACAGCTAAAGGAAATTATAGCAATCCACACATGTTTTCTGACTGTCTAGTAGATATCCATAGGGCAAGAATTGTTCTTTTTTTGCAGCCTACAGATGATCTGGTGGCAGTGGGCACTGCGGTTTATGCATTTCCATTTATTCATTTATGTGGTTTATCCATTTCCTGGAGGAGGGTGGGGGAGATATGCTATTGCCAGGCATTCAGTGGCTCCTGCCTGCCTCTGATCGCTGGGGTTTGTTCTGTATCTTAAACTGAGAAGCATGAGCTAGCAGCTGACATTTTATATATATCATAGATTCACAGAATGGTTTGGGTTGGAAGGGACCTTAAAGCTCATCCAGTTCCAACCTCCTGCCATGAGCAGGAACACCTTCCACTAGACCAGGTTGCTCCAAGCCTCATCCAACCTGGCCTTATTAAAGTTACTTCAGAGATATCCAATCTGTTTGTATTTGTCTATTACACATTTAACCCACCTGACCAGCCCTCTGCAAGCGCTTGGCAATGGCATCTTTAGTCAAGATGAAGTCTGTTGGCAGTAACTTCTGGAGAGGTCTGGTGAGGACAGAGCAGCAATGTAGCCAAGTACTTGCAATAGTGTTAAGCCTAACTAGGTTCAACTGCTTATTCTAATGTTCACTTGAAAATCAAAGAAAAGATCTCTGGATTCAGTCCAGAAATTGTCTGTGTTGAGCATACCGCATCACCAGACTGCAGGGACTGCACAGGACTTACCCTGGCAGCTGGAAGAAGCAAATGCAGAGACAATTATGGTGTAAAGCACTGAACCAGAGAGCAGGGAGACAGTGAAACCCTCCCCGCTTTAGGCACTTGATCCCTTGTGATGATAACAGTCTGCTTATTGTTGCCAGACATCTCATCACAGCCAGCGGTAGAATCTGTGCTATGTACCCAGCTCTCTGAGACTCCAGCTTGAGGAGTCTTTCCGCCTTCATAAAATTTTGTGATAAGTTGTTTTATGAAATTTAAGCCTATTTTCCTTAACATTATGGATATACACACAAACAGCCTCACTCAGGTTTGAAAAGGAACCAGCTACCTAGTATCTCAAAACTATTGTGTGCTAAATTATTTATTTTTCAGAATCTCATGCAGCTCTCAACATCTGTATCAAATTGGAACCATAGGGAAAACTTGGACAGTGGGACATAGTAGCATTTATCCCCAGTGCTACTCAACTACATGATAGCTTAGGTAACCAGTTTCTGCTTTAATGGAGATTTTACTGACTGGTGTTGCTTCAGAAGCTTGTTTCTTCAACCTTTGGTTGCTATTATGCAAAACCACCACCTCCAAATCAGCATGCTCATTGCCGATGCATAGGAACTCCTGACTCATTTGTATTTCTGTAGCATGGAATTGCATGGCCTTAGGCATCTGGGTCCAGTTGAAACATTCATTACTTGGGTCCACATTTATTGTCATTAGGCAAAGGGCTATTAATTAGCAGTAATTCTGACAATAGTAATATAAAAGTTTTTCTATTTAAAGTGTAACGCCAGTGTATTTCGAGAGGAACACACTATATCCGTTTTTTCTTAAACTTGAAAACAAAAAGCAATTACTTTGTAAATCACTATACACCGCTGTACAAATCCTTTTTTAAAAGGAAATCATGATGACAATGCTGTTAAAAGGGTGAGCTGATCAGTGCTGGGTTTAGATGCAGGAATTTGAGACTCTTTGGGCCTCTGCTAGCTACTGCTTGAGCATACATCTGTGTAGCTAAAGGATGTGGCTCTTAAGAGGTTTACTGCTGCTCATAGAAACTCACAAAATGAGCAATTTTTTTTGCTGTTCTTCTGTTGCACCCACAGTGGCTCTGTTTAAGGTGAAGATGGGAGGTGCTTTACCAATGACAAGCTTATGCAGAGGGGTATTCTGGAAATGAGTTCTGAATCAGAGCGAGTACGTCTGGTTCTCACAATGAAAAATTAAATGGATTAGTTTAAGTAAATAGGCTTTCAATTTAAATTGGAAGGACTGTGGGATTTGGGTAAACAATTACAGGTGTCTGTTTTGTTTTTTTCTTTTTAAAAGAAGGTCTGTCTTGTACTATTAAAACCCAAAAAGTCTTTTTCTGACTGAAGAAGTATCTTCCAGAATGTGGGACAGGCTTCATAATGTACCACATAATAAAACAAGGAGTTTTATTTCAGCATATCTGTCTCCACAGTGTAATGTACGTTAGTATGTGTAATGACTGCAGGGACTGTTTAGATGTGTGATAGAACACACAGTACTGTGCTGTTATCTTGTTTTAATTACATGCAGCATTCTTCTTCAAAATGAAGAAAACAATAGAGACAATAATCTGTGGGCAAGCAGATATGTGGATGCAAAAGAGATGCCTACAGTATTCCTCTGTTGGTAGTACCAAGCAGAAGGTCATGAAAAACCCCATAAATAGCCTCTATTACCCAGAAAGAATGCCTTGATAAGTGTCTGACAGAGATCCCCTGCTCCCAGCAGCCATTAAAGCAGACTTTCACTTTCAGACATTAGAACATAAAGCTCCTTAATGAAGGGAAGATGGTTTTAGTCAAATTGTTTTCCTTTAATATTTGTTTTCTCCATTTGAACAAAATGTGTATGACAAATGACTGATGAAGCTTACAAGAAAGACCATTGTTAAAACGGACAGTTTGAATCAAAAACTCTAAAAAAATTCCCATTACGCCATTTAAATGGAAACAATCCAGGCACCATTAAAATAAAGAAGGATTCCTTCAGGGAGAAATTATTTCTGGTTTGATTTCTGTCAAAATGACTTTGACTTTCAGAATACTTCTACAAAATGTTTTCCTGAGGCTTTGCTTTTGTGAAGGGTTTTTAAACAAAGGAAGTATTTGCCACTAAACAGAAGTAATCTGATAAAAGATGGAATTCAAATTAAGTATGCTGCTTTTTTAATGGAAAAGATTCTTTATTATTTTATTTTGTTTTCAGACGTGTCACCTAATCAGCACATAAATCTTCATAGAATTCATCTGACAACCTCATTAATTTCCTGTGAATATTGCAGTATGAAGAAAAGACCATAATTTCATGAAGGTGATTTATTCTAAAATCAGGTGCCTCATATTTTTAGTTCATGAGTCTGTGTTTTAATGACGCTGATCTCAGACATAAACACATCCTTGTGGGCACAACATAGTTGCATCCTGATTCTGGAGAAAGCCTGATCCTGCTCTCACTCCTGTGACTGCAGATCAGAACTTCAGTGAGGACACATGACCAAATGTAACCTGGGGGAAACCAACCTTAGAGGGCTGAAAGAGCTTCATTTATGTCACATTGCAGCAAAAATGGTGTAAAGGACCCTGATTATGAACATGAAACAATGTGTCTGGCAACTTTATATTGTTAGAGCAGCAAAAACCTGAACTGATGGAACCTGGAGTCAGATCTCTTGTGGATACCAAAGCTCTTGTTTTCCTCCAGCCTCTCCCTTTTAATTTCAAGTTCATTCTTTGAAAGTCTGTCCAGTATCTGAAAAAGTTGAATTCTCTGCTGACAGGCACATTGTCTAGGGCCTGGTTTTCAGTTCCTTTGTGCCTCCGTCACTTTTATTTGTGCAATTAATCTGAATTTTTCCAGTAGTCTGAATAGATTTTTTTTCCTATTTACTTTCTTTTTGCTGTGCTTTTGTGTTTTGGTTGGTTGTGGCTAGGCATAAACATAGCAGCAAAGAGCAGATGTTTCTGTTGTCCTCCCAGCTTCTGTGGAAGTGAACTTAACAGAGGAGTGACTGGATTCTCCTGTTGCCATCCTGAGCCTGGGGTTACACCAGGGCTGGATCGTGTGTGGAGATACTATAGCCTCTCCTTGTCTATTCTTTTCTGCCCTACAGTAGAAGTGATCATGTTCTGAGCTGTAAATCCCTAGATTTGGGCAAATTATCTATTTAATGTCAGTGTTCTGTAATGGGCTTGATAATGAAGGGGAAGATATAAAATAATGTTGTCTGAAGTAGAAGATAAGCTATTCATAAAGCATTGGAGCTCTGATATAAATTGATATACATTACAAAGCACTGGCTATGGAAAAATCCCAGGCTCTTGCTGGTAGTGAGCTCAGGTTTCAATAAAGCATGGTTCATCCCATATTTCTGTAGCTTGTGTGTCTTCTTCAAAATTCTGCCCACTTCTCAATGTTGTCCTTCTGTGATGCTGTTTAAAGCTTGGTGCTCACAAACCCTATGCAACCACTAAAAATAATGAGATCAAATTTCAGAAAAAAGGGAGCGATTTGTGTGAAGTAGCTTGGTCTCCAAGCAGATGCAAGGAGAACCTGTCTCATTGTCAGGAAAGTTTCAGAAACTTCACATGCAGAGTGTACAGAAAACATCTTTCAGACATGATTTTAAAAATTGCTAATATTTGAAACCAGCTGGTGTAACAAGGTTACTGAGGTGAGGAGAGAACTGCTGCCTGGAGGACATGTATTAGAGAGATCAGAAGATGTTGCAGGCAAGTTTCAATATCAGTAGCTATTTTTTACAGTAATTTCATTGCAACATTGACCACTGAGAACAACCACCCGTCATTTAACCAGTTCTACAACTTGTTTTCCCCCCACTTTTAATCTTCAAGTGGAGGCAGCTGAATAATACCTTTTTCAAGGTAAGTGTCTGATGTGTTACATCAATCACTAGAATTTCTTCTAAGATCCACATTATACTTTAAACCTTGACCTTAACAGCCATATCAGCATAATAATTTTTAGATATCTGAAGGATTTAATACTTGATCACAAGAGAAGGTGTTGGGGACTCTTTTATGACCATGGCAGGTAGGAATATGATTCTGCTACTTCCCCTTGCATTATTTTCCATCATCAAGCTTTTAAAGGCAAATAGTTGTGCCGCATGGGTGCAATCTTATCTGTATGGTAATGCTTTATTAAGGAATAATAAACAGTTGAGGTGAAGAGTGGGTAAGCTATTCTGGAGGAAAGTGTTTGGTTTCTAGGCCAAGTACAGCCTGGAGAGAAGCAATAAACATTTCATCCCCTCGCCCTCGGAGAGAGAGATCTCTTCCAGTATCAAGTTAACGTATTCCAGGCTTTGGAGCTGCTGGATGTTTTCTGAGACTCAGAAAGAAAAGCGGAACAGTGATTTCCATTTAAATGGTGGTTTCTATGATGTAAACACGTTAAGTAAAAGGTGACCAGGTCATTGCATGGAGGCTACAGAACGTCTGTCAGATCTTAACCAGCTTTGGTCCTAAAGCTTGTTTGTACCAGCTCCATTGACCAGCCATTCTTGTAGAAATGTCTCACTTTGCAGCCATTTTTGAATGTGCAGAGTCAGTCAGTTCACTTGCAAAGCTGTTTGGTAATGGTAAGTTACTCCTGTTTCCATTAGGGAAAATCTGAATTCTTTCAGTATTTGTCAGGGGTTTATGATTTTATTTTGGGGGTTGAGGAAGGTCTCCAAAAGTTAATATATTTAACCAAGACATTTTACAAAGAAAATAATTCTGAAAAACAGGTAAATTGTCATTTTCCCCTTCCCATCACAAGGGAAGGAGATACTAAGTTTTCTTTTATTCAGTGCCTAAGACATGCAGGCTGTAGCTATAATAAACATGGTTCAGTAACAGGGACTGGCAGTTTGGCCTCTGTCATTTCAGGCCAAGGCTCTGGCTCTACCTGAATGAAACAGTCTGTGAGCAAAATGTGGGTCAAGCCTTGCTCATGCGTTCCATGGATACCTTTCTATTAACATCAGTGAGACATGGGCCAGGCTTCAGTGTCATAATCATAGAATCATAGAATCATAGAATAGTTAGGGTTGGAAAGGACCTTAAGATCATCTAGTTCCAACCCCCCTGCCATGGGCAGGGACACCTCACACTAAACCATGCCACCCAAGGCTCTGGCCAACCCAGCCTTGAACACCACCAGAATGGAGCGTTCACAACCTCCCTGGGCAACCCATTCCAGTGCCTCACCACCCTCACAGTAAAGAATCTCCTCCTTATATCCAATCTAAACTTCCCCTGTTTAAGTTTTAACCCATTATCCCATTATCACTACAGTCCCTAATGAATAGTCCCTCCCCAGCATCCTTACAGGCCCCCTTCAGATCCTGGAAGGCTGCTATGAGGTCTCCACGCAGCCTTCTCTTCTCCAGGCTCAACAGCCCCAACTTTCTCAGCCTGTCTTCATACGGGAGGTGCTCCAGTCCCCTGATCATCCTCGTGGCCCTCCTCTGGACTTGTTCCAACAGTTCCATGTCCTTTTTATGTTGAGGACACCATTCTAGTTATTCTAGCTATTGTGATAAATGAATTTGTTTGCAATATTTATACTGGGATAGCAAGTTCTCAATTAAAATAGTCCTGTTTGGCTGCAGGTTAAAATGCATGTGTAATAGGTTGTTAATTCCTCCTGGAAGTTCAGAAGTTAATTCTAAGTACTACACAGCTTGACACAGAGTCAGGCAATGTTTTTTTTTCCTGTAAAATGGCTCTGGAGTTAGCCCACAGTATTACTGTAGTGTTAAAAATGGGTGTTTGAGTAGGGATTTCCATAGCAGAAAATGCTTCTTTCAAAGCATGTATGGATGTGCACTGCATGCACTTTACAAAAGGAAATGCTTTTCTGCTGTTATAATCCCCTCTGCTATTTCTAGCAAACATTCATTTGACTTTTAGGTTGTTCCATTTCTGTAAAGCTCCTCTGTTCTTAACAATCACATCATGTGGCTGTCAGAATCCTGTTTTGATGAGGCATGGTTTTCCTGGGCTTTATCTTGTCACAACCACAGTAAAGCATCAGACATGCAAAAGCAAATGAGTTGGGAAAAGCACAAAACCTTTGATGCAGCTTTCTGTTTTTAGATTTTAGTGATTAGGAAGATGATGCAGTTTATTTATAATGACATATTTCTGCACTGATTAAATGCTTTTTTATGCTCTTAAGACCCGTGGGTTTTGTTTCGGCAGCACAAAATATTTCAGCAAAGGTATATTTGAGGAAGGGATTGATTTGTTTTTATGTACCTTCTATAATCAGACTGAATCCTAATTATTCTTTCTGCTGATTGCTGTGTGGATGGCCTGAGTTGTACATAGTGCAACACAGTCCATGCAACTGCTTTATGATCATTTTGTACAAAGTAGTTTTCTCTGTGGCCAAGCTGAGAGTGGTAAGACGCATGGTATGAGCTTTATCTCAGCATGCTCACAGACTATGTTGGAAACCACAGGATTCCTCAGTGCTTTTAATAAATAACACGTCATCCATCTAGCAGCTGAATCCCTGTGCCCTGCATAAGCTGCAGCAGTCAGCTGGCCTGTTTATCTTCACCCTACCTGCTGCATTCAGTGTGAGCAGAGCTATGGAACCTGGAAAAAAAAAAAAAGCCATTAATAGAAGAGAGGCAGAAGATGATGAATTAAGGGAGCCTCCATTAATTTTTCATTTTGACAGATTACGGTCTGTCAAAAGGCAGAGGAAATGCTTCTCGTACGCAGAGCCAGGGAGCTCGCTCTTTGTAACACAGACTTATGTTTTTTCGCATGAATTAAGTAGTGGGCACCAAAAAGGATGAAAAATTCATGACAATCTATAATTTACATGCTAGAAGATAAATAATGAACTAAATCCTGTCATTAAATTGGTCTTTCGTTTTTTCTTAATCCCTAGGGTGATGAATCTGATTCTGCAACAACATTTAATATAAATTGATACTTTTTTTTTTTTTGGAGGGGGGCAAAGCTGTTTAAAATACTTTTTGTTATAAATAGCTTGAGCAGCACAGTACGTTGCCTTAGGCTGAGTGATATGCCAGCCTATTAATGTAATAGTACATTAAGATTGACATTAATTAATGTCAATATTAACATCACCTTTTCTAAACCACATTGAGCTACAAGAAAAAAAAAAGTCATAAATATTGTAGGGTTTGGTTTAATTAACTTTGAGTTTTGGTCAGAAAAAATAGAAGTCTGACATATTGTGAAAATTCCTTTATTCAAATGGTATTAACATGGATAAATGCACATTAGGATAAATGGGGGTTTTTCACATCACTTAATGTATGTCAAGGGACATGACCTCATTTCTAAGTGTGTTTTTTTTTCAGATAAGACATTAGGGCAAGTCAAGTTGCGCTGTGTATCATAAATAATAAAAACACCAGCCTTAAAAGAAAATCCTAACAATTTTAGTTGTGCTGTAGGTTGGTGACCAAGAGCTGGTGGAACTGTTTAACTTCCTTTGTGTGCGCCTTATAGAAGGCAGAGGAAAAAAGCACAACTCCTTCTCTATGGATGTTGCAAATTAGGTTCCTCTTAATTTTTTTCACTGCTTCTTTTTTTCTAGAATGTTGTGCAGAAAAAAATATTGTGTGAAAAAAATTGCTTATGTATATGTACACATAAGCACACACATGTATAGGACATGAGCTTGATCAAGCTCAAGTGCTATTATTGTCTGATCTGATGGTCACAAAACACTGCAGAGCTCTTTGGGAACTGGACTGTTTCTCTAGAATAGTTTTCGTTACAAATAATGAGGCTTTGACTACCTATGCATGCCGGATGTCTGCTGAAGTCAGTGGGGCTTACAGCCAATGCAGGAGTTTCCTTGAGTGTATGTCCCTTCCTCTACAGTATTGAGAAAAACTTGGACTTTCTTCCCTCTGACCTGCATTTGTGGGAGAACATCCTTACTGGATGACTCCTGTTTCAGATGATTTCCTTGTCTCTGTGGCAACAGCAAGAGCAAAAACACATTATCCTGTTCAAACATACCAGGTGACTCAATGGAAGTGGAGCAAATCCTGGTTATGGCCATGGTGGTTCCCATTCTGTGTTCGTACCCTGTGACTGTCGCATGCTGTGGGATACAGGGAAGCTCTGCATAGGAACTAATGTACTATCATGTCTTTTAATTTGTGGCTGTAGACGTTCTTTTGGCTTGTAGCTTGCAGGAAGTGCCTTCTAATGAGTTGCCATATAGAAAGCCAAGCTAGTGAAAGACTGATTTAATGCAAGTTCATACCATTAATTTCTAGGGATTGGTATATTGAATGAGATTCCTGAAGAGTATTACAAAAATGTTTCAGTTAATTCTAGCCATTAACTGGATTAATGAGCAGTAGCTGCTGTGCATGGCCTCCTTCCATCATGTGGGTTCGGGGATGCCATACCTGAGGCTGGGAGGCTTTCTAAGTGCAGCACAGCCCCACACCACCTTCTAAGACCTGCCTAGTGCCATTGAGATGAGTATGTCAGTTAAATTGCCAGGTCAGCTGTTTCTCTCCATGGAGAGCTGGTAGCAGTGGTAGGTGTCCCAGGTGTAGAGCAGAAGCTCTGTGGAAAGCATCTGGCTGCCAGGTATTCTGTCAGCCAAGACAGTTGTTCCCTTTTCCTCTCAAGGACGCTGGAGACAAACTGGCCCAAATCGTTCTATGGACTAGATTTCACTTCTGGTCGCCCCAGAACTTTAAATTTCTGATTCTTTTGCCTTTTAGCCTTGCAGGCAACTGAATCAAGAAATAAAAGTATTAAAAGCAATTAATTTTAAAAGGTTCTAAACCTGGCAGTGAATCTTAGGCTTCATAGTCATTCTTGTGGCACTGTGTTTAACTGCTTAGAAAGCCACTCAGAACACTGTATTTTGGTTTTGTTCATAACATTTTCCATTTACATTTAATGATCAGTCGAGATACTTTGTTTCTTGGCCTGATGCTTACCAATCTGTCCATTTTTTCTGAATTCATTGAGAGAAAAGTATTTCTTTTGCATGTTCCTGCAGTTACTGAACAGGCTGTGGATTAAATACCACATGTCCTATGCTTCCAGATCCAGGCCTTTTTCCAAGCATCACACTGCTCCCCAGATATTTGGGGTTTTGGGAGACCATGCTGCTGGGGCTTCCCCCTTGTCCTTGACATCTGGTCTTGTTGCCAGAGGGCCACAGGGCTGCCAGGCAGCATCCAGCCTTGCTATCATCCAGGATGAGGGGGCACCTTCATCCCATCTTAACCACCCACCGGCATTTCCTCGGGTCTCAGTGTAAATCACATTGTTTGCATTATCTTACTGCAAAAGAGAGCTTGACTGACTCCCTCATCTAGCCCACTGTCGGTCCACCAGGTTCGGGAGGGTTTCACTTCGCTAATGCTGGAGCAGTATCTTTTGGATGGAAACCAACCATATTTTTGCTGTGTTAGGCCAGTCTCAGCACCACAGCATGGTGTGTTCCAAAATCCCCTGGAAAGCTGAGCCAGAGGGAACATCATGCTAGCTTACACCAGCTGAAGATCTAACCTAATTCTGTATGTACAGCAGTACATTTACTGCTCTGATTAGCAATGCCAGTCATGGTATCACCGTGAAACAAGGCAGGTAGAGTCTCTCCTTGCTGAACCAGACATTCTTTAGTTTGTGCTGTCTGTACCACTGGGGCAAATAGGGTCTGAATTTCATCCTGAGTAAGTAGGTAGGATTTTTCTGCCATTGACGTTCTCCTGGCAGCAGGAGGCTGTGTAACATATTTTTAACACATCTGGGCTTTATAGCTTATTTTCTGTAACAAATGTGCAGGAAATACTGGTGGGCTTTCAGTGCAGATAATGCTTTTGTAGCTGTCCAAATTATCTTGGCCTATTTAACCACATTTAATGCTATTTTAGGCTTGTTGGTATTCACATTGCTCACTGCTTTAAATGTAGCCTGGGGGGCCCTGTGGGCTGGAGCTAGAAATGAAGTTCTCCCTATGGAAGCCCTATGGAGTCATATGGTAGATAATCGGATTGATCCAATTTCCATTGAAGTCTGCGGTTGCGGGATCGAGTCCAGTATGTTGATTAAAATTTTGTGCTTGCTCACGAGACTAGGTATGCAATCAATAAGGAGAATGACATGAAATATCAGAGGAAAATTTATGCAACAGTTTTTCTGCAAAAAAACCCAAAAAATAAACAAGGATACATTGTTACAGGACTGCCTCCATTTCCTGCATGTATTTGTTGCTTCTGAACCTGTAGAAGCACCACATTTGAAACCTAATTGTTGAAACATATTTTCTCCTTACTCTCTTTAGAGTCAAATTTATTTGTCACATGGGGTCTGTATTTGGACTTTACAGGATAATGGGTGGTTGAGAAGAGAGACAAGTTCGCAATGTTTCACCCTTAATCCGAATGCAGTGTTACAGTTCAGACCTTTAAAGCCTTTAAGATATGTCAAACTGTAAAACCTCTTTTCTTCTGGCTCATCTTGTTGCCTGTTCTGCCCCATGTGTTGAACACAGCTCGTCTAAGATATCATCCTACTACAAATGTACTTTTGGATCTGTTTACCTTCTTGTCTACTTTTGATACTGACTTTTTATCCTGAATAGGAAATCCTTATGATTGTAGCAAAAGAATTCTGATTAAATTCTTCAGGGTCTTGGTAATCTTCATTACTTGTCAAGATTAGTGAAAACTAAAGTCAGCTTAAATAAGGCAATATCAACTCTAACCATGTCTTGGCTAATTATAAGGAAAACTGAACTTGTTACAATGCTCACTGAGCTTGATTTCTTATAGTGGAGGTAAATTTGAAGTACCTGCTAAGGCTTATGGACTTTCTAAGGAAATTTCATGGCTTGTTGGAAAACCTTTTCCTGCATCCAGAAGAAGTTCGAAAAGAATACTCCAAGTGGGTATTTCCAATTCCTTTAATTATTTTTTAATTATTTGTTAGCTTATTATTGATGTATTTATTTTTCCAGTTCACTCAAATGGACCAGGACCAGTCACAGAGAGCACTGCAGTAGGAAAGGGCATCAGGAAAATTTCATTTTAGTTTTCCTAATGGCAGATTTCCATGTGTACATGAGACAAACCCAGAACATTGCAATGAAAAAGAGCACTGTCCTGAGAACCAGCCATGTGCTGTTGAAAGCTGACTAGCATTGGAAAGCAGCTAGAGACAATCAATGGATGAGTTTTTGCAAGTCTAAAGGTAATGGTATGGTGTCATACTGAAATCAAGAATGCAGATTAGATTGTGAGTGGGTTTTTTGGACAATGCGCTGCTTAGCATCCCAGAATTTTAAAAATGAAGTGCCAAGGCATTCAGTATCTTTTCTAAATGGTAGGGTATGACCAAACACACTGTGCGGTGTTTTGACAGACATTTCAGGATAGTTCTGTATGACACATGATTTCCCTTTTATTGTTCCTTAAACTGAGCCATGTAGCATATATTATATGCAATCCTATAAAGAAAAAAAGAATGCAAGATTTAGTAAAAACAAAAAAGCAGGGCATCCATTTCTACAGTGTCACCCAGTGAACTGGGTGACACTGTAGAAATGGATGCCCTGCTTTTTTCACCAGTGAACTGGGTGACATGGGTATAAGAAATGGAGTTAAGATATATGGCAGTAAGGCTGGGGTTTTTTCCATACGACATGGATAGATCATCATATTCTCATCTTGAGAAGATTGAAATTGGGGTAATTTTGAGTACTGGGGAAATTCACTCCTCAATAACCTCAGTGAATAACGTTTTCAGCAGTTAATGCCAGTCTTACATCTGATCTAACCACTGTTGAAATTGATGAGGATGTTCGATGGGAATGCAGTTAAACCAAACTGGTTGCTTCTGAAAATTCCAACCTTATAAAGTCTTAGAAGATATTTGAATAAGTCAGACCAAAGTAATACAGTGTGCCTCTCAGAAATAAAACCACTACCTCTAGGGAGGAGATTTCAGCTGTCCCTACAGTTATTGTCATTGTTTGTCTGTAATATGATAGTATCTTGGAACCAAGCCATAGATAAGTTTTCCACTGTGCTACTGCAGTGCAAACACAGAAAAGAAAGGAAGAGAACTCTGCAGAAAGTGGCTGCTACTTGTAACAAGACTTGATATAAAGGAAAATTGCATATAGAGAAAATTTCAAAACATAAACACGACTTGATGTTAATTAAATGTGTGACAACAAAAACAATCCACTTGTTACCTTACTGACCTGCAGAGATTGTGTACTGAAGAAGCAGTAAGAACAGACAGTGTTGAGTACAATGGAGAGATGCCCATCCAAGCTGACTCCTACAAAGAAGAGAACAAAGCTGGCAAAGATCAAACTGATCATGTTTCAGTTTAATGTTCTGATAACTGTCACTGTCAGTAGGAAGGCACTGCTTCTTCAAAGATACCAAGTCTTGCTGTGAGTTGCAAGATGAATATTCATATTACTTAGCACAGAAGGGAAAAATAATGATTGAAGAACTTTGGAAAGACAATGTGAAGCTGATGAAAAATGCATCTGCAATCAGCACAAGTTCTAGAACTGTAAAGCAGAATGGTGTGAAGTAAGGAAGTTGTTTATCATGTTGGAAGTAAAAATGCACAAAGCCCTTGGGGTTTGCTTGATGGATATTATACAAGACACTTGGAGGCTTTTGGGACACTCCATTGACTTTGCATCCTAAAATTTCCTTGGGAGCATATTTTCTCCTGATCACAAACTAATTTTATTGTAGTTAAGGACAACAAATGTGACCAGTATGGCCATTTAGAAAAAAACTCCTGGAAAAACACATAAAAATTAACAATGACTAAGCATTTCACTTGATGAAAAGCAGAAAAAGTTTAAGTGGCTGCAAAACAGAACAATGAAATCTCAGTTTCACATGAGAGCTTTGTGAAGTTTAGTAAGAATGGAACCTCTTTCTCTGTTTTTCTTGGAATGTAGTGAAGATAACCTGAGATTTTATAAAATCTACATAGTATGCATCTGTTAACACTGGTGAAATCTGAACCCGATTAAAAAGACCATGTCTGTGTAATAACAAGTTCAGTACCACTGCCAAAAAAAGGGCATCTGGCTAGAACCAGAAGTCAGAATTATTTTTTTCATTTCTTTTATAAATTAGAATTCGTCATGCCCCATCCCCGGCAGCGTTCAAGGCCAGGTTGGACAATGCTTTGAGCAACCTTGTCTAGTGGGAAGTGTCCCTGCCTGTTGGCAGAGGGTTGGAACTAGATGGTATTAAGGTCCCTTCCAACCCAAACCATTCCGTGATTCTTTGACCCCAAATGTTGTTTTGTTCTGAATATTTATTATAGCAACCAGCATCTGGGGGGAATAAAGTATTTCTTAGCTTAGCTGCTTGTATTTGGCATTTACTTTCCCTGCTTTAAATACATAAGCCAAGGGTCTAATTCTGCTCCATGCCATACACCCTTGCATTCTGCAAGCTGCGACTGTGGCAAAATTTAGCAACAAGGTCCACTTTCTGTTGTTTATAAAGTCTCTCAGTCTTGGGGCTCAGCTTTGCTTGACAGATGCTCCTCTGCATGTTAGAGCATCTACAGACTTCACCAAGTGCTTGTGGCTTCCATGGGGTTATTTTTAGTGCAGAGACTGGAAACTGTAAAGAAATATCTTCAGAAAGAACCCACTGTTGTTGAGCTGATTTGTTCCTTGAGGATTCCTTTTAACTGGGGAAATCCAACTGTAAAGTGGTTCGTGTTGCTTGGGCATGGCATTTTCACCTTCTAGATTTTAAAGAACTGTATTTGGTTTATAGAAAGACCAAGAAGACCCAAAAGATAAAATCCTGCCCCACAGAAGTTTACTAGATCTTGAACTACATTTATTTGGGATGGAACGTGCTAACTGATGTTTATCTTGTGCTAAAACCCCCACATCCTTAGCCATACAAGAGCTGTCAAAATATGATATTCTAAAAGAAAATACAGAGGATGGCTAGGAATTCTACATGTAAACCCGTTTTAAAATATTTTTAAACACACTGAAATAATTATCTTGCAGAGGAGAAAGTCTCAAAATGATTCTACAATTAGCATATTCAGCCTATATAAATGATTTACTTAAGTGTCAACCTGCAGACTAATATAGATATATTTCAGTCAAGAAGAAGGGCAAGGAGTCTTTATCACAGAGCTGTGAATCTGGACCCTAGAAGAGTTTGGAAAAACAGACAGCAATTAAGTTTGGCCTTCAAGGATTATCAGAAGGCTTCACGTAAATTAAGAAAAAAGCTGTGGAAGTTAAGAAGGTAGGCAACTGTGCAGTGCTGGAATACCAATGACTGTCCTTGTTTATCATAAAATAGAAGACTCAGTTAGAAGAACAATGAATTTCAATAAGTATATGAAGCCAAGCATTTGCCATTAGTCTTAATTTGCTCATAATAAAAGCAGACAAGATCTTTGTCTTTTGAAAAGAAATACTTTAATATGGAGATTGACTTGTTTGTTGGTCAATAGGAAAAATGCAGTGCTCTGATATAAAACCGCCCTAGCACAGCATTGAATTTTCATGCAGCTGATAACCCAAGAGGAAAAAAATGAAGAAATATACGGCTTTAAATAACACCAACTCCAATGGGGTTTAGGTACATTCCAGAAAAACATCACTGAAATATTTTTCATTACAATTGAATAGACAGATCTGCACCTGACCATACGAATACTGAGATCAAACTCTGACGCATGCACAATTTAGTGTCAATGTCTTCATATGAGAGAGAGACTTGAACATTAGGATAATGCTGATACTATTACCTGCTTATTAATGTGTTGGAAAATCTATGACAAGTAATCATAGTCTAGACAAGTATAAATCTCTTTTTCTAGGTTCTGTATTCCTGTTTTGTCTTCACCAGAATTCCTTCAAATAGTAAAAACAGGCATACTGCACAGAAAGAAAAATGAAAGAACTGGGTGAAGACGAATCAGACACCCTCTGGATGTCAATTATCTGGTTTTATGTGGTCTCCTAAGAGCCACTAAGTTATCATCCAGATTTTGTCTTAAAATTAATATTAGCAATAGCATGTTTACATTGTGGACTTGAGCCATCAGTCTAAAGAACTATTTTTGGTTTGGATTATTTATTTAAGTCTGAAGCTTATATTCCCACGACACTACATTCTCCTTGGGGTATTGTTATTTTTGCTAAATGAAGAAGAAACAACATTTCCGATAAAAACATTTCATGACAATAAAGTTCTTTCTTTATGGTGAATTAAACTGCTAAGTGTTCGTTTTATGTTCTAATCTCAACATGAAGGAACAGCACAATTCCAAAAGCTAAGGATTCGAGCTGTGTAGTTTTTGTACATCACACTGCTGCTAAAACCAATCTAAACCATTTTTCAAGAGAGCAATGACCACCCAATTCAGCCTCCTATTACAAAACTCATTTCAGCAGTGTAAGCAATGAGAGAACCTGCTGCTCCATCGCAGGCCCAAATGCTATAACCAACACACTGGGCAGATGCACAGGCACAGGGGGAAAGGGGAAAGAGGAGTCAGATCTTGCTGTCATCACTCTAGGAGTCAGATTCATTCCTGCTACAATCGAAAATGCTGCCAGAAAACTTCATATTCTCTAGCGTGTAAATTCTCAGTAAAGCATACACCACTGAAGCCTTACAGAATTGGCTGTTCAAGGGCAGGCTGGAAGTTGAGCAGCTTGTAACAACTGAAGCTCAATCCCAGAGATAGAGTCAGAAATAAAGCAAACACTTCCTGGAATATAGTCTCAGTTACTTCTGGCTCAATGTTTTCCTTTGTATTTAAAATCTGTTGTGGCTTTTTCTTCCATTACTTTCTCTAGCTTATTTTTGAATCCATAGAATGAACCGCCATCCCAGAATATTTACATATTCTGTGGAGAAGCACCTCCTTTTGCTTTTCATATACTTATCTTTTTGTTATTGTTGACCCCTCCCACTTGCAGTGGAAGAGGGATGATGCAGCTGTTGGCTTCCTTCATTAGCACCTTCTCTGTGCTAGTTATGATTTTATAGACATCTGTCATGTCCCTTCATTCACCTCTTTTTCAGGCTCATCTAAGTCGTAGTCTGCATGACAGTTCTTTGTGGGTGTCGTGGTTTAAGCCCAGGCCGTAAATTAGAACCACGCAGTCTACTCCCCACCACCACCATTCTTCCCTCCACTTCTGGAGGGACAGGGAGGAGAATCGAAAGAATGCAACTCCCACGGGTTGAGATAAGAGCAGTCCAGTAACTAAGGTATAACACGAATCACTACTGCTACCACCAATAATAATAATGATAAAGGAAATAACAAGGGAAGAGAATACAACACCTGATCAACCGATACCTCGACCCCACCCCGCAGCATTCCAGCCCTTCTGGGAACTCTCAGTTCTACATCCTGGGCATGACGTGCTGTGGTATGGAATACCTCTTTGGCTAGTTTGGGTCAGGTGTCCTGTCTCTGCTTCCTGCCGGCTTCCCCTGCTCCCTGGCAGAGCATGAGACTCACAAAGTCCTTGGTCAGGGTAAACATTCTGACCAGCAACTGAAAACATCGGCTTTATCAGTATTACTCCCAGGCCAAAAGTCAAAACCACAGCACTGCACCAGCTACTAAGAAGTAGAAAAAATGACTGCTACTGCTAAACCAGGACAGTAGGGAAGCTGTATTTTTTGAATGTTTTGCACATCCTCTGCTAATTTTCTGGGTTTACTGTATTATTTTTGGGATATGACTGAGGACTGGGCTGCCACTTTAATAAAACCAGTTTCTTATAACTTAAAGATCTCTTAGCGATAAGTGGCTCAGACCCTCTTTCTGTGTATGTAAAACTTAGGAGTTGCTATATGCATTGCTTTATGCTTATCAGTATCAAAATTCATTTGCCGTTCAGTAACACAAGAGCCTCCTGCATCTCTTCACAGCTGACTTTCAACTTCATCGGGAAAAACAAAAAGTTTCACCTTGAAAAACTTGGTATCCTGAGAAAACTTTGTCCGCTCACTGTTCAGGGACTTTGCTAGGTCAGTTTTGGACACGCTTCGTTTGGCTGCCTGGGGAATCCCTCGGTGACACCCTGCCACTGTGAAAACTGCCCTGCTTTTGTCCCCTATCTTTCAACCAGCTCTTTATCTGTGAGAGAACATTCCTTTGCATCCCATGACAGCATAGTGTCTTTAAAAGTCTTTGATGAGGGACCTTGTCAGATATCTTTTGGAAATACAAATAGACTATATCAGCTTAAACTCCCTTACCCCCATGCTTGTTGCTTTCTTCAAAGGACTTGAGAGTCATGGCAAAAGCTGTGTTGACTTTTCCACAGAATGTATTAATTCATATATACATTAATTCTGTTCTTTTATGCCCATTGTCCAAAAAGATGGCTATGTTCTCTCTTTTTTTGTTTTTTCTTTTTAATTTTACTTTTTACTTTAATTTCACTCACCAGACTTGTCATCTGTCCCAGGTTACCGTGGGTAACTTGCAGAGGAAAGGCAGTGACAATAAATCCTGAGTAATCTGCACTGAATTAAAGAGACAAGACGGAGTCATGCCAGGAGAGATATGTTTGTATGTCTGATCATAGTAGTTGTATGTAGTTGTATGTGTGATCATAGAGCCTTTAGGGTAGGAGCAGACTTTGGAAAGGCAGGGAAAGGCTTTGGAATTAACTATTTACATTGCCTTTGCATACATATCAGTTGTGACTATAAGCCATCCTCCTTCCTCTGCGCTGCTCCTCTCTGTGGGTTGGAAAGACTTGACATAAACAATAGCCTGCAAGATGTAGGTAGGATAAACTGTGATCCTGTTAAATAACGACAAAAGGGTAGGATAATTGCAGACTTGGGAGCAGGTATTCACATGTTTGCAAGTGTAGCCGTACTGGCTATGCAGTAATGTGGTAGTGCCACACAGGTTACCTTTCTGCTGCAACTACCGCAGGGATCCACGGTTGTGTCACTGTACATGTGGGCCAATGACCTCTTTAGAAATCTTGATCTTTTCCTGCTTTATAGTAAGTGCATCCAATACAAACCATGTGTGTCTGAATCATGTTCATGCTTACTCAAGAATGCATAGGAATAGGTGATACTGTAAGATAAACAATCCATCCCAGTGATTGCACTATAGACAGTAAGATGGTGGAAATCAGAGTAGTTCTTTCTTTGCAGGAAGACCTCAGGTGCAGTAATTCCGCAGCTGCAGATTTGGGAAGCAGATTCAGGTTTACTAAGACCAGTGTTATCTTTGCAGAAAATACAGCATATTTCTGTCTTCATAGAAGACAGGTTTTCAAGTAATTTAATATGTCTGATTAAAATTTAGATGTGGAAATTAGCTTATCAGCATTTAAGAAGTAGAGAACTACATAAGAAGGGGTGATACAGAGTCTGTCCCTGAGGCTGTCTTACCTGCCTTAAACCACTGAAATGGTGGAATTACACTTGAAGCTTCTGAAAAAGTATTTGAAACTTCTGATTACAACACTCAATAAGCATCACCTGAATGCACGGTTTCCAGTGGCAACTCTGCACTGCCCACTAAAATACCTACTTTTCCATCAGCCCGTAGGGAGGTTTGGCCTTTTAAATCAGCTTCAGCTGATTTAGCTCCTCCAAATGCAAGGTGGTTTTCCTAAATTCATTTCCTCCTCCCCAGGCTTCCCAACAGGTGCTTCTGCAGGTGGTTCTCTAGACTCTTAAGTCCAAGGCACTGCCATCTTAGAGCACATATTGGCAGTCAGCAGATTCGCCTCCCTTTTTATGTTTTCCAGATAAGAAATACCTTTTATTTTTTCTTTTTTTTTGAGCTGGCAAATCCTCTTGTGCTGCATAAACATAGACAATAAAACCTATCCTTTTTTTTCTTCCAGAAGTACAAAATACAGTGATGGTTTCTATGTTTAAAATGAAATACAACTGGTTGCATTGCAGCTCCAACTCCATGTGTGTAAGCAAACCTCTTCATGGTTTTTCTGCAGTCTTTGATAAGACTGTGAGGGTTGGTTTGTTTCCTTTTAAGCCTCAAAAAACTATTTCCTAGTGAGAGATGTAACTTGAATTGGTACTTTATCCTTCTCCCATGCCTTTTGTGGGTGTGTGTGTATCAGATCAATATGTTTGTAAGCTCACACCTGCAGTCTTGATCTGACTCAGAAAGAAACAGAACTCCTCCACTCGTGTCAAAACCAAGCGACTGTAAATCAGCAGGGGGTGCCTGGCAGTAACAATAAGTGCTACATACTGCAATGAATAGGTTACTCATCTTGACTACTAATGCATCAAGTTGTATCTGCCACAGCTATTCTTTGCATGATAACATGCATCACTTAAATGAATTTGAATCCGCTGCTTGCATCCTGATGACACGGCAGAGCAGTTCCCAAAGTCCATTCACAGCTTTCAAATCCTCCCAGAGCAGAAGGAGAATGCAGGCGGATGCTAAGGCATGTATTGACAATACAGGGAAACTAAAATTTGTGGGAATTCTTGCACCCACAGATGGAAGGGTTGCTGTTAGGACATTGAAAACAGGAAACACATGAAGATCACTAGATAATATCTGGGCTATTTCTTTGACCTTAAGAGAATTTTAAAACAGATACATTTGAAATACATAACCTTGAGGGTTATGTGGCTGTTTGTTGGTTACAGCAAGCTAGTTTTAGTTCTTGTATATTCTGAAGTGACTTAGGATAACAGCAGTGAATAACATCTATTAGATCTGATATGGAAGGGAACTGCAGTCTCCAAGGAACACACAGGTACATTCTTCTTAAACACTTGAGCAGATCTACTGAGCCTTCCAGGTTTTGCATTCCCTTTGGCTCCGGGCAGTGTGGCTCCATGTCTGGGGGTTCCAGCAGGGATGAGTTCCCTGGGATTAGCTGTGTGTGTAAATCGTTTGCTGAAGTGGGACCTACAGAACCAGTGAGTCCCTTGAAGTCTGTGGAATTGCCCAGGTATAAAAATTGAACTAATAAGAAATCTCTTTGGGCACCTCTAGGTGAAAAGTTTCTTATATATGGTGTAGTTTTCACATCCCTAATCCAGAGACCGTAATTATTTTGGTGGTTTTTCCTTCGTTTTGTTTTTCCACAAAGGATGGAACAGGGTGCTTATTTATAGTCAGAAAAAAATTATCTGAGCAATCTAGAAATTCAGAAGGTGCTTCAGGCTTCTGCTCTCTCTTTTCATTATACACAATAACTACACTGTAAGGTCTTATTTTTATACAAAGTTTGTTCTTAATTTTGAGGTCTTTGGTGAGCTTTAATGAACTTAGTTCTTTGATTCTTCCAAGAGACGAGTAAATGTATTCTTTTCTCAGAAACTCTTCTCTCAGAGAAGAGATTCAGAGCAGCCCTGCAGAGAAGGACTTGGGGGTGTTGGTCCATGAGAAAATGAACATGAGCCGGCTTCAGTGTGCGCTCGCAGCCCAGAAAGCAACCGTATCCTGGGCTGCATCAAAAGGAGCGTGACCAGCAGGTCAAAGGAGGTGATCCTGCCCCTCTACTCTGCTCTCGTGAGACCTCACTTGCAGTACTGTGTGCAGTTCTGGTGTCCTCAACATAAAAAGGACATGGAACTGTTGGAACAAGTCCAGAGGAGGGCCACGAGGATGATCAGGGGACTGGAGCACCTCATGTATGAAGAGAGGCTGAGAAATTTGGGGTTGTTCAGCCTGGAGAAGAGAAGGCTGCGTGGAGACCTCATAGCAGCCTTCCAGCATCTGAAGGGGGCCTGTAAGGATGCTGGGAAGGGACTCTTTGTTAGGCATTGTAGTGACAGGACAAGGGGTAATGGGTTAAAACTTAAAGAGGGGAAGTTTAGATTGGATATAAGGAAGAAATTCTTTACTGTAGGGGTGGTGAGGCACTGGAATGGGTTGCCCAGGGAGGTTGTGAATGCTCCATCCTTGGCGGTGTTCAAGGCCAGGTTGGACAGAGCCTTGGGTGGCATGGTTTAGTGTGAGGTGTCCCTGCCCACAGGCAGGGGGGTCGGAACTAGATGATCTCAAGGTCCTTTCCAACCCAAACCAGTCTGTTATTCTATGATTCTGTGATTCTATGTAATTTCCCCTTTGCACACAAACAAGAAGTTAGATACTGAAAGGTGTAAGAAGTACTGATATCACTGCCTCTCAGGCTGCATTGCTGTGTGCCTCAGCTCTGGTATCATCCCTCACCCCATTCTGGGAGTGGATCTGCAGCAAATCTCTAGTGAAAGTCTTATACCATGGTTTGGGGAGCTGCAAAATCATCTTAATGCTGATCACCTCTGCATGTTTACTCCTCTGGTTTCATTTAACATCACTCACATCATTAGTCTGACCAGGCTGGATTTAGGTTTGGTTTGTTTTCTTTTTCCTTTCCATTAATTTTTATGACAGTAGCATTCATGCATTCTCCCCCTAGGGAAAAAGGAAAATAAAACTTTGATGGAACTAAGGAGAGCCCATGTATGCTTTAAACAGGAAAAGACTATATTTATATCTCAGAAAGAAAATACTTTCAGTTAAAGGAATGTGGTTGCTAAGACTAATTAAAGTATGATGATATTCTGTGTGTATAACAGGCCTATGTGTGCATATATATATGCATATGCAGATTTTCTCTGTATAAAAAATGGGAAGCCAAACTCTAGTATTTGTATGTCTGCATCTACTGCATGTAGTTTCAGGCATAGTAGAAGTAATGCAAAGCATTTATTTACACATGCACACTCAGTGACTGGGCTATAATCCTTCTTCATTTATAGCATCATGTAATACAAAATAAAATTAGCAGATTCATGAAATAAAATACAACGAAATGGATCTTGACAGAAATTCCTCCAGGAAATTTCCACTGGCATGAACAAGAAGCCTAGTCTACAGGACTTGCCCAGTTCTTGGGCAGGAGCTGCAGTTCACATTGACCTTGTTGTGGCACAACTACAGTGCTAGCTAAATAATGTAAACACAGTCAGAGGTGTATAGTTCAGATCTAGCATCAACAAGTTTGGATCAGAGCACTCATGAATGTAAGCTCTTCCAGGAGGATTTATACTCCCAGTCTTTCCAGGAACTGAGTCTGGTGCAGGGGGTGCTATCATCTGTCGCATTTATTTTTTGCACTGGTTGCACATCTTCAAAGAACAAGTTGTGTACACAGATTTGTGTGATGAGCTGAAGAGTCTGATGAAGCTGAAGTGAACCTCTACAAAAGCAGGAGAGATTGAGGGAGCTTCTTATAGTTTTCTGAGTTATATTTGGTTCTTACTATTAAAAACTAAAGTTAGATGCTTGCTTCTAAAGTTAACATTTTTATCTCTCTTTATTCTGCTCTCTCATCTTCCCTTCCTTCATGTGATTGATTGCTGTGTTCTGAAAACAGCCACTGAGCTTTTTGGCAGCTTGAGATTTTGAATTGTGCTGTAGTGGCAGGAACAGTTGGCAAGGGTTTCTGGAAGGTTAATCCACTGAGAATTTATGGGTTTGTGTTAGTGAGAGAGCAAACATTATTCGTGTTGTCATGCTATAAAACTATAATCTGACATTGATGGTTATTTTGATTTTGCTTCTATTTCAGTGAATGGGAATTACATAACAGCAGCTCTTTCCTATGCAGCTCTTAAAGTGGCTTAGAAAATGCATAAAACCCTTTCTGCCAGGGATAAGGAGGCAGAGAAGGTCAAACAGCAAGCAAAGACTGGAAACTGTGTGCCAGGTTCTGGCACCCATTGCACTGCTGTGAGGCACGCTTCCAGCTTTCTCTTGACTGGCTTCCTTCAGTCCTGCGAGGCCACAAGGCAATACTGCATTCAGCCACGTATTTGTGTTGCTGATCACATTTCTTTCTAACTCAGACTCTCAGAACAGTCATCTTCAAATTAGGTGTGATACTGAAATACTAGTATTAGTATGTTAAAACTTAGCCTTTGTGATCTGGAGGTATGAATTGGATACTATCGTATTTCAGATATTTCATCCCTATGAGGCTAAACACATTCTAAACACAATCTTCTACATTCAGCTGGGAAATACTGGACACTTGCTTTACTTTTGACATAACGTGCTGTCTGTCATGGCAAAGCAAGTTTTCTAGGTCTCTTTTGTTCATCATATACTATCACCTGAATAGGATGAGTACACATTAATTTCTTGCCCCATACTTCAAAAGCAAAGTGTTTATTGTCTTGTTAAAAGCGGACATGAAAAGGAACTGCTACAGTGGTGGAAAATGGCAAGAGTTGTTGTATCATCGATCCTGTAAAGAGAAGAGAAAAGCAGTGGGGGTCCGAGGAGGAGCTGGACAAGAAGTCCACTTCCTTCTTGGCTCTGAGAAAGGAGTTAAAATAATGATATTTGGAGAACAGTCACTATTAGCATTTGGATGCTTGACGGTTACCACTGAAATGCCATAGTCAAAGCATATGGAATAATTGCAAACCTACTGGGTTGATATGTTGGCAAACATTGACTTCTTAATGGCAACTGCTGTGCAAGTGACAAAAATGCTTCTGTGCCTTCTGGTGTGAGGAAACTGTTTCAGCAGCAGACTCTTGGCATGGTTCAGTGTGTCTGTAGGAGCCACTCCTGTACTCAGCAGTGATGAAAGGTGGCTGCAGAGCAAGAAACATCTGCCACCTGGGTGAAACTCATGGTGTCCTCACAGCAGAGAGCAGTATGGCCTCAGCCTGTTGTAACAGTATGGACTCTGGGTCCGTTTCTTGGACCATAATCTGTGTAAAACAAACACCTTCAGTGTATCCCAAACCTACCTGTTCCACTGTGCTGAGTGTGGCATCTAGAGTGTCAGTGATTTGCCAGTGCCAAAGTGGTGTCAGTTAGCATTCCAGTGTTGAAACCACCAACAACTGTTTTATTTCTAAGATGTGGTACCTGTTCCACTGTGCTGAGTGTGGCATCTAGAGTGTCAGTGATTTGCCAGTGCCAA
This sequence comes from Psittacula echo, assembly GCF_963264785.1. NCBI lineage: Eukaryota > Metazoa > Chordata > Aves > Psittaciformes > Psittacidae > Psittacula > Psittacula echo. The sequence continues at coordinate 14,211,913 of NC_137739.1, forward strand.
AGTGGTGTCAGTTAGCATTCCAGTGTTGAAACCACCAACAACTGTTTTATTTCTAAGATGTGGTCTTTTCTCAAGCTCTTTTGAGCTTTGTCTTGTCTTCCTGTCCAACCTGTTTGTCTCAGGAACTTTAGATTTCATAGGACTTGTAATAACATAGTGTTTTCTGTGATTTCTGTAGGTGTATCTTTACCTTGTTCTCTAATGGAGAGAAATGAGAAGTGATATTCTCATTTTTCAAGTGAAGAACAGACCCATAGAAAACCCTGATAGTATTGTCAGAGCTCAGGAGGAAAACCATGGCAAAGTAGGTTCAAGTTTCACAAACTTCTGGCTGTTCCAGGATTGTAGTTTGCCTTCAGTGTTTGTCAGAAGTGCTCCTTTCACCTTCATCTTTTCACTTTCTTTGTACTCAGTTGATGCTCCAGATGGTACCTGGTCTGGTCCACCCAGCTACATCAAACCAAAGGCTATAATGGATTGCAAAATGTCACTATCATTTTCCAGCTAATGTCAAGAGTCCTAGTACATAGATAGAGCTTTAAATATTTCATACCTGAAAATCTGCATAACTGACAAATAAGAAAGCTGCTTCTACCTTTAATTCTTAATTTATTTAATATAAGAAATTGAAAGAACCTACATGTGTAAAAGGAAAAGATAGATATCTTTTGTAAAGTGATGATACTCTCAAACTGAGGTAATTAGGCCCAAAGGAGACATTTCATATTTGTAAACATAAAGGGCAATGCTGGTTGTCTTAAAATAGGTTTGAATGTTCATAAAGAGTAGCTTGAACTTTCTAGTTTGGTTATAAGATACACAATGCCCTCTAGTTCTTATTCATGGTAGTAACATCACTTTAAAAGTGAAATTCTAAGAAGTACAGCTGCGGTAAAATCTGTAGAGCCCAATAATATTATTGGACAGCAGTTATTTAGAAGCCACTTATTTTGATTTAGTTGAAATTATTTTGAGAGGCTGGATGTATCAATTAAAAATTGAAAGCTACAATAATCCTCCTCTAGATTTAAAACTCAGGTAGATTGAACTCCTGACCTCATTGTTTCCTGCCTTCATCCAGCTCTGAGATGCTTGCAACTTCAGTTGAAATTGCCCTTCTACATAATTAACTTCTGCCTGCAAAAATTTCCACCTTTGTAGGGAAGTTCAGTAGTAGAGCTTTAATGTCATGTTGTGGTTTAATCTCAGAGAAGCAATTACTGTTGCTTGGTTACTAGTGCCATTGCTAGCTCATTTTTAAACCAAAACTGAAGCTAAGAGCACATAGTTTTAGGTTAAAGCCTTAATAGAAGGTGCAAGTGAGGGTTATGTCGGATTTAAGTCTTCAAACATTTTTGTCAGAGTCTTGGTGTTTTTCTGTGCAGGTACAGGAAATATTTTTCAGTGGGCTGCACTTTGGTATTTTTTTCTGCTGTGTTCTTGTAACATCCAGGGGATTTTTGTCAGTAGGATGAACTGCTGATAACTGCGAGGGTTCTGGAGCTGACCAGAAGCATGATAGCTCTGAGCTCAAACAAAAATGAAACTTAAAGGTTATGAAAACATATGAAACATAGGTCATAGAAAAGATAGCTGATAACCTTGGGAGCAGAAACTGCCGGCTTCAGTGTCCTGTTCTGCCAGTGGTAACTTGACTCCCTTGTGGCAAATTTAATAGATTTCAAAGTCTTTGTAATGTGGGTTTCAGCAACAGGGAGAGAGGATTTGCTGGTCTTGGGTTGGAACAAAAGACGCGTCCCATTGATTTCATTGGAAATCTTGGCTAAGAGAAATATGCTGAATATTTTAATATTTAGTCTTAACAAAGCTTGAAGGGACACCTTAAAAGCCTCGGATTTATTCTTACCTTCATTAGAAGGACATGGAGATAACCAGTATGTATTTGACTGGAGTGCTGTTTTGTAGACAGTGGGAAACTTACATTGCTGGGTTTGTGTGGAGCATGAAATTGAGGTAGACAACCACAGCCATTCTAAGCCAGTGTTATTAATTCACCTGCAACGTGTATTTTTCATGTGCAGCAAGGCTGTCCCTGTTGTGTGCTTGTCAGACTTCCCTTACATAAGTGAATAGGTTAACTAGGCTTTTGCTGGTTTGCTGGTTGTAAGTCTCCCTGTCATTAGGTAGAGAACTCATGAATGCTACAGATTTATAACCAAAGTTATTCCAGCATTCTGAAACTGTAAATTATGCCTCACTTCAACACCTCTCCCCTTTCACAGGAGACAATTTTAATACTAGGGGAATAAAGTGTTTCTCTCATGAATAAGGATATAATAAGACCATCAGTAAACGACAGAAAAACACAAGCTCTGAACATGGTGCATATGATGAACAAGGCTTGAAAAGAGAGCAAGTTCAGGCTTATTGCTGAAACTGAAGATGAATGACATCCTTACCCCTGCCATTGTAGGAAGAATTTTAAACTTTTCTTAAAGCTGAAATGCTATCCATATTTTTCCCCTGCTATAGATTTTCTGTTTTTTTTTCACCCAGCTTCAGTTATCAGGGTCTTTAAACTCTTGCATGGATTTACAGAGCCTTGTAAACAGAAAGTACTGTGCACTTTCATTTTGCTTAATGTCTAAAGGTTATACTTTTTGTTTGTTTTCTGGCTCATTCAGCGGTGGGATTGGAGGGTTTAAATCTGGGACCCTGGTATTGTACCAGAGAAATATATGCATTGCTGATATCCATGGGGTGGTCCAGAAGCTTCTTGCATACAGTATTACATGTAACCAAGTGCTGAAAATTTATATTGTAGATTAAAAAGGTGCACTAATAAGACAATTAACTGCAAGCTTCTCTGCAGAAAGTTTGGTCATAGAGTTGGCTGGCTTAATTGCCCACAAATATGTTGTCCTTTAAAAGCACTACATTAAAAATACACCAAAACCCAAAATAGACAGTGAAATGGGAGGATATAGGGTTGAGTAACTGGCTCTGTTTTAAGAGGCATGCCTATCTTGGGATATGTTTTTGTATTTGTCGGGAGCAGTGATCAGTTCTATTATTGTTTTCCTGTTATCCATACAAATAGGCTTTAGTTCAGGTCTGTGCAATTAACAACAAAAAATAGAGCCCTGCTGTAACAATGGCTAAACACTTAAGACTTATAGCTTTAAAATCAAACTTAGCTCTGCAAAAAGCAGCTGGAAAGCCTCTTAGAGCAGGTTGACCAGAGCACGATGTTGCTCTGGCCCTGTGCCCCAGCGCTGAGCAGACGGCTGAGGTGGCAAGCTAGCCTCACGTGGGTGCAGCACGTGGCTGACGCTGCAGGTGCCCGCCCGTCCCAGCGCTGGCAATGTCACATTTACCTCTGGTTTGCCCCCTCCCCCGGACCAACTGACTGATGATTTAAAGTTGGCATGTGAAGCACCCAGATGTCCAGCTCCAGGAGGAGTCTCTTCAGTAGAATCATCTCATTGACAACTCATTTTTCTTTGTCTGATTCTTGGCTCTGTAGCTGGGACCTGCCTGTGTGTCTGCTGCGGGGTTTGACTGCTGCAACTCTGCTTGATCCTCCTTGATGTATTTTATTTTCCCTTAAGCTTATCAGAGATGCTGTTTCCTACAGTATAGGTTTTGGGGAGAAAGGAGTAGGTTCTGAATCGTGTACCTGAAGTGAGGAGAAAGGTGTTCTCCGTTCCATAATGAACTTCAGGGGTTTTAATGTGAATACGTATACAGACCTATGCTGCTACACACTGAATAGATGAAGTGTGGAGAGGTTTATCCCTGTGTATATAAAACATAGGAGTCTTACAACACTACAGCACCAGCTACCTGACAGCAACAGATTCATCTAAGTTAGCAAAGAGCACAGTGACACTGTCCTGCACAGAAGGACCCAGGGTGGTGATAGGGAGTCAGGCGAGTCAAAGTGGTGGTACCTGCAGGAGACTTCGCTCTCTAAGGTGGGTGCCTGATACTTTCCAAAGCAATATAGTGGTTGCATTTTGTCTGAAACTGTTCACCTGAAGCTACTAACTGCAGTTAGAGATTGTCATCCCATGTGACATTATGTACTGACTGTTGACTAATTCTCTCCCTCTGAAATTATAGCAGTCATTGTACTCTCTTCAGCAGGTAACTGCTTTTAATCTTCGCTCTCTATTACAGATGACCAGAACATGATCTGCATGTTTATCCCTCCCATGTACTCAACTTCGTGTGACAGTCCTACTTTACCTACTGAAAGCAGTTTGTGTCCAATGGCATTGATGGGATATTGCATTCATTTCTGTGTTGCAGTGATAATTTGTATCTTGGTACTAATAGGAATTTATCTAGATATGCTTAAAACTGTAGATGCCAATGATGGGGGTGGTGTTTTTAATGATAGAAAATATATTCCTTCAAAGGCATGCCATAATTAGGAAAGTAGAACAGCTCACTGAAAGCCTAGATGTATACTTTCTGTCCTTAACCCTCTGAAAGGCAGTTCTTTTGGGTGGGAAGGTCAGACTGCCCCTCAGTTTATGCATGTGCCTTCTTGCCTTGTCCAATCTCACCTATTTCTGATGTTCCTGAAGCACCTCCAAAAGATGTGCTTGGTACGCTTAAGTATCAGGATGGTCTGGTTAGACAGAAGGTAACCTAACAAAGTAGTGCCCTCAAATTGTCCATTGTCAACATGACACTGAGAAAGAGATTATTCACAAATTTGTGGTGTACAATTATGATACATCCAACCTGTAACGGATTGTACCAGTCAGACTATTATGCTGTGTCCTTGGGACTGAACCATCTCCTTGCCTTGCTAATCATTTTGACTGCTTGTCTCTAAGCTGAACTGATTTGGATTCAGGTATTTTTTGAATCAGACAGCTAAATCCCCAGAAACAGTGGAGAGCATAAAAGTCTTTCTAATAGTCCTGTAATATCAAAGCAAGGTTGTTTCCACACTGCTAGATTTTATTGGGAATGTATGTCCTATTGGTAAAACTGCACACTAGCTCTTCTCTCTGGACAGTCTTTCAAGCCTTTGCTTCCTTTCCTTTCACTGCATGTCTCATGCTTTCAGCAGGACTTCAGGAGCATGGGGTTTCTACTTAACACCTGGACTACTTATAATGCTCTTGCAGTGCCTGAAACAGGCTTACCACTTCTCACTGCTGTGCCACAATGTGGAACTGCGTGAGCTGGTAAAAACCGCTTATACACTCTAGAAGCCTCTCCTGTGCTTCCTCAGGGAGGAACCTGTGCTGAAGCACCGCACACACAGGCATGTTGTGTGTTTTCTGTGCAGCTGTGGAGGGCACAAGGCAACACTCTTCTGGGACGTGCAGTTGTGGGGTTTTTTTTTGGGGGGGGGAGGCTGAGGAATTACTCAGTCCTGTAGAAACATGTTTATCCTGGCAGCAGCAGAAAGCAGATATTAACCTGATCAGTTATCAATGAGGCAGAAGGATAATATGCAAATTGTAACAGACTACAAGCAGCATCTTACATGTGGTGAAAAATAGAAAAGGAGAGCAAGCTTTGGTATATGAAACAGAAATAAAAAGTGTACAGACATATGAAGCTTTCTGAATTTCAGGATAGATTTCTGCAAAACAGCAAATGAGCCACAGTTCACTATTAAAACTGAAATGCATTTTGCTGGCTTTACTCAGCCCACTAATTGCCCATGAAAATTCAGGTCTGGTATTTGACACATTAATTACTCAAAAAACATTTACACTACAGTTTGCAGAAAAGAACAAAGAGAAAACGTAACTGAGAGAATAAAAAGCTGGCAAGCGAGGGGAGGAGGATTTTAAGACAAGTTTATGATGCATTAATCACACAGTATTCTCTGGGGCCAAATGCTGACCAGTGTAATGCATTGTGGAAGTGAGCAAATGCCCCTTAGCTAGACCAAAACAGAGTGAGGGATGGCAGCTACCCAGCAGGCATAGGCACTGGTACCCACACGCATGCTCAAGTCTTTGCTAGATGTAGAGGTAAAATCATCTTGAGGGGGAAGATCTTCAGGAAGTTTCCACTCTGCCACTGCATTTTTCTAGGGGTGCAAGGAATAACCAATGCACAGCATGTTCCCACCTCTGCAGGATTATTCAGTGTCCCTGACTGTCCTCTGCAGAGTTGTAGCTTGGTAATACTGGCTGGTTTTAATGTGATGACTGATATCAATGCATTGCCTACAACAGATTTACCATCACATCTTAACTCTTCTGAGATCGCAGACACCATTGGAGAAACTGTGTGATAAATCTAGAAGAGAGGAAGAGAACATGAACGGTGTGTCTGTGAATACATCTCATTACAGATCCAGTGTCGTTTACATAGGGGTAAATAAGAGCTTGGGGAAAATGGGGTCTTTATGAAGCCTCTTAGGAATAAAAATGGTTTTGTTTGGGGTTTTTTTTTCCTCCCATATTCCATTGATTGTGGTGTAAAAAAGTATTTATATTGTGTACCAGAAAGGAGGGAGGGAGGTTGTTTGCTGTGAGGAGAATTAGGCATGAGTTACTATTGAAATTAGTACTCTATCGACTCAATCCAGTCAGCTCCAATCATTACAGCTTTACAGAAATGTTAAACTACTTTAAAACTTTCATTTCCCCTTTAAAACTAAATTACTTTTGTGTTTTCTCTGGCAGTAGTGCCACCATAAGGCAAGCAAGCTACAGTGGAGCAAACATATAAACAACAATCAAGGCATAATTACTAAATGGGAATAACACTTTCTAATGCTGCTTCTCCCAGCCCAGCTCTGTTTGTACTGTAATGGAAGCTCTCTCCTGCTATTTGCAGTCGAGTTCTTCAAGCAGATGTCGGATATGCTTGAGCAGTTTGGGATTGTCTGGTTCACTGATTATGCAGTTCAATCCAAAGCTCTTTTTTTCTTAAATTGAGAAAAATCCTTTGTTGGGGCAGATAGGAAACTCTGAATAAAATAATAAAACACATGAATATTCCTTATATTATCTGTAGCTTTTACTGAAAATTGAAATCTTATTTTGGATTCCAAGATTCACTTCTCTCATTTTCTTACTATTACCTAATGTTTCTGTCTCAGTCATGAGCATTAATCTAAATTATGATATGCTTTCTATGGAATGACACAACCAAATTCATCTTGGTCAAGAAAGAACATGGTCCCCTAAACTCTGCTTTACAAAATATGAATTTTGCTTCAGCTTCAGATAGCTTTTCAGAAGCTGTGGTGCATATCCCATCAGAGAGTAGGTTCTGAACTTTCTGAGATTTATTCATCACAAATCACCCCATTCCTGTTCATCTTCTGGTATTTGTCCTTAGAAAGAACTCACACTGTGCGAGTTTTATAAACTCGGAACACCACAGTAAAGGATCGCAAATCACATGAACTTTCAGGTACCTCTCAATACCACAAGTTCACAGAGGTTCTCTCTAGACATATATTGGCTTAAACTTTTACTGCAGAATTCAAAGACTATCTATTTAACTGCTGTAAACTATTGAACTGCAAACTTTCAGTCCCATTTATTTCTAATGTTCGAGTAGCTTAACGCCCTAATCAAACACCAGCGTACCATTTGGCAAGACACTGTACAATAGTAGGGGCAAAAGTGTTCCTGTTCCCAAAGAACTTTAAATTTGCATCTTAAGGGAGAAATAGAAGAGAGCAAGAAAAAAAAATATATGCAGTAAGAGATACGCAGTTCTGGCAGGGCACCAGCAGACTACAGTGGGATTTGGCTGGTTTGTGTGTTTGGTTTTAGTTCTGAGGGCTATTTGGAAATACTTTCAAGAAGTAACTTTGAATGGTTGGAAGGCAACACAACTGGTGATGAACTTTCTGACATAGGAGCTGACATGTTAAACAAAAACAGATTAGAGATCGGAGACAGCTACTAGCACCACCAATGACACCTTTCTAGACTTTGTTAGAATAATGTTAAGCAAGAGGTGGCCTAGTTTAGCCAAGTTTCCAATACCTGTCCTCGGTTGTAGAGGAATACATGGCTTAAGAGGTCAGTTTTCAGAGACTGAGTTTCCTAAGCCTACCTGAGCAGACTGCAGGACTGACCTGCCAGCAGGAAGCTCCCATGGCCGGGAGTCATCGTGCAGGTCTGGCATCTTCAGTGCCTGAGTGGTGTGAGCTCTGTGGATCAAGGAAAGTGTTCAGAACACAGGGAAAAACAGTTCTGTTGACTGCCTTTCCAGGTGGCTCAAAACCTTGGCTCTTCTCAGCTGCCATTGCCTGTTGTTCTGGAACTGGTATGTGGATACAGGACTGCGGAAGAGAGACATTTCTTTCCTGATCAGTATTTTTCAGCGGATGAAAAAATTACTTCAGTTTTCTGGGATCACAATCACAGACTAACAATTCACTTAAAATAAATCAGCTAAACATTGTGATCAGTTGAGCCCAGAGTTTTCAAATACTGGGTTTCACCTTGTAAGGACAGATGGAAGGAGCCAGGTATCTTCGTTCTTCAGTCTATTCTTAAATTTCCATCCCAAGTGCAGTCAGATGTAATCACAATGCCAATACTGGTAATTATCATTAAAGTCACCAAATAACCATTTGACATTGATAGAGAAAAAGTGTCAGAGCCCATCGGAGTGCCATGCAAAAGAGTCCTTATGCAAAGAACTGGTGTGGAAGCATCCCTCAATTAGGCACTGCGGCGGAGTAACTGACTTGACTTTCTTGTGCTTCCCATCAGAAGCACTTTGTGTGAGTGAGAGTGGAAATGTACACCTGGTGTGTGCTGTCTGTGACAGGAGTGCTTCAAGCAGTAACAGTTTCAAAATAACACTCACAGAAATCAAGAACTGCAGAAAGGCATCGAATCTGCCCAGAAATGTCAAGATGCGATTCAGAGACCACCCCCCAGCCTCTCATTGTCCTCTGCAGAAAGTTTTTCAGAAGCCTGAATAAGACCTTTGGAAATACTTGGGCATAGCCTGCGACTTTTTTTTTTTCCTTTTTTTTTTTTTTTAACTTTTTCTAAATATTCCTGTTAAAAATGAGCTTTATTTCACTGCTGGGAGAGAAGTGGTTGCTTCATAAGCCCTCATCTAACAATATTTTATTCAGCAAATGAAATGAAGGCATGCTCAAGGGCAGCAGAGGAACCCAAGCAAATGGGCAGGTGGACGTAGTGAGATGTAGAGGGAGACTGCCTATAATTTATTTTGCAGTGTAATTGCTGTCTGATGGTCTCTAAGGATCTTTGTGTACTTTGATCTCTGCAGAGTTGAGAGGCAAACCTAATGCTTCACACATATATGCAAATAGATATAAACTTTAATGTTCAGGGGCATTGTGTCATTCACAAAACATAATAAGCCAAATTATCCTTTTCTTACAGTGTGAAGCCAAAATTCAGCAAAGCATAGCAGGACACACTGAACTTTCATTCTGAAGGAAGTGACATTTAGATACATACTTAAAAGCTTTGCTGAATCAGACTGGACTTAAGCATTTGCTTACCCTGAGGTGTGCGCTGTAGATTGTTTGTTTGGAACTTAAAATAGTGTTCTGCTCAGACTAATGGAAACTATGGTATCTCTTTCCTTTCTGTCTGAAAAAGAAGGATTGGGAACGGGGAGATCTAGTTCATTCCTCAGAAAGCCCATTTTACAAAACATCAAAATGGATTCAACCCTGTAGCATAAGTGCTGCTCTTTAGAGGTCTCAGACACAAGGAACAGTGGGCCAGTCTTGGATGTAGGCAGCAGTGAGCCAGCCATTTGAGCTGGAATGATGATGAACTTGCTTTCCTTTTTGACAACAGCAGTTCTTTTTAATTAAGCTATTATATTGTCAAAGGACCTAAGGGACAAGCAGGACACATGGCAGCAGTGTACTCTTGCCTCAGAGGCCAACAGCATCCAGGGCTCTGTGAGTAGTATAGCCAACAGGTCGAGAGAAGTGATCCTTCCCCTGTTTGGCAGTTGTGAGAGTACATCTGGAGCTGTTGTGGGTACAAAAAAGACATTGACAAAACGGAGCAAGCCCAGTGCAGTGTTACCGAGGTGACTGGCGGCTGCAGCACACAAGGAGAGGCTGAGACATATGTTCAGCCCAGAGAACGGGGGGAAGGGGTTTACTGTGGTCTAAGCTCCTGCTGGGGAGGATATGGAGAAGATGGGTCCAGGCTCCTCTCAGAGGTGCACAAGAGAAGGTCAAGAGGCAACAAGCACAAGGTGGACTTTGGAAATACTATCCATATATATGTATAAGAGCATTTTCCCTATGAAGGTGGTCAGTAAGAGATCCAGGAAGGCTGTGGTCCCTCAATCCTTGAAGATACCTAAACTGGACTGAACACAGCCCTGAACAACCTGCACTTTCTTTGAGCAGGCGGTTGGACTGGAGACCTCCAGCAATCCCTTCTGACCAAAATTATTCTTTGGAGAAACACTTTTTTTCTATAAAGCACCCCTACAGTCTCACTTCTCTTTTGTCTTCTTTAGCGGTGTTAAATCTGCTTGAGTTGCACACATTTACCACAAGTCAGCATTTTCATCACTGTCTTTCTGTTTAAATGAAGTCTTCTGACCTGGAGCTATTTGGTGAGAGAGGAGAAGTAATTATGCACCGAGCTCTTGTCGACTACAGATTTCCCACTCATTTTTATGTACATAGTCATAATCTAACTCTCATAAAATTTTAGCACTGCTGCATTGCTAGCATTTGCATTTTGCTTGGTGAATATTTTTTGTTAATACTGTACTACCAATTTACTTGAAAGAGAAGCTGCAGTCTCCTTTTACAGGTAAAATGTCTAAATGGGGGTTTTCTTAAAGATAACATGTCTAAATTTTGTTTTGAGACTCATAGAAACAGTGAAAATAGGGTGAAAAGTCACTGGATTTTCTTCTATTGTATTCCTCCCAAAGCAATCAGTTGGTTTATTATTCATCTACTGACTTAAAAGTAATGTCACCTGCTGAAACTCCTTGTTCAGGCAAACTGAATTATTTCTGACATGGATTCATCTGTGTTAGTGCTGTGTATTGAGCAGTCATTAAAATAATATGTAGATTTAGCTACTTCTTTTAGCATAGGTGGGGTAATGAAAGCCCATGTCACCTGTGCACCTCAGAAATCCAGGAGTAATTAAGGTAACCTGCCCTGGAATTGGAAAAGCTGAGTGCTTGTGTGTGGTACTCAGATAAGTGAATGAATACATTGGTACTAGGTTTTATTTGCTGCCATGGAGCAAAGCGGAGGAGAAACCAAAAATAAGGGAATGAGAATAGGAGGTAATGTGAGAGACGTGAGAAAGACAACATCCTCTGAGCAGTGTGAGGGCAAGGACATTTTCTTTCTGTTGTCCTCTGCAATAGAACAGTTACTATTCTGTGTTGAGCTACACTCAGTAAAACAACCTCAGTGAAGACCAATGAGCTTTTTAATTAATATTAACGTATATCCCAAAATTGGGAAATTTTATCAACCACTATTTGGAAGGCTTTCAGGAGATTCACAAATCAAATCTGTAAGCTAAAGAAATGGAGGTGATTGTATAAAGTTGTTTACCCACTTTGAACCCAGACTCATCCTTCTCTATTAATGTAAGGCTGAGGCATGCTTAACAAGAAACTTTCCCTTTGTATCAGATCACCACTTCATTAATTCAGGCTTAGGACTGTATCCTTTTATGTGTTTGCATAATACTTGCCACATTTAAATACCATTAGAAAGAAATCTGGAGTCTTGATATAAGCAATTGCTTTATAACTACAGTAAAAATAGCCAGTTCTCATATAATGCCTGGCAGAAGAGATCAACATTGTTACTGCTGGTTTACAGAGCAAAGGAGGAATCTTAGACAGAGAAATTACTTGGCTTTCCACCAGACAACTTAAGAACAAAACCTAAGGCCGCCCTTGTGCAGGTATGTCCAGGATTTTTCAGGTTCACTTCTAATTTTAACCACATTTGTACCTATAAAGTTTGTTGAGATGTATGTCTGTCTGCTGACTTAGAGCTTCCTACTGCTAACATCAACTTTGCTAATACACTCACTGCTAAACTCAGTTCAGCTGGTGACTAATGGAGTAATAAAGAAGCCTCCACTACTTTTAAACTCTTATTCCTAGACAGTTAAAGCATATAGCCTAGAGGACTTCTTAAGTTACAGTATCACAGTATGCTAGAGATTGGAAGGGACCTCAAAAGATCGTCTAGTCCAATCCCCCTGCCAGAGCACCTAGCTTTCTTGTATTTCTGTATTGCTATGGCCATTAGATTATTCTTTATATATTATGCTCACCAGTTCTCCTCTGCATCTGAGAGAGCAGCAAGGCTGGGACTTTGCGGTCCCCCTAACAGCTGTAGATGGGCCAGGGTTGCTGTTAATGAGCTACTTCTGTCCACTCCAACACTCCAGGGCAGCCCTGGAGGGAGGTTATGAAAACCCAATAGCTTTTGTATTTTGTTTAGATAGATGAGAAAAATGTGGTGCTTCTAAAGATAAAAACGGGAGCAGCAGAAAGAATCTGCAGGGTTTAGGAAAATCTCTGGCAGTTAAGCTGGAGGCTCACATTAATTTGTAAGGTTGGATGCAGTGTGAGAGGATCAGCTGACATTTCTGATGCCATGAGTTTGTGTCACGAGAGGAGGAGAAGATGTCTGCATGAGTGAGCTGCTCAGGCTGTGCTCTAGAAATGGAAGGTGTCTGCTCCCTTTTGATGGTGTACTGAGTTTTTTAGTCCAGTTCAGTTAACATGTGGATGATGGGCATGACAAGTCAGTCTGGGGAACTTCTGAGTACACAAAGCTCTCCACTTGCTCACAGGCTTAGATTTGGTCCTGAGCTGTGTACATGACAAACCTCTGCCCTCCCCTATGCATTCAGAATTTTTTTGTCAAAGCTACTAACTCCAAAACCAATCAGAGAATAGGAAATTTTTGTGCTATTTTCTTGAAAGAAAGGATATTTCTCACAAAGGACATAGAAAATCTATGTATTTGCCAGCCTTGTAGTCTTTCTGGGGCAGTTGCAAACTGTCTCCTTGGGACACAATGTAAGAACGTAAGAATCTGGGTGAAACATTCACCAGTTCCTCCAAGAGAGCCTGTAACTTTTGATGTCCTTTTTATTATATTATTTAAAGTGTCGAATGTGTGATTATTTTACACATGTCAAATATTTACAATTGGTCAAGTATTATTTGGGCACTTAGAAATCTCTCCCTTTGCACAAGATGTAGCTGTAGCTTCCGCCACAGAAGTGAGCTGCTGTGGTAGGAATGAGGACTGCTTAGCCACAGACGTCCACTGGATAGCCAAATTGTGCCAAAGCATATCTAAAATAATCACCATACAAGTGATAAGCTCTTTTCTTCATGCAAAGCAAACTGACTGCCATGTGGTAATTTCAAGCAATGTGACCTCCTACTGTAGCTCTCTTAGCTTGTTCTTTCCAGTTTTTAGTTATTAATACAGACACTTTAGTTATCAAAGATTTGACAGGAGTGAAGGATTGACCTCCTGTGATTGAAGATGCAGACAATCTCAGCTTGCTAAAATAATAAATGGGTACCTGTCAAAAAGACACTCAGCAAATATGGCCCCTGTAGATATCTCTATTGTAGATTTTAAAAAACTCCTTCTGCTTCTATGATTCCTTGTATGGATATTAATTAATAATAATATTTTCTTTCACTGAGATAGATGAAACTGCTAATTACTCTTTCCCCATGAATCCCTCACTAGTACCATTTGTTCTGTAATAATTAAACATCTTAAGGCCAAAAAAAAATGGTTGGTTAGAAATAGTGATTTCAGTGCTAGTAAAGAATTGGCACATAAATTACCGCAAAGGAGGATGTGGTTATTTGTAGCATCTATCTCTAAAGCAATTAGAAATAACAATGGAATTTTGCTGGGTACCACTCTTCAATTTCCTTGCTCTGAACAGAGTAAAGACCTGTCTGATGCTTGAAGCACGGCACACTGTAAATCCCCAGGGCTGTATAAAACCTTCAGAAGCCAGCACACAGCCTCAGGAGGCAGGAGCAGGTCTCATGGGCGCAGATGGGTTCCCTGATGGGACCATCTCAGCTGGCTCTGTACCAGCATCCCGGTGGCCCTAAGCTCAGTAACCACAGTGCAGGGGCTAATGAATTGCAAAAGACCCCAGTTGGTCTTCGATGGCCTATCCACAGAGTCACATGAAAGGGCAGCACAAGCTTTTGGCATAATTTTCTCTTCTAGACCATGTCTCATTAAACTCCATCACCCTGAAATGTCTGCTACTAGTCCCTGCATCCATTGAAGCATTGTGTGTTGCTGTCAGTGACAGCACCAAACCAAGGACAGCTTTTGGTGCAGAGATGCCATAAGTTGGGTTGTGAGCTCACCACACACAAGCAATGTTTTACCCCACCAGTTTTGTTGCTGTCAGTGTAACAGTGCCCAGGATGCCTGTTCTTCAGCCAGGTTATTCTGGTTTTACTGTGGGGCAAATAACATCAGTAACAAGCCCTAAATACCTTTGAACTGAAGCAAATCTTTCTCCCCAATGTGTTCGGAAATATTGGCATTACTAGAATGTAAGACTGCTTAAAAAGGAAAAATAAATCTGGGTTGCCTTAGTCTGTGGGTGGGCAGAGATCCTTTTATTGAAAAACATTTCTGGTGACTGCCTTGCTCTATTGTCAAGATCCTAGTACTGTATGAAAGGGAGGCAAGACAGTGTTTTGCAAGAAAATAAAGAAGTTCCCAAAGTAAGGAAACCTGTAATTCTCTACAGCAAGTAATTGAATATATGCGTATGGTCTTCCATAATAAATTGTTAAAGAACATTAGTTTTGGACATTCAAAGCATGCTGAGTTGGTGTGGAGAGAGCTAATGAAATGAGCAGGTATTAAGAAATGGCCATCAGAATCTCTACTGGAAGCAAATCTAACACAGGTATTTTTAGGGTGATTATTTTTAGCTATGGATAAAAGTGATATTTGTTAAATTGGGTGTATGTGGAGGGAAGAATATTTTCATTAATCTATTTTTTTAATTTTTTTTTAATTAAAAAAAAAAGGAAAGAAAAAATAGATGGTCTGGGTGGTGTTTTGAATTTTCCTTATGCTTTACTTTCTCTGTGCAAGAAATTGAGCACTAAATGTCATCTTCCAAAAGCAGAAGAAAAAGGAGGAAAGGCAAGTTTCTTAGGTTAATTTTCTTGAGCATATATTTAGGCTTTTCTTTATTTTAATATAAAACTCTTGTGTTTGGATAACATCCCACAAGCATTATTATTACCCGTATCTTTGTGTGTGGACAGCATCCTATAAGCATTGTTTATAATCACTCTATACAAGTCTCTTGAACTTGTATCCAGCTTCTGTCTCAAAACAGAACACGAGCTTTGTGAAACTTTACAACTTCAATTTAAATATCCCAAATTGATGCTTGCAAATCAGTTGCAATCTCACGGTTTTGAAAAATGATTCCTCAAATAATAAAAATTACAGAAACTAGTTTGGGAAAGTTGTGATCTGTTGGTAAACTAATGGCCATGTATTATCCGTTGCTGGAGGAAGGGGTGAGTGGTGGTTTTAGTCTTTTTTTTTTCCTCAGCTACTGCATTCATTATTTCAAGTATTTTGTGAAGTAGTGTCTGGTTGGAAGCCCACAGGGAGAATTAACACATCATCATTTATACTCCTGAAATAAATACCCTGTAAAGGAGAGGATCTTCATCCAGGCTGATATACGTGATCAGAAACAGAGCCTTTGTGGAAAGAACTTCATAACAAATGACCTTTGAGTAAAGAGCTTGAGTCACAGTGACTGAAAAGTTACCATTTCCTTTACTATAAGCTACTGCTCTTCTAGTGAATTTCAGTGACTAATGATGTAACAGCACCTGCTCCTTGAATATGAAGTAAGGTAGGTTCTTGTAGATAACTTTCAGTGGCTTATGTTGCGTGTGAGGAGGCTGAGGATAGCAATTTTCCTCTCTTTGATGTTATTGTTTCTTGTAAGTCCCAACCTCTAACTGAGTTCCAGGAGACAGAAAACCAGGGAAATGGTGCATGCCCAGCTTTAGCAAAAACAGGCTGACTGATGCTGCAGTAGTGAAACTTTAGCAATTTATTCATTTGTGTTCTATGCAAAGAAATACCTGTTAAGAGAGAATAAGAAAGAAAACATTAGAGGAATTCTCTCAGGAATCAATATGGTGGCAGAAATCAGACCATTAGCTTTGAAACACTGAGAGTTGGACGTGAATAACTTTTTTAACCAACTGAGTACAAAGAAACTGACTCCAGTGTTCATTAGTCTAGCCAATAAAACAGGATCACTGGATCGGAGTCTTACTAAGATTGATGGAGATTGAGACACAAATTTGATTTTTGTCTATGGCTAATAAAAAATCATTTACCACTTTCCAGCCACTGCAATATCTTTAGAACTAAAACTAGACTTGGAACTCAGTAAGCATATCATGATCTTCAAGAAATACCTTAAGTTCTTCATTTATCAAAGCATTTCTAAAAAGTTTCCAAGATTTAAAGGTTTAAAACAGCCTTGTGAGCATCACATGTGTCTTGGGGAAAGAAAGAAGAAAAGTTCTAATATTCTCAGCATGTGTATTTCTAGACTTGGGATTCTGTACTGAGACACAGTAGTCAGACTTTGCAGTAATGTACTTACTTATAGGAGTTTTGGAATAAATGTGTGATTTACCCTGGTTTCAAATCAAGCTTGTATAAGCCTGATAGTTCTGTTAGGAATGTGGTCCTGCATGCTGTGCTGTGAGGAGCGCTGTGCTGTGAGGAGCACTGTGCTGGGAACAGCACTAGGCTTTTCTGGAGGGTGTCCTTCACCATGTTTTATTCATGAGACTGGTGTTGGTAACAGTTAATCTGTTGTGTGTATCTAATCATAGGCTGTCATTATTTTAATATACAACCTAGCTGCACACAAAAGAACAATAAGGTTTTTCAACTGTATTGTAAATTCAATTTGCCATGAATTGCCTTAGATTGTTTGGAGTCTATGTGTCAAAACATAGGGGCCAAAGTTTTGAACTAGCCATCAAGGTGACTTCCTTTCTAAGAATCATAGAATCATAGAATAGTTAGGGTTGGAAAGGACCTTAAGATCATCTAGTTCCAACCCCCCTGCAATGGGCAAAGACACCTCACACTAAACCATGTCACCCAAGGCCTCATCCAACCTGGCCTTGAACACCACCAAGGATGGAGCATTCACAACTTCCCTGGGCAACCCATTCCAGTGCCTCACCACCCTCACAGTAAAGAATTTCTTCCTTATATCCAATCTAAAATTCCGCTGTTTAAGTTTGAACCCGTTACCCCTTGTCCTGTCACTACAGTCCCTAATGAATAGTCCCTCCCCAGCATCCTTGTAGGCCCCCTTCAGATACTGGAAGGCTGCTATGAGGTCTCCACGCAGCCTTCTCTTCTCCAGGCTCAACAGCCCCAACTTTCTCAGCCTGTCTTCATACGGGAGGTGCTCCAGTCCCCTGATCATCCTCGTGGCCCTCCTCTGGACTTGTTCCAACAGTTCCATGTCCTTTTTATGTTGAGGACACCAGAACTGCACACAATACTCCAAGTGAGGTCTCATGAGAGCAGAGTAGAGGGGCAGGATCACCTCCTTTGACCTGCTGGTCACGCTCCTCTTGATGCAGCCCAGGATACAGTTGGCTTTCTGGGCTGCGCGTGCATACTGCTGGCTCATGTTCATTTTCTCATGGACCAACACCCCCAAGTCCTTCTCTGCAGGGCTGCTCTGAATCTCTTCTCTGGCCAATCTGTAGCCGTGCCTGGGATTGCTCCAACCCAGGTGTAGGACCTTGCACTTGTCATGGTTAAACTTCATAAGGTTGGGATCAGCCCACCTCACAAGCGTGTTGAGGTCCCTCTGGATGGCATTCCTTTCCTCCAGCGTATCTACCGAACCACACAGCTTGGTGTCATCGGCAAACTTGCTGAGGGCGCACTCAATCCCACTGTCCATGTCACCAAAAAAGATGTTGAACAAGACCGGTCCCAACACCGATCCCTGAGGGACACCACTCGTTACTGGTCTCCAGCCGGACATCGAGCCATTGACCACAACTCTTTGTGTGCGGCCATCCAGCCAGTTCTTTATCCACCGAGTGGTCCGCCCATCAAATTGATGTTTCTCCAGTTTAGAGACAAGCATGTCGTGTGGGACAGTGTAGAAGGCTTTGCACAAGTCCAGGTAGGTGACATCAACTGCTCTACCCCTGTCCATCAGTTTCGTAGCCCCATCATAGAAGGCCACCCAATTGGTCAGGCAGGATTTCCCCTTAGTGAAGCCATGCTGGCTGTCACCAACCACCTCCTTGTTTTTCATGTGCCTTAGCATGCCTTCCAGGAGAATGTGCTCCAAGATTTTGCCAGGCACAGGGGTGAGACTGACTGGTCTGTAATTCCCTGGGTCATCCATTTTCCCCTTCTTGAAAATGGGGGTTATATTTCCCCTTTTCCAGTCATTGGGAACTTCACCTGACTGCCATGATTTTTCAAATGTGATGGCCAGTGGCTTAGCAACTTCATTTGCCAGCTCCTTCAGGACCCGTGGATGGCTTTCATTGGGTCCCATGGACTTGTGTACGTTCAGGTTCTTAAGATGGTCTCAAACCAGATCCTCTCCTACAGTGGGCCTAGGGTCTTCATTCTTACAGTCTCTGCATCCGCCTTCCAAGACTTGGGTGGTGTGGTCAGAGCCTTTGACAGTGAAGACCGAGGCAAAGAAGTCATTAAGAACCTCAGCCTTCTCCAAATCCTGGGTAGCCAGTTCTCTTGATATCTTCTGGAGGGGGCCTATGTTGTCCCTAGTCTGCCTTCTTGGAGCCTAATCATGTTTATGTTAAAGTGTTTAACATGCACAGGTCCTCAAGCCGTGCCCTCAAAAAGGAAGTATTATCTCTTCTCCAACAGGAAGAAGTTAGGCTTCCAAATTAATTTCCTGGGTTCTGTTAGATTTACTACAATGCTTTATTCTGTATTTGCCAGAGACTTGAGGCAGGCAATTTTGGTTTTTTAGCACCTGTTCTTAGCCAACTATGCAAAGTATAAAATGTAAAGGTGCATGTCATATCAATAAGGTCAAAGAGCAGGGAACAAATGAATGGCACATTGGATTCCAGAGTGTAACGAGGAGCCTGTACTTGTACCAGTTGCAAGTTGCTGGCAGCAGTGAGGCATTTGCTGCTCAGCAGAAGGATTCTGTTTGCTTTCAGGCAGGGCTGCAAGGAGAACTTTTTGCACACTGAGTGCAGCCACGTCTTTTTCTTTCTGCTGCCTTAGGTTATTATTTCCATGGACCTTGGCACTGTTCTGAAATCTAGAACACAGTGAAAATAAATATATATGCAGCAGCTGTATGTTTCCTATTTCATCTTCAGAGAATGGATATTGTTACAGATAAGGAGGAGAATATAAATCATAAAATCATTCAAGTGTCCTGCCTTACCAGTACCATCTCTTTGCTTCTACACTGCCTTCCATGACACTGATTCCTGCGGTGTGGAGGAAAGCAGCAATTTCTGCTTCTCACTTCATCAGCTGTCTAACCAGGCAAGCTTTTAAACCCCAAAACACTGTACTTGAAATTCTGGATCTGCTGAACACAATGCAGAGTTGTCATAGCCTTCCCTGAACCCAGGCTTTCATCACTTGAAGCATGAATCTAGAGCTTCTGAATTGTTTGTGGTTTTATTCTTGTAGCTTTCTTGTAGCATTCATTTTTAGCATAACAGCTCTAAAAAAATGTCCAGTGAGATCCCATTCCAAACTGGCAGAAGCTGCACCATCTTCAAAATAGGACCTACCTGAAAGACCTTTCAGACAGGCAAGACGAGCTGGCAAGGAATATTAGAAAAATAGTGCTGTTACCATAATCAAGTTCCTGCTGCTAGCAGTGTCTTCTCAATAGCACAGAGTTCTCCAAAGTCTTAGTCTTTAAGCCAAAACTGCCTTAGGATGGATGAAAAAGTTTAATATGAAGCTATGAGTCAACTCCTCAACATGCAGGCCTTAGTTCCTTTGATATCAGTGGGCTAGCAACTAATTACTTTACATTTAGAGGGTCTGTAGGTCTCTTCATTTTACAGTGAAACTGCCCAGGTACTGTCAGTTATTAGAAGGTCTGTGGGCATTGCGGGGCAATGCTCTCCATTGTGGCCTTGGGGCAGATCGTGCACATCAAAGGAAGACTCAACAAAGCAGAACTTGCTCATACGTACATCCAGTGTGCTCATCTCAAGCACTGGAAATAAAAGTAAGCAATTCTGTACCCAGAGTAAAGCTTACAGCATTCCTTAAGCTACCACAGGAGGATGAGTGCACAAAGGAAAAAATAATCTGTTTAATGGCAAGAGCAGCTTGTGAAGGCTTCTGCTGTTTGAAGCATCGGGTGTGCAAGTAGTCTGCTTTTGCAGTGATCTTCTTATCTTCTTCCTCTGTGACTCAGAAGAAACACTCAGAGATGATTCCTAAAGTAGGGCTCAGCACCCAGGAGATTCTCTCGTCTTTTAAAAGAGCTGTTGAAAGTCTCACGTTACAGTGTTATGATGTCTGTGTATCTTTTCCTTTCTTCTCTAACAGATACTGATGGCCTAAGTCTTTTTTTGTTACTAAGACCAGATAGATTTTCTCTGTTCTTGCCCTGCCTGGTTAGCCAGGATCCAGCAAGACTCATCTAAAAAGTCTCCAAGGTCTATTCAGTTCTTGGTTCCTGTTGCAGACTGCAGCCCACTGTCTTTTTGGTCTGAGGCCATAACCCTTCGGAAGCTATAATCAGGCTCTCTTATCTGATGATCCTGTATTTTAAATTGAGCTATTTCATATTATTCTGAGGGCAGAAACAGCAGAGCTGCTGCTCCATTGCTAGTTACATCTGGCTAGTGAGCGGTTAGTGAAAGGCAGACCACGTATCCATTCATCTTGTTTTATGGATGGAAATCTTGCATTCAGCCGTGGAGGGTTCTGATTGCTTTCATCTTTATGTGGGTTGTTAATCTAAGGACAGAGGTTGCATATCCTTACTGTTAGCATTGATGAAAAGGATTGACTAAAACCCAGTTGTTCTGTAGTGGTTTTAAGTGTCACCCATTTTTCATTCCTCCTCTTTTTGCTGTAGAAATTCTGAAATCTATTCAGATAGCATAAAGTGCAAACAAAGAGAAACCAAGTGTTTTAGTGCAGCGACCAGCATGCCTTGCAGATGGGTTATAATAAGATGAGAGCTGTCTTTGTCAGAACTGAATCCATACTTTTCATGTACAACCTTTACAAATTGTGCCCATGTGGCACCGTCTGAATTACTTTTTTTACAGCTTTAGAAAACAAGTGCAAAAATCTTTCAAGTGCGTTCAAAGTCATTACGGTACTTTGCTGAACTGAATCAATTGTCGTAACCTCTGTGGGTGTGTAAAATATGAAATTACCATCACTCTCGTAGTCTTTCCGAGTTTGTAAATTAGAAGGAATTGATTATAGGTGCTTTTGGAAAGGACTCTGGTGTATTAGAAGTGTCTTGATGACAAACAACAATATATTATATGTAAGATCTTGCTTGATGAAACTGTCTTGTCCACTAATGGCTGTTTGTCTTTGTTATTGTTCTGACTTGCCTTCTAACAAATTGATGTGTGGGCTGAGATTTATCATGTGATGATTCGAGGAAAGATGAGACTTTGCCTATTAGAGTAGTTGTAATACTTGTTTTATTTGATCATTTAAGATATTTTTAAGGTAGTTAACGTCAGTATTTTCCAGTTTAGTCGCTCTTTCCCCAAGAGGAAATTTTATAAATATTTTCTGTAAATTTATTTTAAAATGAAGAAAATTGTCTGCTTCTCCAGCTACCTATTGCAGTATTCACGTATTTTATTCACTTCAGAGCTTCTATAAATTATGTTTGAGCATTTTTATTTATGTATTAGAACTATTTCATACTTGCTATTTTCTTATGTCTTTTTTTGTTCTTGTTCTCTGAACTTCAGTTAATAGTGATATGTGAGCCTCAGAACATCCTTTTTTACTCAGATTAGTAACCAAATTCGGCTGTGACAGTTTAAGCATCAGTATCAAAATAGCCTCTTCCAAAGTATTTTCTCTGGTTTCAGAAAGCAGTAAATCAAAGGAACATAAAAACATGCCATATTTTGAAAAATCTTAATGAATATATATATATAGGTGAAAACCATTCTTCAATTTCTACTTAGTAATATTTTAATTCTGAATCTTCAGCTTCTTATTAAGCAGAACCTGTGTTGCTTGATTTTATTAGAACCAAATTACTGTTTGTTCATTTTCCAATGCAGACTAGTCTAGTCTAGTTGGTCTGGATTTTGAATGGTTAGCAACTGATAATACTTAACTGTGGCAAGAGGGAATACATGTAGGTGATGACCTGTTTCTCTCTGAACACCTTCTGCAGGCCACCAACGAAGACACAAAGTCTGCTTTGACAGACTGACCCATTAGGGCAGTTCATTATGGGCTGTTATCCCACATAAGTACAAAGAAATGTCATAGGTCATAGGTACACTGATATAACAGAAACATATTTTAGAAATAATCAGGCAGTTGAATATATATTTTCCATGTTCTTCATTGTGGTGCAACAAAACTTTATGTGAAGTTGTGGGATTATGATTTACATCACGTAAAAGAAAATCATAGAAACTTTGGAGCCACACATTATACTGCTGTGGTTTAATATGTCCTGCGAATCACCACAGTGGAAGATCGGAAACTATCAACAGGGAAATGTTAAATCAGAGATAATGGGATTTTTCAGGGTTAGAATCAAGTTTCATGTATCTCATCATTTGGAATCATCCCTGTTGTAAATTACTAGCGGTAACACAAGTGGGTTATGATGTGAAAGGCTGAACACCACCACTTGGAAAGAACTGAGAGAAATCTGCTCCGTGGCATATGGAAAGTTTTAAGATGTGTCAGGTTGTTAAAGATAATATTCCCATGTTTTCCATTGAAGCTTTTACACGTGCATGTAATGGAAATAGAGGATGTTGTTCATGAGGTTGGTTTTCTCTGGGTTGTTGCATCGATTATGTGTATATATCAAATGACTGCATGTGTTGGACAAAAACATTACCTGTTATGCTGCTATTCAAAACCCATCACATTTATTGTTTTACAGACCGAAAAATAGCAGTTACAATCTAAAATGAGGGGTTAAATAAGACAGGAATATCTCTGTCTTATGAGTACAGTGTATGTCTGAATGTGACAGGGAAAGGCTTAAATACTGTTACAACAGTAACAAACGCAGGAGCTCTTCAGAGACCTTTAACGCTTCCTTAGCATTGTAAGCTGACTAGGCAGTGAAAATGGTGACAGGTGGAGCTTTTACAGCTCTACTCTGTGTGTGTGCCAAAATTCGGACAAGCTCTAGTTCAAATGGCAGCTTGCATCCTCAGATGACAAATTATACCTGGTCAGCACAAGAATGAAAACAAGGAAGACAACCTTTTTTCTACCTCTGGGTTCTTTATGAAACTAAAATAATGCTTTCCTAGAGCTTGCTTGAAAAAAACCACAGCAACTGCAGCAGTGATAAATGTCCAGGCCAGTAAAGTCCAACTGACCAGTTCAGAGAGGTCATCCAGGTGTTCTTGTCAAAGAACAAATAGATGATGCTTCCCTATGTGATCCTTAGTTACTCCATGCAGTGCCTCAATGAAACATTTCAGCATGTAATAGCTGTCACTCCTTTCAAAACCATAAGCCTGTGATGTCTTTATATAGCTTCAGAAACAGTACAGCAGTTCACTGTGGCAAGCTTTATGGTTTTGACAATATATGCCTTTGGTCTTCCTTAAAACAAAAAGGGTATTGTTAAAATCCCTGTGGCTTTATTACATACAAGTGGCAAGCTCTTTACATTTTCAGTAATCCACATCTGTCAGCCACTGCTTACAAGATAGCCCAGGGGTTATCTGCCCTTTGTTATTGCTTTGATTCCTTTCATTTGTTTGCTTCCCCAATTTAATAACAAGGAGAGATCCAGCTTCTTGATGATTTTGTTGGCATAACACCAAGCTCATCGGCACTTAACTCCAAGGTGGTGCTGTGGTTGCAGCTCTGCGCGTTGGAAGCTGCTATATTGGGGTCAGCATCTTTGCCTAAGTATCTTGCTGTTTGGTTTATTCTTTGTTCTTCCTCTGTTGCTCAGTAGTTGTTGTGCAGCAGCCATGCGGGCTTTATCACCTCAGAGAAATGTTTTGTAAAGCAACAAAATTTCCTCTGAGTGTAATGAACCATTCTGTTATATGAATTTTGGGGGTTTGTCTGTCTAAATGTTTTAAATACAAGGGGATACCACTGCTGTAGTTCTTTGTTGCCTACCAGCGTGCAGGAAAGCTGAGGTACATAAAAAACAGATGCAGAAGAGAACAGAGCAGAAAATTGCCAATTAAAGGACATTGCCTAACAACTTCTCCATCTGAGTCACCAGCAGGATTTGAACCCAGAGCATGCAGTGCAGGAAGCACCAGGATGCTGTTAGCCTTTTCTGCACAGCCCTGGGAGAGAGATGTGCAATAAACCCACTCTCACTTGTACTGCTTTCCTACTGGTCATGAGGAAGGAGGAGTTTCTCACTGAAGTAGCACCATGCAATAAAAATGTAGCCAGTTTGGTTGCTGGTGTAGTCAAAGATCTCTCCAGACAGTCACTTTCTGCAATAGAGCAGGGATTTTTTTCTTCTCTCCTTCGACAGGTGCAACCATAGTACCTAATTATTTTTTTTTCAAGTGTTGATGTGTATTGGTTGATGATGTGTGAATGTTTCCCACCTTCCTCCAGGTGGTGTTGCTCACTTTCATGAACTTCTCAGCTTTGCTGATGTGTATCTCCTCCTTTCTTGCTGCACTGTTGAATAGCCGTCATCAGGCTGCCTCAGGCCACGCAGCTGCTTCCCTGCTTGGCGATACAGGTGAGAAAGGGAGAGTGAAAAGCATTGCCCTCCCTCCCACATGGTACAGTCCTGTCTGTAGTGCTCTACAGAAATCATTGTCTTACAGAGGGAAAGCTGCTCTGGTTGTTGGTGCTGAAGATTTAACCAATTCCATGAAAAAAAAAATGATCTGAACATTTGCTACAACTTCTGGTAATGTTCACAGACAAAAACTAAGTCACCCACCTGTTGCCTTCCAAGAAGAGAAGCAGTCATGGGTACTGCAAAACAAATACACTTCAGACTGCCTGTTTCTTGTTTGGGGAATCTGCCTGGAAGCAGCTCATGAGCTTTGCTACCCCTGCTTTCCACAGCCCAGTTTCATAGCAGGCACATCCTATCAGATAACCCTCAAATCCTCTCCTCATGACAGAATTGTCCTTGAGTGCCTGAGCAGCTCTCACTGTGTGGGATGCCTTTTGCACTATGTGTGGGGGCAATGCTTTCATCAGGTAAAGAAGAGGGTTTCTGATGCATGAGTGGGGAATGGCTCCCACAGATCCCTGTGTCAGGGTGAATGTGAGGGTAACTTGGCACTTGCATGCCCGCAGAGGTGTTAGCCTTCATTGTCAGCTTGCAGAGTGATTTACAAAATAATTTAAAAAATTCATGAACCACCTTCTTTGTAAAGCATTGTTGTGAAGTTGAATATTTCATTACACAAGGCAACCATCATTCATTTCTAGGAAGGAATACGTGACTGTGGTTTTGAAAGGCCAGGGTGCTGGGATGGTTGGTGTTGGAGGAAAGGAGTTCTCGCATGGTATTTGGTGACTGATCACTTAAACAACACTTCCATACACTGGCCTTCCATGAAAGGGCTCTTCCTATTTGGTGTGGTTTTTCAGATTTCAATTCTTTGTGCACACTGTGGCTGTGATATTTTTCTTTTTGTAATTACTTTTTTTATGGTTTCATATTCTCATAAATTAAAAGCTGATCTAGTTGGAAATAGGAGTTTTCTAGTTAACCTTTTCAAGGTGCAAGTTTTCCACATGGTTCATTGCAGCTACAGCTGCAGGTGAAATCTTCCTGGTCAATAAGGAGCAAACACAGCAGAACAAAAAAGCAATCAGTTCCTTATTTGCAGCAGTGAAGCCCTGCAACGTGGTACTGCCTTTGCGGGTAATAGGCCATAAGCTTTGTCCTGAGTTTGTAAGGTCCCAGAATGGAAGCATTTAAGGTCTACCTTGACTGAACTCTTCTTGATCTACCCTTGCTTTACTTGTTTTAGCTGTGACATCAATTTCCCTAACTGATCAGGTGTCTGTCTCTGTCTTTGGTTTGTCTGTGATGGAGACCTACACTTTGGTATAGATAGCAGCAACAAGCAGATGTTTGAGGTAGAATGGGATATTTGTGACTCCAGCACAATGATGCAGTGTAGAGAAATATAAGCTTGGTACGACAGCAGGGACACTCAGAAGGAGATGCAGCAGGGAGGAGAGCAGACATCAGAAGGTAAGAGATGGGGCACAGGCTTGGCATTGGAGACATAACAGCTGTAAACAGCTGTAGTGGTTGGCTTAAAAAGTACAAAAAGGTGTGCTTCCTCTTTACTCATAAATAAGAATTTTACTAACATACTGTATATTACTGCGTGATATTACAATAAGAAATAAAATGCTTGCATGCTATGTTAGAGATGAGTGGCATCCTATGCAAACATGGTCACGAAACTAAAATCCAAAGCACCAAGGATAATTTAGGGATGACACCACATCTCCATGAGCCGTATAACTCCATACAGCTGCACTGAATCAAACATGTTCTGATCAACCAGAGCGTGAGCACAACCCACTGACCATGATTAATCATGATAAGGGCCATAGGCTGGGTTTTATTGCTTTGCCTCTTACTGAAAAAGCAACCCTTCCCCCACCATTTATTTGTTTAAAAACTGGTGTTGACCTAAATTTGAGACTTGGTAGAATATAACCCTGTGCCTCTGATTAGTTACAGTGCAAACACCTCCAAGTTCTCTCTTTTTCATCATGTGAGTCCTATGCCTTGGGCTCCATCTTAGCTACCCTCACGCCAGTGCAGCCATTTATACAGACCAGTAAAGCATTCCTTGGGCAGGATTCCCTCTGCCCCCAGCTCGGGATGGGCAGTCCTGTTGTCTTAGGGCAGTCCAGTTGTCTTAGCTCTCGGAACACATTGTGTTAAGCACTGGAGAATGGGGTCTTGGTCGGGATTCTGGGTGCAGGACTTGATGCACTGAGTTTTATCATTCTTGCAGTCAAAGTGCTATTTTTCAAGAGGGTCGGGGGGTGTGTGGGTGTGTGTATGCAGGGGAAGGGGTTGTTTTATGAGCTTTTGCTAAATACTTTGAGAGGCTCAGGTGGTGGCATGGTAAAATTTGACAGTGATTAGAGTATTTCAGTATTTCTAAATTAGGTATTTAAGTAATTCTAAACTACTGCATGTCCCCTCGGGGTGGGGGTGATTTCTGATCTTTGTAATACTTGAGCTTCAACAACTGCTCAGGAGAGGTGCCTCAACCCATGCCATAAGCAGCCTGACAGCAAGCACTTTGAGGTACTAAGTGTTAACATTTTATGCTTGAGAGACCCTGGTCTTCTCTGGCCCCTGCTTCCTGCCATGAGGGAGGGATATGGTCTGTATTATCATCTGATATCGCGGTGAGCAGCAAAAGCATGTCCTTGATGTCCTCCAGTAGTAATAGTGGTGATGGGAGTTGACAGGTGCTGGCAGGTACACTGCCTTCTGTAATACTGAACGGGATCCTATGGTTACGGTTACGTAACAGAGAGCATTCATAAAGCAGCATTCCTGTATTTTAACATGTTTTATATCCCACTGACTTCAGCTGCGAGCCATTGGCCCAGACTCCCTGCACCTGACGATAACAGTGAGCCCATTAAAATATGAGGTATCAAAAGGATACCTTTTGAAAGCTTGCTTTAAAAGGGACAAGGACTACTCACAGACAGTTACCACATCGTAACTGTGGAGGGCAGGTTAGCCATGAGTTGTGACTACTCTACAAGCAGCAAATATCCCATCAGGTGGGTAAAACAAGCAAAGGGAAAAGCATCATCCTTAAGTGTGGGTTTAGCAATAATGACACTCTCATTAAACCCCAAAAGAGTGCTACTCAGGGTGAGAGAGTAGCCTGTTGCAAGGACCTGTTGCACCTGTGCAGCATAAGCATATTAGGCAAGTATTATTAACCTGGACATAAGCATGCAAAAACTGTGTATCTGATGACAGGTGTTAAGTATGCCCTGATGTTACAAGACCACTAATAGGGTAAGCAGCAAATATAGAAATCTAAGCAGAAATACAGATATAATGTGTAGCAGCAAAGTGGTGATTGGGGAGTTGTATACTTGCACAAATGGGGGTACAGGGAAAAGGGTACCAAGTAAAATCTGCAAGAGGTATGGTGAAACAAAAAGAAATATGTTTCTTGTACTTACTGGGGGGTATGGGAGTCGGGGGTATATGCACACCATACTGAGCAAGCAAGCAAGCAAGATCTTTGGTGAAAGCCGGACAAGTCCTGGTCCCCCAAAAAATAAACAGTTGGAAGGAGATGGGCACTCCTTTTGAAAAAGTGAGTTATGAGCAGAACAACGGGAATAAGCAAAATGAAGATAGGGAAGAGCTCGTAAGCCTGGACAACCCTGAATCAGCACTAACTACCTGCGCCACCCTCGTGGTTCTCAAGGACTAAGTGATTTGCATTTGTAATGCTAATTATTCATTAAGACTAATAATTAACCATTAGCATTCTATGTTGATAGTGAATGTTAAGCTAGTGTGTTCTGAAATTTCAAACTGTCCTGATCTATCAGCCTTCCCACCATATTGATCTCTTAATTGTCTGATAAGTTCATGCAAACATATATTATATATGTGTGTTTTCAGTTGCAAGAAGGGAGAGAGGAAAAAACTCCAGGACATTGAGTTGCTCTAACCTTAAAAGCCAGGTTAGAGACTCTGGGATATGGTGAATGGCAGGTTGTGTTACATAGCTAAGATGGGCAGACAGAAAAGTTGCACTGTGCTAACCACATGGCAAAAAAGCACTAACCACAGCCAGGAGAAGGGGCAGCCAAAAATCCTTGTAGTTTCTGATTCTGAATCAAAGGTTTCTTTCCATTCCTCTATTTTGCCACCAGCTGATCAGCCCCTATTCATTTTTGCTACAAGCGCTGTGAGGAATGCTGCTTTATTGTAAGAAATTCACATCCCCTGCCGAGGTCCATGGAATTGATATCTTCTGCCTCATTAGAGACCGTATCAAAGGTCAACTTCTGTAGAGGAATAGCTTCAGCCTTCATGCCACTGATTTGTAAGTGGAGAAAAGGAGGATCATTGATGCTATAGGCACAAATTAAACACAACTGCATTTTCAAATTGGCAGTGCCCTTCCCTTCATGGAGTTTCATATACCACAGTATAATGTATAATACATATATACTATTTTAGGAGTGTGCATTATATAGCAAAAGCATTTAACATACCTCTTCAATCCATTCCTCTGCCTCCTCTTGGTTTTGATTAATTTTTCTACCCGTGCATAGATTCTGAAACACTGAGCAGCTGCAAACAGAGATCTTTAGATAGTACCAGTATTCGACCTGCAGTAGAAATGTTCTCATGTTTAGCATTTCCTCTCTAAACTTGCTTTCGTCCTAGGCAAGTATGATTATTTATGTCCATAACTGCTATGTGTATTTGTTACCTTTGGAAGTGCCAGCCTGGGAACAGAAGTGTACTGCTGTTTGAACTGGGCATTACCCACCTCAACAGCACTTCTCTCCCTGCAGTCTCAGTACACATTTATTTTTGGGACACCTTGTGCTGCCTAATCCTACTTCTCAGATACGCTTGCTCAGCACAAATGTTGTTTTCAATCAAGATGTGTTTATTTATTCAGAAGGGTACAATGTTCATCCCAGCATGGGTAGATACTATTGTTATTTTTTTTTCCATTCTCAAGAGATTTCACAAGATGGTTAAACTTGTTTGTGCTTCTAGCAGAAGGCATGGATAGCTATTGCTGACAGACCAAGGCAGTAGCACCTGCGTATGTGCAGGTGTTCCATGAGCCAGCAGAAGACAACTGGAGAGCCCAGGGCCTGCTCAGTGTGCACAGGTGTCCTGCCTGTTGCCCTGTTGCCACAAAAATACAGCATTTCTAGGCACTACACTTAGGATTGTGCAGAGGACTCCTCTGCTGTGTAACCATGCATCTCCAGAGGGAGGGAATGAGTCCCTTGTGTGACATCTCCCTGCATTTACCTTCAGAAATTCCTGGCAAACTATGTTCCAAGTGTAGAGAGGAATGCTGCTCTTTATTCAGTCACTTACTACATGAGGCTGTGGTACTGTTTGAATCATAAATTGCATGCTAATGGCCTAATTCATAAGCCATTGACATTTTTTATGGGTCTTTAACATTCAAAAATGAAGAATTTGTGTTCAAAAAATAATTTGCATTGCAAAATTCAATAATTTAGTTTCTCATATTCATTAATGCCTAGGCGCACACCACATAACTTATCCCGCTCTAACTACACTTCCCAGCACACTGATAAAAGCAGGATACTCACTAGTTCATATACAGTGCTTCTATTTGCAACTAACTCTTTACCTGCACTGATTGATTATATTTGTAGAGAGGAAAAATCCAGCTATGCGGCAACTGTGATGAATGAACTGAGCAATGGCTGCTTTGAAGTTGCTTTCTGCTCTAATCATGTTTTCCTCCAATGACATTAGCTACCATAAAATACGAGATCATAAAGGGTAACGATATCAGACAACAAAATCATCCTACTTGCTGCTCAGCCCCACTCTGTTAGGGAAGGATTCATGTTCCATTAATGAAAACTTGCTTTGCTTTTGACCTAATGTCACTAGACAAAACCAGACAAAAAGACAATAATAATGTATAGTTCTTACATCACTGACAAATTCCGAGTGCTGTATATCACCCTCTTTAACAGAGAGGGAAACTGAGGCTTATACAAAGCAAATAGCCCAATAACTCTTGTAGGATTGGGTAGACCTCTCTGACCATCCAGTGCTCGACACACTTCTGCCAGGTGTGTACATGCAGGGTACTACAAGACAAGTAGTGCTACCTGAACAAGGTTTCTAAGTGGTATTTTGGGTACTAAAAGCAGAGTAACTGTGGCATACTGGGCCTCTGTCCTTTCAAGAGAGAGCCTGAGCACATCTGGAGGGGCTGCCCATTTGTGGCTGGATAGTATTGCACAGGCACTCTCAGTGTTTGCTGAACGGGAAGTAACTGAGGAGTCTTTGCAGGAGGAAATGCTCTCATGGGGAATCCAGCCTCCCAGAAAGACTGGTGGGTTGCTGCCTGGGTGGAGATGGGGGTCCGTGTTGTAAGTGTCATTGCAGAAGTATCTGCAGCTGGTTTAGGTGAGACTTTCCAAACTACTGTGTGGCTTAATCATCATAACTCAGCTGGCCTGCAATCCTAGGGGAGCACTTGCTTAATTCGTTGCTATTGGTAAATCCTAACTAAAAACAAAACATCTCTTAAAGAGCTTAACTACATACCAATGACTTTCCACATACCATTTCTGCAGCAATATTTCTATTAACTATTTACAGATCTCTTGGTGATGCACAATTTGATCCCTTCTGGGGCAGAAATCACCAAGGGAAGTCTCTGGAAGGCAGGGCCAGATTCTCCGCCCAAGATGTTAACTATCACATTTAGGCATTCAGATTGAGCTAAACACAGCAGGAGCTGCCTGTGGCAACTTCTGCAACTGTCCAAAATTCCCTCCCAGAGAGCTCCTATAATAATCATTCAGAAATGTAATTGTGATGACTCTGTCAGTCACCTCCTTTCCAGCTGGCCTGTTGTCCCAAGCCAGCCGCTAGCCCCATCTGTGCTGAGACTGACTGGGCTTCCCAGGCCACCCAGAGAACTGGTGGTACTAGTGCCCTGGGTGTGCGCACAAGCACAGACCTGAAACCCAGCTACACCACAACTAGAAATGAAGTTATTTCTACTTATGTACTTACAACTGACTTACAGCTTATGTCCCCTAGCTGTTGTTGCAGTTGTTTCCTGTAGCGTATTCAAAACTGGCTTCAGATACCCTTACACAGCACCACAGTACAAATTTTTTGCATACAGCTACAAACCCAATTTTACTAGATTAAGAACTGTTTTCCCTTTGCAATGACATATTAAATAATAAATTTTACACACATCTGAAGGATTTTTCCATTATGTTTTTGTTCAGTTCTAGTAAAGAGAGTGATAATTGACAGGATAAGTCATGCAATCCATCCCAAAACAGGGTCTGATCTTGCAACAATAACTGCAGCAATGTGTGCCTGAGCTTGTGTAAGTAGACAAATAGACAAAATAGACAAATACTGCAGTAGACAAACTTGCCTTGTTTATCTTGAAGTTTTAGCCACAGCATGGGAAGTACAACATCAGGAATCACATAGGTGTGCCCTTGCTGAATGGTCTGCAGGATCCTGGCCTTTTGCTGTTCTGCTTTTTTCTTAATTTCAGTCAGTTCTTCATGTTTCTTTGGAATATTGGTGGCTTCTGAACTCCAGCAGCAGAAGTTGCTGACAGTTAATAAAGAAGCAGCTACAATATATTTGCAGAACTTCCTGTCTGAGGTTGGTTGCTAAACAGACGTGAAGCACAGTTCCATAATTACACAATGGCAAAGGCTTCGGGAGCTGCTGAACCATGGATGCTTCAATTTTAAAGGTCAGATGAAATGCTGATTTACTATAAAACAAATCAATACCAAACAAAAAAAGGGGGGGGGGGGGAGGAGAATAAAAAAGGTTGAAAAATTTGAGCTTCGACATAGCCAGTAGAGAACACACAGATTTGAAACTGGCAGGTAATGCATGTGGGTAATAAGTGGACATCACTTCTTCCTTTCTCTGCCAAAGCTAGAGTGTCATGAGACCTCCAGGGCACTCCTGCCCATGCGGCGCTTGATGTTTGCAAGGAGGCCCACATTGGTACCTTATGCTCAAAAGGGACCAAGGCAAAAGCTGTCTTTGCAGCTCTCTGTATGAGGCATATTGCAGTATGGCAAGTTTGGGCTTTCTCAAATCTCCAGGTAAGCTCTTTTGTTTGCTGCTTTTCTGTGACGCAAGAAAGGCACTAATGACACAGATACAGATCTTTCAGTGATGCAAGTTTCCAAATCCTTAATCTAGTTTGGTCATTTATTTTTTTAATATCCTAGCAAACTAGAGAAAGCAGCCTTTTGAGTGTTGGCAGTTCAGGCCTTGGTCATCTCCAGGCGTTGCTCCCATTAGGTCTTATACCAGAAGCAGTGAGCTGGTTTACTCCTGCAGTGAAAGAGATGTGCAGACACAAAACAGCCAGCCATCTCCCACTGTTGTACCCTTTGGGCTTCTACATCCTGCTCAACACTGCTATTTTCCCCATCATTGAAAACTGCTGTCTTACTGGGACTCTTTTCAGGTTTGGGGGGAATTTAGAGTCTATTTTGCATTTCAATTAAATCTAAGATTCTATAGTGTCTCGTGAAGCAAAAGATAACTTTTAGACCCCAGTTGTGCACCCTTAATATTTTAGGCACAGGCTATTACTATTTTCTCATCTTGCAAGAGGACCTGTCCATGTACGAGAAGAAGCTGAAACCTCAATAAGATCCTGTTGTGCTCAGGTCCACCTGGGATACTATGAACTATATCACCCAGATCGAGTGTCATCACATACCTGTGCCTCTAGGTCCAAACCCAGGCAACCTAGTGTATCATGTTCGCAGTAAGAGACTAGACAAACCTTCTGCCTACTCTCAGACCTCTCATATTGCTGGTTTTGATGCTGTAATACACAGCTAAGCCCATCTCACATGTGAGAATTGACATTAAAGGAAATATGCAAGTCGGGCTCCAGAGAAACCTAGAAGATTGTAATTCTAAAAGAATTACATAATTTTGACAGCAGTAAGAGGGGGAGGGGGCTGTTTGCTGGGGTTTGAGGCATTTGAGGGTCAGTCATATTTTCCTGCTTTTCTCTCTAGCAATAAGTTCTTGAAAAAATTCACTCAGAAATGAGTTCTCATTTGTAAGTGTTCATATGATCTGCTATTTAAAACAGTTTATTTATTTGAAATTGTGTTTTTTTAAAACGAGCAAATTAATAAACTTGCGTTAGTTCCAAAAATATGAGGTAGAATTGACCGAATCTCAAATGCCACCAGTTTAACAATACAGGCCTGAAAGATGATCAGTCTGATTTGGGGCAGTACTTTACAATTCATCTCTGACAGCCAAATAATTGGGTGACATAAATGCATGTATCTCAGTAGTGTTTTTCTGACCAATATATGAAGTTTAATTTTTCATAGGCACATTTCAACATGCCCTCCTCTGAGTTGAAACTGTAATTATGAGTTTGCCTTTTATAAGGCAGGCTATGTTGCCCTTAAAAATGAATAAGCCTTCTTATTACTACACAGCAGATGGAGTGGCAGAACAGAGCTGCCTTGTGGATTGTTAAACCAAACTGTTGCTAAGAAAAAAGCAGCACTGAAGACCAAGATCAGTAATCATTTCAGAAAAACAGGTTCCTGTGCCCCTCCAGTAGATTTCTGTGTTACATCCAAACCAAAGACAGATGAACATATGTATGCCAAAAGCAGCATGAACTTAATGTTGCAACTGCTTCTAAGTGAAGATTGCATCTGTAATTTAAAGTTGTTTCAAAGTAGTGAAGGGAACTAGGGAGTTGTTTAGGGCAATAGATACGGAATATCCTTACAAGCACATGCAGATCATATTTTGCTTGAACTAATTCCTCCTGCTATTTTAATATCAAACATAACCCATGCCAGTTTTACATCTCAAATATATTTGGTATTTCAAAAAAATTAATAGTGTCAGTTTTATTAATGTGTTAAAATATGAATTAAAAACATGACAAATCAACGGGAAACAGCAGTCTGTTTTAATGAATATTTCATACTGTACATCAATAAATCATAGATCAAAGGGAAGGAAGCGCATTCTGCAATATTTCTTTTCTGTCAATGTGGGGTTACTAAAAGTTTTACAAGTTGTTTTGGCACTTACTTAGTTGCACATTTGAATTAACATTTTACGAAGGAAATAAAAGAAGTTACAGCTTTGAATCCCAGAGCACTCTGGTGTTCAAAGCAGATTGTCCTGTTTTCTCTCGTTATCATTTCATTGCTTTAAAAATCCATGTTTGACCATATAATTGCCGGTCTGTGTCGTGCGTGCAGGTAGCTTGCAGTTCTGCCTTCCCAAACCAGGCTGTTCCCAGGCTTTTCAAATGGGCAGTAGCAGAAGGTGAACATGTTCTTAACAAAGCATCTTGACCTCGTGTCCACCTTTAACGACTGATTTGTTGTATATGGCTTTGAGTTATGCCTATCTCTTTCTGATGTCTGTTTTTCCAGACTACAGGTGGATTTAAATTTAAGGGCTCAAACATGAACCCATGTCTTGTGTGTGCATATGTTTAGCCCCTACAGATCCTTTAATAATGTATGTTGTATAAACAGAAAACTCTACCTTCTTTCTCACAGCTGAAGCAGGAATCAGAACTGCATACGAAACAGAAGAGTCAGATACTCAGTACCTCTCCTAAGCTTTCAGTTCAGTGGTTTATTAGCACTAGGGACAGGTAACTGTAGATGGGGATATGGGCAAGGCAGCTTCCCTGGAGGAAGCTTCTCATTCATAGTCTCGGGTTTTCTCTAGTTATGTAGTTAAACTTTATCTTTTAGGCTAGAGTAATGACCATCAGAACAGGAGCCGAACTGACATCTACAGCAGTGTATGTTTGCGTTTGTGTAAATAATGACTGCAGTGGACAAACTTGCTTTGTTTATCCTTCAAAACTTAAAGCTTGATCCAGCCCAGGTAACAACAGTGCAATCATCAGACTCCAATGTCTACATTTTAAGCAAAAAATTCCTGACTTACCAAAAATCTCATCAGTGTATTAGAAGCAGAATCTATATTTTCCTGAGTGGATAGATTCAATTCATGAATCATACTTTAAATTTTATGCTTCTGTCAATTTTAATCAATTATCTCCTTGAACAAACATTGGATTGACCCTACCTCAGGTACTTGGTCAGTCTGTGATTCTCTTAATTATTTCTTGGGCCCTGTTTCTATTATCAGAAACACATCATGGGTGACAGTTCACAATCAAGACATACTAAATCCTGTAAAAGCGCAGGCATATATGGGAATGCAGTAGGCTAGGGATCAGGGCTTTTTTGAAATGTGTTCATGCCTTCCAGTCTGTGAAGCTTTGGATCAGTTAGCCAGGAGCAGCAGAGGAAAATTTCCACCAGTGAGGTTCACTGTGTCTACTTCTGCAGTGGCATCTCCTTCCAGAGTAGTCAACAAGCTTGTCTGTATGACACTTTCTAGCCGGGAGGATGGATATTCAGCCAGTCACCTAGGAAGTGGCAATAAATTGCAAACGAATTGCCATTTAAACTAAAAATAAAATGGAAGGAAAGAACTGTTAAAAAGCAGAGCTCTGGCCAAATGTTCTGTGCAGCATCAAAGGGCACAGATCCTGACAGCCTTCGTTCTGCAGGCATGCGCTTGCAGAGTCTTGTGTTGGTACCCACCATCCAGCCCATCCAGAAGTAGGGGTTTGCTCCTACACTAGCCTTTTACCCTTGTTCATTCCAGGAATGCTATGCCTGCAATTGGCCCTGCTAAACATGCTTCCAAGGTGACTTTTGGGAAAGTTACTATTAAGACTATCCTGCTTTCTCTAGAAGTTTTGTTTCATTTTCCTCTCTAGGAAATTGAGATACGTGTCCTTTCTTAGACCAAGGTGTTTACTTACCAGCTTGACTGATAAAGTATCTTTATTTTCAGGGGTATATTTATTTGTTAAACCCCATGTTTCTAAGTGGGTACTGAGCAATCCATCAAATACACTACATAACAGAGCAGCCTCCCAATATCTGAAGGGGGCTTACTAGAGAGGAACTGTTCATTAGGGACTGTAGTGATAGGACAAGGGATAATGGGTTTAAACTTAAACAGGGGAATTTCAGATTAGATACAAGGAACAAGTTCTTCCCTGTGAGGCTGGTGAGGCCCTGGCACAGGTTGCCCGGAGAAGCTGTGGCTGCCCCATTCCTGGCAGTGTTGAAGGCCAGGGGCCTTGAGCAACCTGGTCTAGTGGAAGGTGTCCCTGCCCATAGCAGGGAGTTGGAACTGGATGATCTTAAGGTCCTTTCCAACCCAAACCATTCTATGGAAACAGCAAGTTTTAAAATTTGGCCAAACCCCATTCCCACCAATAAAAAAGCTTCCCTGATGTCTGTGGGATTTGGTTCAGGTTCAAACGAGGTGAGAATTAGCTCATAGTCAGAGCTGCGCAAAGTATTTGCTGCAAACAACTCTTTTCCAGTTTGACAAACTTTTGTTTTCATGCGTGGCCTGTGAGAAGGCCTTGAGTTTCTCATATTGAGCGTTGCTTTTAGACACAGAGAAAACATGGTTTAGTTGTAGCAGATGTGGATCTTTCCAGGAAAGAGACAGAGATACAGACAAACAAGCCTATGGGAGTGCCTCCTTTTATCTTTTTCGCAAAGGTGTTGCTTGCTTATGCACAAGTTTATAATGTTTCTTGCCTTGAAATATTGTCTAAAACTTGATATACTGATCATTCGTATTGCTTTGCCTAGCCCAAAGCAGTCAATAAACAGGATTAAGGCCTCCAAATACACGAGATCATTAAAATCTTATTTTTCTCACAGTAGGTGAATATTTAGGGTTCAGGTTTGTGTGTTTTTTCCTGCAGTACTGAGAACTAGAAATCTGTGGTGTCCTTCTTGTTTTTTTAAATGCAAGCAATGGGTTCAGACCATTCCAGTTTGAGTAACCTAATGTTCTGCATTGCAGATGGAGGTGAACAAGCTCTGCTGCTCCTTGGTGTCACCTAGCAGCCACCAGCTCAGTTAACCTTGCTGTACTTCCTCAATCTCAGTGCCACAATGATCCCAGAACTTCTGACTCCTATCCTCAGAAGATGGGAGCACAGCAAAGATAGGAACAGATCTCCTACAGTTTGCCAGTTAGATATTCCCATGCAGCATATTTATCTGTGTAATAGCACCACCCACATGCAAACACACTTTTTTAATAGAAAAGTAGAGAGGATTGCATATATTCATTTAGTTAAAGATGCAGGGCTATTTACAGTAATTAGCTACCACTAATTAAGGAGCAAAATCAGGGATAGAAAGGGAGACAAGAGTCATTCAGTGCATAACTGCCAAGTGATGTGATTTTGCTGTAATCCACTGATGTTCCACAAGAACAATAAATCCCCAGACCTCTGCAGTGGGCAAAGAGGAGTGTAAGTCTCAAAATGATTATACTTATACCAGCAAAGGCTATAGGAGGTTTCTGAGGGTTTTGATAATGGGTTCCAGCCTTTGTTACTCGTCTCAGAGGAAACAGCAGTGTTCTGTCCCCATTGATTCCTTTAGTAGAGCCCTATCTGTGTTGTGACACCGAGTCCCTATGTAATCCCAGCCAGCAGGACAAAAAACCTACTCAGGAAGGGAAAAACCTATTGACCATCAGCACAGAAAAAGCAAGTTCAGTCTCTGAAGACAGAACTGGAATACCAGAATGTGCAGGGATTAATCTGAAGCTAATACCAATTGCTTCCCATCATGTTCAGTATATTTGACATAATTACCTTAACAGTCTGAAAGCGTTATATTGTTAAAGCTGCTGTGTGGAAGACATGCTCTACTGATAGCAAGCACGTCAGACAATGATATTGAAAAGATTTCTGAAAAGTTTTAATTAATCTTTCTCTCTTTTTTCATGTGATTGACGTTACTTTGGACTCATTTGTTCCGTGGAACCCAAGCACTTGGCTCCTAGTTACAGGACTTTAATGGATAAAGGTTTCCCTGAAGAGAAATAATGAAAGAGGAGTCTCTCAGCTCATATGAAAGCTACAGCAGGATTACCTTAAAGAAAAGATGGTTTAATCCATAATGTGAAGCAAAACTTCATGTGATGTTGACATAAAATGGTGCTAAATGGGTGATTTTATTTTTTTTTTCAAGCATTTATTTTTTCTGGCTGAGACCCATAATGTTATTGCACTGGTTGGAAACCACCACACTGCATGACACAACCATGGTTTTAATTCGTCTGAAAAGTTTTTATTGGGAAACAAAGGGAGATACCTTCTAAATTATTATTGCAACCTTTAATTGTCTGGCTCAAGAGACCATTAATTATCTTGATGGGGAGATGATACACCTCTCTGAACTAAGACACTCATATTTACAGCAGCCTTTGCAGAATACAGTACCTGTTGACTTTCTTCCAGCCTTTCATTAAGGAACTGCTGTGATAGGAATTAACTACAGTAATTCCATTACAAAACCTGCTGTCCAGTGGAATTTTTCTGGAAGATTAGATTTCTGAAAGGGAAAAGGCCATTTAAGCTAAGCATTTCCTCAAGGCCCAAAGTAAATAACTGATGAAGAAGGTCAGAATGAATTTAGAACTCTTAAAGGTCTGCTAAATGCTTGCATGCAGTATATGAAAAATAAACAGTGCAGCTTTCCAGTACAGTGATTTTTATTGTTCTAAATGTTTCACATTTCAGTTTAGTGAGAGATGAGAATCACAGAGGACAGAATCTGATCGAAATGATATCACTTAAAGGAAGAGCAGCATTTTAAGCAGACGTTTCAAGGTTGAAGTGATACTGTTAGCAGTTGCTTGGGACTAATACCAGAAGAAAACACTTATTAAACCCATTGGGGCAGAAAAGCAGAGAGAAATCCGATGACCTAGGTAAGGCTCGCTTCATGGCACAGTGCATCCACCATGCATAGGGCAGGTACAGAGCACAGGATCTGGGTATATATTATGTCTGTTTATTATTAATTTAGCAGTGTACTGGTAGCCATCGTGTCTGTAGTGGGTGGCATTCATCGCTGCCTTTCAGCTGCTCTGTTGCAACTAAGATGCTTTCAGTACTTGGTCATTTTTAGTAGGTCTGTAATTGAGTCTGTATTGAATAAACTTGTTGGAAGACTTTTAACTTCATATTGTCTTCCTGGAAATTCAGAAGATTACTTTGAACTGTCTTAATATAGTTGCTATTGGTTTTTTTCCTGGAAGTCTGCAGCGCCTACTCTGTTCCTGTGGAAGGAAATTCAAATATTCCTGGGCTACCACAGGCTAACTAGATACTGAATTCATTTTAAAAATGCAGCCCGGTGACCTCTTTTTTTACCAGGAGCAGGTGGACAAGCTGTGGCTGGAGCTTTGTTCCCATACAAACCCTCTTCCTTACCAAGCTTCAGCTCATACCGCTCAGTAGGAGACGATATTACACTCTTGCTACTGGGGCTGGATTAATGAGGAAAAAAGGGGTTATGTCTGAGTCATTAGTACCTCGCAGGTCTTTCACAGGGACTTGCTCAGAGATGGAGCTAACACACAATTTAAGTTATTGTTCCTATACACAACAAGAGAGGTAAAGCTAATTCAATCAAGCTGAGCATACATTGTATCACAACCAAGAGTGTACATGTACATACAAAAAATTGTAGAAATGGATCCTCTTTGTGTGTGCTCTGACTTACAGAACAAAGAGTGGGAAAACAAAGTTTCAACATGCACTTTCATTTGGGGAAATCTTTCCACAACTACAGAAGTCATTACGCTGCATCTGCAGTAGCTACAGTCGTTGGAAGCAAAGTGGCTATCAGCAATGCTGGAATGTCATCTACAGCAGAGCTTTTGCAAATTAAGAGTCTGATGCTGCATACTGATTGAATGCTGCAAACTACTTCCCCCTTCACTGTCCTTTATTTCTTCTTCTCTCAAGTTGCTGTCAGTAGTAATCCCTCTTCTAATATACTGAGATGGGGAAAATCTCTCTTCAGGGTTTTTCTGGTTGGTTGTTTGCTTTTCAATTAATCTCCGCAAGGGCTGTGCTCAGTTGATGATATTGGATTGCTATTCACGTGCAAAACTGCAGACTTGACATGTGCTGTGGGCAAAATGTGCTGGGGGTAAGATGTAGACCACAGGACAAATTTCTCTAGAGTAGTGGCCGTTTAGGCTTGACATCAGCTCCAAAAAGCTACATGTGGCTGAGTTACTGGATACTCATTTTAAGAGGCTGTTCACCTGGTGGTGAAATACTGTTCTGTGAACGACTTCAGCAGTGTAGTAATTACTAGCTGATTCCATCTAACAATGATGGCACAACTTAGGTATCCACAGCATCACTGCAGAATGCCTCTTAGTGCAATGGCATGTACAGGGCTACAAATATACAATTTGTGAGGAAGAAATAGCATATGAATTTAACTCAATAAGCTGGGTATAAGCATAAAGTGGGGGTTTGGGTTGTTTTTCTTTGGTTTGGGGGTTTTTTATTTTATTTTGATCTGCCCAGATGTGATCTAGTTTCCTACCTGAAAGATGAGCTGAATGAGCAAAGCCAGTCTGAATGCCTTAAACTTCAGGGAAATCTTCCTTCTTTGAAAACTGTGGCAGCTTCACATCTTCGTGTCATTGAAAATGGGATCGGGAATATGCCTATTTAAGATATGCCCATTTAATCCATTGTACTGGAAATACAGCTATTGTTTTAGGATTTAGTTAAATACCAGAGTCCAGTAAAAACTTCCTTGGAACCACAACAAATGGAGGAAAATGAAACTTGGTTTATAGTAATCCTAAAACTAGATTTTAATATATTCTTTGGAAATTCTATTTAATTTGTGTCATCTGTTAGTTTTATTAACTGCCACTTAAATGTTTAATTTGGGGGGGTTCAAATAAGAACAGAGCATACAATGAAGACATCAGCATGAATAGATTCCCTGATTTTGTATGCATGTCAGTGCTGTAGGAAGAAAAGTACAGTACGCTGGACTGCAGGAATACTGTGTAATTACTTATTAAGCTACAAATTTTAACCACATGCTGAACCACTTCTAATGTTAGCAGGTTTTAACCACATGAATTGATGCAATCTCAGCTGCAAAGCTTGATGTCTCCAAGATAACAGAAAAGATTCATGAAAAGATGTAGGTATCAGTGACTGAGCTTCAGCTTCATGTGGCTGACAGACCAAATTGTCTTCTGCTTCCCCTAGCCACTGTGATTGATGCTGGAGAACTGAATCTAGATCTAGGCTGTTCTGGACAAAAAGGAAGCCATAATCATGTAGGGACCTCCTAGGCCTGAAGGGTCACTGTTACAAAAATTCAAAAGCTTTGAACCTTTTGCCTTTGCCCCCTCTTTCTTGGTTTTGTTGTAGTTGTTTTGTATTTGGTTGGAGCTTTTTTTAATATATTAAGGCTTTTTGCATGAATGGAGATTTTCCTTGTACTTTAGTATATCAGAAGTTGAAAATATCATCTAAAACTCTTCTCAATATTGGTTTTTTTTCCGTTTGTAAGCAATTTAATTGTTGCTACAAATACATTATGGAAATAGAAATTACTGGGTTTAATCACTGGTGAGAGAGAGGAAAG
Organism: Psittacula echo; assembly: GCF_963264785.1. NCBI lineage: Eukaryota > Metazoa > Chordata > Aves > Psittaciformes > Psittacidae > Psittacula > Psittacula echo. The sequence continues at coordinate 14,254,448 of NC_137739.1, forward strand.
ATCATGAGGGAGACTCTCACTTAGCTGTAGTAGGATGTACTTTAGTGTTAAACCACATTGCTTAAAAATACCTTCACTTCTCATTTTTACTTGCACTTGCCAATGGTTGGTTCCTATTTAAAGGCTAATGAAGCCAATGAAAACATTCTCCTAGTAGCCTTTGGCCCCAAAACAAATTTGCAGACCTGGGGTTTCAGGGTACTAAAACCAGATGAGTAAAATTACCTGGTTTCGATATTTTTTCACATTTCAAAATCTAGATGCCTTTTTTTGAAGGGTTTGGAGGTAAGAAGGCAGATGAGCAACTCTGCTCTAAGACCATGAGGATCCTGCTGTCTTTGATAGGGTTCCTTGCTCACTGGAAGCTTAGAGCTTTACTAGGTGCAGGGAAAATGTGAATGGCTCATGAAAAACTGCTCTGAGAAGGCGAAAGGCTCGTGCCTGTACAGAGCTTCAAAGCAAAATCACAATTTTATGTAAGAAGGTGGTGCCTACAGCCGTGACAACTGAAAGAGAAACAGTCCACTTTGGCTTTCTGTACCTTGCCCCCCTGCCCCTCCATTTTTTATGTTAGCAATAGTTACTGATTATTTGAATATCCCCTGTGTGTTTTTCAGGAAAGACAAAACTCACCAATAGGAACTGAAAGCCTCCCGAGACTACAGTCCCAGAGAAAACATTGAATGTAGTAAAATTGAATCATAGGTAGGATAATTTTAGGCACTGAATTTATGAAGTTTATGGAATTACTGGTTCATAATGAATCATGAAAGGTGAAAAAAAGACCCTATAAGTAACAGCCAAAACTAGTTCAAGGTAAAATGAAGCCTTCACCATTTTGAACCATTTAATTCCTACCTATGATACACCACTACAGCTTTCTTCCAGTGGCTGAAAAAGGACTGCAGGTTCTGAACGTATTTACCTCCAGAAGGAGCTCATAGTCCTAAGCCAACCAGAATGCTGGGGTTTATTATGTTTGTACCTAAACTAGATTTTGAACTGGATTTTAAGTGGGAATTCTCAAAGGAAGGACTCTTAACAACAGTCAGATTGAAGGGAAACACAGACTAAGTTTTATCTGTCTTTTTAAATCATAAAATAAAGCCCAAAGGCAAGGCACAGTTATTTGGGACACTCAGCCAGCTTGATGCATTCAGTTAAATGTCTCTTCACCTATTTATAGACCAAAATAATTTGGCTGAGATTATCAAGTAACTACTTTGTGCTCTGAATGGTGGTGAAACTCACTTATTTCCTGCGTTAGCACTGAAATATGCCTCCATTGGGTTTGTCACTAGTTTTTTTTTCCTCATTCCAAAAAAGATGGGTAATGAAGCTATCCTGACACATTGGGATATTGACAAGCAACATCAAATCTCATGATAGCATTTAACGACTCTCATTTACAAACAAGAAAGAGAAATGGTTGTTATTGCAAAATGTGGTTAGATTTAGTATTAAATCTTGCATAGTAACAGTGTAATTATTATGTGTCATCTCTGGCTCAGTAATTTGACAATTTGGTTCTTGGGGGGGGGGGCAGATGGCCTATAACATACCATATTTTTATAATTAGTTTATTCTCTGCAAACTCAGTATGTAATTACTCCTTCATTCATTACTAGTTTCTTTGAAATCATCTTTTTCAAGAACTAATAAATCCTCCAACACAAGTTTAAATCTCTCCTTGTACTGTTCTCTATCTCCCCTAAGGAACTTTAGTACTAAACACCCTGGTTATTTCACACTCCAAATTAGCTTTAAATACGTCTTCAATATCACCCTCTGTATAACACTTGGCCACTTTTCTTTTTTACCCCTCTTTCATTTAAAGAATAGTGAACTCACTCCTACCTGAGAAGCATGCAAATGTAAGCTGAGGTTTTGTCACCAGGATGGTTAGGTACGTAAATGGGCAGAGTCTAAAATGCAAAGAGCTGTAGGTAGGGAGATACATATGTACTTGCTACGTTCCAGTATATGATATATGATCACTGTAGCACACAGTGCCAGTACAGCAGGTATCTGTATAAATAAAACTCGTGGGGGTTTTTTGTTAGCATTTGAATTCCTGCTGCAGGACTTAGTTTGTTTTAAATTGTCTTAGGTAGTGACATAATCTTATGGCAATAAAGTTTCTTTCCAAATCCAGAGTCTCCTGTGGAGTTGCAGGTGCTTTAAAATATCTCAGCCACTCATCTGAGCAAAGCTTAAAACTCTGCTATGAGCTTTGGTCCCAAGAACAGCCCTTTTGTTGTGGTGCTTATCTGGGTACTGCCCATGGCCTGATGCTGCTGCTCCAAAGCGTTTCCCGTACTGAAACCACTGCCTCTGATTTTCAGTTTGCCCTCTAAATAAATTCCCTCTACAGGGGAATTCTGGCTTTTCCTACTCCTCTTTCTTTTGGTGAGATTGTATTCTGTCTATTTTCAGAATAACCATGTTATCTTAGATGTAAACCGTATCATGGAGACTGAGATTTTCAAAGCAGCTTAAAGGATTTAGAGAAATTTTCTGATCAAATTAAGGCTCTTTCTTTCAAAATCCTTTTGAGCAGTATGTTTTGGTGTTTGTTGTAGTTGTTCTTTAACCAGTGCCTCACTTCAGTTGCTTAGAAATTCTTTGTACTGCCACTTAATGTTTCCCAAAAGGGGAAGAGGAAAAGGAGTGAGAGAAGGGGAATGCTGTGCATTGCATTTGCTGTTTGTAGCATCTCACTGGCTGAGCAGTGCTGCACAAAAGTGCTTTAAAATCGTCCCTGCCCCATGTGAAGCTGACTTCAGGTGTTCTCCTGCATCCGAGTATGTGGGAGAGTAAAAAACATTTCCAAGATTTAGGATGGCAGCTTCATCTCCTGCTGACTAATTTACTTAGTGGCATTATCAGTTGTTCTTTTGCCTATTTCTTAATTCCTTTCAGGCCTGAAACAGGATACTGATTCATGACACACTGTGCTGCACAGGGCTCCTTGCTGCATTGCACCTGTCGGTGTTTATGTGCCAAAGCACATTACAGCGACTGCAGTGGCAGGGAAGGTATGACTGCAGCCATGGAATAGGTTCATCTCTGCGCCCTCAGGAAGCTGCAGCCAGAGCTCACTGTCTTGCTTGGTACCACAGAAAGCAGTGCTCGCACGTACAGGACAGGAACCAGATCAAACACACCTAAACCAAGGTGGGGGTGTGTGCAAGTTGTTTCTGTGCCTTAGGAGCCAAAGGCATATCCCTCCTTTTGACCCTTTTAAACCAATATTTTCTACCCTCTCTCATAGTCCAAGGCAAGAAAAGAGGCATGAGTTTCCACATGAGCCTTGCTTTCTGCTCTGCCTGTACAAGCTGTGATACTGTGAAGCTCCAAAAAAACATTATGGGGAACTGTCTTCTGCACCATAACTGATGGTTGTATAGGGAATTTGTTTGATTTGTCAGAGGGACAAATTTGTTGCCTAGGGAAAATGTTTGGTTTGTCAGAGATGACTGGTGGTGAGCTGTATGCCATTAGAAATCCAGATCTTTTGGGTCAGAGTAGTCTTGCTATATTATAGCAGTGGCCTGTTTGGATCAGAAATGGTGACTGTGACACTGTGGCCTATACTAACATTTGAAAGCGACTCTACAGAAACCATTCTGGAAAAACCTGCACACAAAAGAAAACTTTTGACATTTGCTACAAATTGTTTGTGCTGTAAAGCTTGAGCCTTGAAGCCTCCTAAATTAGTTGGGATATTTTTTTCTTTTTCCTGATCTTGGCACTTAGTGTAAGCATTAGCATTTAAGTTCTGCATATCTTTTGATGTTAATTATGTAAGTGTGCAACCTATTTTAAGATGCATTATATGTATTAAAAGCAATCACATTTAATATTAATGAATGCTGTTGCAGTGGGTATCTGAGACTATCTGAAAACTTAGTCAGAATGATTTTGTCTTCCTTTAGGTTCAAAGGGTGTCTTTATTTCCACAGGGTGCACACCAGAAGTGACACACCTACTGCTGATACTGTGCCAGCACAGACCACCTGCCGTAAATGGACAGGAAAACACCACTACAGAAGTAAGAACATGAGTATAATTGGTGTGTGTGTGGATCCAGCACACAAATACATAAACCAGCTGGAAGGAGTTTGTCCAAAACTGCTCATACTAAATAGAAAGATGGCCATCAGCCAATTCAACAGCTACCAGGGAATTACGGCATTTTTTTAAAAGCCACGTAGCACAAAGTCAGCAGGATTTAGTGCTCCTTCCAGAGCATCACCACCCAAAGACTTCCACTAATGTGTTTGACTTTTTGATATATAAAGAGTCACTGCTGTAGTCTGTAATCTGGTGTTTGTCTGGGCAGGTAATTTTCCGCAGAAGTGCCAGTATAAGCTTCTTACAGGGACAATCTTTTGGATCCTGCAGAGTCACAAATAACTCTTCAGGAGCTACTTTCTTGCTGCTTCTTGTAAAGCAAATAGGAAAGGCATCTGGTGAAATGATCAGGCAGCATCTTTGAGACAGACAGAACTGTTAAAATTTGCCTAAATGAGGTAAAAGCCACGATAATGAAGTTGTTCACAGTATCACAGTATCACAGTATGTTAGAGATTGGAAGGGACCTCAAAAGGTCATCTAGTCCAATCCCCCTGCCAGAGCAGGAACACCTAGATAAGGTTACACAGGAATGTGTCCAGGCGGGTTTTGAATGTCTCCAGAGAAGGAGACTCCACAACCCCCCTGGGCAGCCTGTTCCAGTGTTCTGTCACCCTCACTGAGAAGAAGTTTCTTCTCAAGTTCCCACTTGCTTTTTACTGGACTCTAAATTCCCTGCCTCAAAACGAGCTCAGCCCTGCCTGCAACAACCCAGACACTGGTCTGAGCTTTTCTGTAGCATAGGTGCTGCACCTTCTCTGGTAGCCCAGGCAGCCCCTCCAGACAGGATTTTTTCCGCATAGATACACTTGACCACGCCTGCTGCAATTTAAAACAGTGTCCTGTTTTAAACCAAACTTTTGTTTGGTTGCTTTGTGTATCCTGATTAGTGAATACCTACTACACTAAATGTATGATGGCTGTAATTGTATCAAGGACCTTTAAGAAGCTGTATTTTTATTTTGAACCCTGCATTAAACCATCATTTTTTTTGCTTTGACACTTCAGTTTCAGACCATTTCTCCCCAAATTGTAAACATGCAGCTCCATGAGCAGTGCAACTAATGAAGCCTGCTTTCCAATAGATTTATATCTCATTGGCTGGATTCCCTGGTGTCCAGGATGATATAAGCTCCTTCTCAAGTTTTCACTGTACTTGGGGCTGGCCTTTCTACTTTCTGCCCACCCTGTATGCCTTCCCCTTGTGTCTGAACTCCTTGTGTCTAGTTAATGGTGTGTCATGCCGTAGTTTTCCCCTTTGCATGATCTCTTTCCTCAGTGAAGTATCCTGTACTTGCAGATCAAGTAGGTGTGTGCCTCTCAAATATGAATCAGATCAGTCAGTAGGTTCAGAAAGCATTAGGAACAGATGAACATGCACAGTGGAACTATAAGAATACAGAATAAAAATACAACTTCTTTACATCTTTCCTTTCTCTTCTGGGGTTTTGTTTTATTTTCCTTAGTTCCAAATTTGCTCCATAGCTCAAAATCTTTGCCTCCCCAATTAAGTTTTGGCGATGCAGCAGCATGCAGTAGTTATTAAAGCCCAGAGAACAAGACACCATTGTGATTGGAGGGGGAAATGTACCAGCCTTGGCCCTTCTTGAAAACTGAATTCAATTATTTATTGATAAAATCCCCTTGACAGTTAATTTGCTGCAGTATTTGGCTTCTTCGTTGCAGTGTAACATAGTGACGGATATTGGAAGGAGAAAGAGATATAATGGAATACACTTTCTTTCTCTTACTAAGCTGCACATAGGGAGAGGGTTCTTTTAATTTATTTTTCTTCTTTCGCTATGTTGAAGCTTTCTAAAAAGTTGCCAAGTTCGCTGTCAGTAACTCTTTTAAAAGCCTTATGAAACAGAGCTCCTTAAGTTCCTTTCAAATTAATTGTATTATTGGAAAGTTAGTTTCTGAGCCTTTTCTAGTAGTTTCAGGAAGGAAAAGCTGAAAATTGAAAAGGAATTTGCATGATCACTTGCTCTCTGTGCTTTTAACAGTCACTACCAACTGTGATCAGCAGTGAGACAGTGGGTTCAGCAAATCTTACAAAATGCTGTATATTATAAAATGGAATTTGGGTCTTTCTGTTCCAAGTTCAGCAGATCAAGATTTGGCTCTCATCAGGTTCTTTGCTAAAAAGGACAAAGTGATTTGAGGTGTAGCAACCTCTACTAGGCAAGAAATTATGGATAACCTAGCTATAAAGAAAGCTTTGTCTTAATTGATACCCATTAGCACCCAATCCAAAGCTTATACAAGTCAGTATTAAGCCTTGCATTGATTAATGTGGGCTTTGTGCCCACAGTCTGATCATAGGCTTTTTCTAAGCAGTCTTATTTATTTCTGTAGACGTTCTGTTCCACAGAAATGTTCAGTCCTTTTCTGAAACCTGCTAAGTTAAACTATATTTACCTGTTCCTTATACGTTGCTTAAAAAACAGAGTTACAGAATGTTTTTTATTGTCTTTGATCTTTAAAATTTGAACTGACAGCCTCTTGGCAATAATCACACTCATGAGATTTCTGATACTTCCAGCCCTTTTACATGGATGGGAGGAACTGCAGTTTGCTTTCTTGTCCATCCTTGTAAGGATTTAGCTGGATAACTTTTAGACCAGATCTTGGAGAAAATTCTGCTGGAATTCATCATAGATGCGTGAAAAGGGGTTTACCTTGTCTGTGTCAGTTTGTTCGACTCATTCAGACATCCCTAACTGTTACAAAATAAATATTGCTTTGTGATCTTCTCAGTGAGCCTTGACATCATATTTAGCATTTGTAGCTAATGAAACAAGTCAAACATGAGGGAACTGGTGTATCTGAAAAAGCTACACAGTTCGTAGTCTTTGCTGAGCAAAATATCCATATATATATAACCATTACTGAGGTGCTATAGTATCATTGGTGTGACCACTCCAAAGAGAAGGTCTGCTATCATCTCTGATTCTTGTAAGAAAGAAGTGTATGAATTCAACAACTTAATTTACTCCATCAATATTGATTAACAAATTCTTTAAGAAAAATAATAATATTCTTACAATAACAGCACATTGACAAAGAATTGGACTTTTGGGATTCTTTGCAGCACATAACCTGAAATCCATGACCACAGATTAGATCCAAAGAGGGTCTTTAAGCATTTTCTGCAGTAAGGCATAGTACAATACCGTGTATTGTAACCCAGAGAAGTGTTACTGCCATTCTTTTGTCAACAGACAATTGCACTGGTTTACAGGACCTGAACGCTTGTTCAGTGCCTTGTGCTAGTTTGGCTAATCCTTTACTAAAGAAACATGGGTGAAAGGATAGTATATGGTGCAAGAATCCCAAGTTTGAGTAAACCGAAAAGCATTCCAAAACTACATTCCTTAAAATACGTTTGGGAGAGGAATTTGAAAAGTAGTGTGGTCTAAAAAAAGGAGTAAAGCCAAGACAGATTGTCAGTTGGCTGAGGGAAATAAAAATAACTACCCTAATGAGCCATGGATTTTAGCCCAGTGTTTTCGCTAGCCACCTTCTAAGACTGGGTTTTAAAAGTGGAAGAGTCTTCTGTAGCACCTGAGTGCCTCTCTGCATCACTCACAGTGTGCCCAGGCAAGAAGTCATGTCACCTCCATTCCTAACTTTTTTGATATGGGCTTTTCTGTCTTTGTTCACGTTAGGCTGCTGTTTGTTCCCCTGGCCTCATAGCAGCCTTAGCATCCTCACAGCCAGAGCCAAACAAAAGCTGCCACGGAGCAGAGTAGACAGCACACCAAGTAATGGAGCTCCTTGCTTCTGATGAGCCGGACCTCATCAATAATTCATAGTTGCCTTTTCCTCCATGCCTTTGTCTGCCAGCCCAGATAAGAAGGTGCAACTGCCTTGCATCTCCAGTAGCAAATAGCAGTTGGTGGTGTTGGCCAATTATTTGCACTGCCCCAAAGAAAACTGGGAAAATCATCTTTGGAAGCACACAGATTTTGCTTCCTGTCACCAGAAAGGTTACTTTCTTCAGTGTCTGAAGGCTTTGGTGGATCAATTCTTTTGCATGGGAAAATAGATGAGAAACATGCCGTCAGGTACACTGCACAAGATAGACAGATGGAGACAGTAGTATCTATCTGCTACAGGGAATTGTCAGAGGGGCACAACTCATCGCACTGGTTGTTAGAGGGCTTAATTTGCTGCTGGTAAATAATCTATTTTTTATTACCTCACATCCCCAGATTGTCAACATTCTCAGCTTTTTGCCACAGCTAATTAGACAGGCAAAAGCCTCACAGCCTAAAGTACAAGTCTGAGCTAAGCACCTGCCAAAATATCTGACTTTTTTTAAGAACTGGAATGTCAAAGAGTGAAGGGGCTGCAGATCACTTTTAAATGCTTTGAGCGTCAATAAGATGATTAGACCCATGAGGCAAACATTCAGAATTTCTCTTAGACTCACCACTGAGAGAAGGCAAGATAAAACTCTGATAGATAAAAACTACTGTGCAATGGTACCAAAGCTAATTATTCTGCAGAACTCTTGGAGAAATCTTGCAGGGATGTGTTGACAGCATGCTCTGTGTGGCCACTTCTGTTCAGGAAAGCAATATTTAATTGCATATTTGAATGAAGTCTCTTTGTGTAAAGTATAGCTTTGGAAAAGAATTTGTCTGAACCAAAACAATGAATGACCTCACTGTTAGCCAGACATGGCAGATTTGGCAGGGAATGGGGCTTTTTATTAGTTTTATGGTGGTTTTGTTTGGTTTTTCCCATCCCTTATTTAAAAATTCTGTTTTCAAACAGTGAATATAGGAATTTTTCCAAAGAGCTCTGCATCAAGGATAAAAGGCACCTTGTATGAGGCATGTCATGATTAAAGAATACATACGAATAGTAGCAAAGGTATCCTTGCAGTCTTTGCGTATCCACAAGGGATAGACTAGCAGTGTTAACCTCTCTGTGTCCCCATTTCCCAGGGTGTGGGTGATTGTCACAGAGTGTAGTGACTGCAGCCCTGGCTGCCTGCGGTGCCTCCTGGTTTTCCCACTGAAGGAACAACTTGTTCTTCAAGGCCAGGAGAAGCTATAGTGTATTCATGTATTTGGAGAAAGAGATGATGTAGAGATACCGGAGAGTGAAAATGGCTGTCAGCTCCTTCAGACCTGAGTGGTAATTCACCTCAGTGGGGCTGTCACTGTTTAAATAGAGCTGTGCAGTCAAGCTGTTGACTACCTTTAACTTCCCATGGTTATGAGCCCTGGCGCACCTATTTGTGCCTTTGGAAGTCATCCCAGAATTTGCTGACTTGTGATTTCTCATCAGGGACCCTGCTTTCTCAGTTGAAGTGAATAACTTGCCTTTTCTTTATATTAAATTTAATGCAATAACTTTTTGGATTTTAATGTTTCTGATATTGCAGAGGTAGAGATGGAATGGAGTTCAAGCAAGGAAAGTTGAGATATATCATCTGCCCACGTTCAAGTATAAGCATTCACCAGTTAATGCCATATATTGCTTGGTGATGCTGGTGTTGCTGGGAAAAAAAATCAAAGACTGAAAATAGTAATGATAAAAAATTGGCAGATTGTGTAGTTTCTTGTCCTGATTAAAACCAAGGTGGTACATTTTTTTTGGTTCCATTTGTAGCCATGGTCCTGGTTTACATTGATTTTCTGTTCTTTGAAAGAAAAAGACAAATCAACTGCAAATAATTTAGGGATACAAGAGAATCGACTCCACTCTGCCAATGGCTTTTTCACTTAGCAAGTAGCGTTTTCTTTTTGTCCTCAACACTGAAGACATTCTATCTGCTGTGTAACTTAAGTAATTTCCATCTGCTGAGATTTTACATATTCTGAAACCAGCAACACCTTGAGAAATGGGTTAAACCTTCTCTGTTGTCTGAAGTAACTCTGCTTCAAGCTCAATTTCCAATGCAAAGCCACTGTATTGTTCACAGAGGAATCACTAACGCAGAGCTTAGTGTTGTATCACCCAGACTACACACAGGGAAGGGTTTTTGACCATATACATACTGGTGATGTTTTATGGTAACCCTATTCTGCCATTGCATAGGAGTCTTTCACACAGTATATAATTTGGGTACTACTAGGCAGTACAGGCTTCTCTGAACAGTTTGTTCCATAGACAGACTCCAAAATCTCCTCCTGAGGAGGAGGGATAGGAGAGCAGCTGGGTGGGTGTCTGCCAGCTGGCCAAGGTCAACCCAGCACATGTTGGTAACTGTCTGCATGATGGAGAAGAAAAGTCAAAATGCTGACTTTTTTTTTCCCAACATTTAGGGTGGAATCATATTTAGTACTTTAGTTATTATCATTTACCTGATTACTCAAAATTCAAGTTCTCGGTTTCATCCCTTTCTGTTGGAAGGAAATGAGTGAATTCTTGCCATTATTCCTTTCTATTTGAGGTATTTTGTGGTCTTTTCTAGGCAGAGATGCCAGTTAGAAAGTGGCAGAGCTCTACAGCGATGGTCTGGTTTTGCTGTTTGAAGTTTTTAGCTCCACTGAGAACGCTGTAAAGATTCCCAAAGCAATAATGTAAAAAGGAAGGTTGAGCAGTGGACAGATTAAAATTGAACGTTATATTGTATGCCCAGAGCAGAAAAAGGATTTTAGAAGTCTGGCTAATATATTTATTCATCTAGCATAGTGTGCCATGCAGAAGTATCAGGCTTTCTTTTGAGAAGTACCACATCCACATGGACAGTTACAGCAAAGGGTGGGAGAGAAAGTGTTAGAAATGGAGGCAAGGAGCTGAAGTGATCTTGCTCTCACTCTCTCATGCAAACACACACACACATATATATGTGTTTGCGTGTATTTATGTATATGCACACAACATGCCCTTCACGTGCATAGATGATCCTTCATCCTTCCTGGTGTCTTTTCCATAGATTGCCCTGTCAACCTGTATTTGTAATTAAACATTTCACATTTTTTAATTAAACATTCCACATATCCTGAGGCCCACCTTGGCTTGTTGTGTGATTGTCACTGTGCTACATGGCTTCCTTGCCGTGCTTCTGCTTCAGCAGAGGTGTTGCAGTGCTGCTGGGTGCTTGGATAAAGAGCTCAGCTGTGGGGCTGTGTCCAAATTACACACAGGGAGCCAAAGCAACAATTTGTACAGTAGTCTCTGATGCACTTCCACCTTTCCTGGCAGTCAGGTTAAGCCATCTCAGAAATCCCAGCTTTGGCAGGGAAATCACTCAGTTTTCTGGTTCCCCTAGCCTGGAAATGCATTCTTTCTCCGCCAAGACTTGAGAGAAGAGTGTCTATATCCACTGCTTCTGTTTATAGGAGCAAAGCTTGTTTTACTTTGCTTGAATTTAAATAAAGGTATTTGCACATCCCTGAAGAATTTTTTCCACCTGTATTTTTATCCATAATAGACTGTCTGTACACTAGCAGTAGCGGATCAATTGTTTGGGGGTTGTTTGTTTTCAAGGCAACGCACGGGTGATTCTCAATTCTCTCCTGTGGCAGAGCATGCTGTTATCAATATGTTACTTTCTTTTCACTGGGAACACAGCTTTCAGAAGGCATGTAAAATAAATGGGATCTGCTTTAATTCAAGTGATGGTTCGGAAACGTGTTTGGTAAACCAACTTCCAAAGCCTCTTCCCTGGCCAGTGCAAGACCTGCACTTGCAAGGTCTGAGTTTGTTTATCTCTTTCTAATTAACAGGAGTTAGTCTTTCAAAGGATCTGCAGCAAGTGAAAGCCAAGAGGCTTCGATGAGTGCTCTCTGTGGTCTTAAAAGAAATGCGTTTGCTTTTCAAGGGGAATAATCAGATTAGAAAAGGCCTGACTTGGGCTGTCATTTCTCTAAAGTAAAATCCATGCTGCAGTGGCTGCACACTGATGGGGCTAAGAAAGCAGCACTCACAGAAATGTGTGAGAACAGCGTGTTTCCTCTCCTTTGAGTTTAGCAGATGTAATGCTGATAAGAGGTACCTGAACACCAGAGCAGAAAGCGGCAAGGACTCAGCTCAACAGAGCTGTTACCATCAGGATGCCACTACCACCCCAGAGCTGCAGTGAGGACTCATGCAGGGCTGGAAGAGCATTTCAGACTCCAGCATCCCTTCAGTCCTGGGCAAAGTGTGTCAAAAGGTTGTGTCCTACCACAGACTGGAATGTGACCTCTGGCCACGCTATCTGTATCTCCTTTCCCCCTTTCACGTTTATTTGCTTTATCTAGACATAAGAAGACTAGCCCTCACTCAGTTTGTAGATTTGCTACTGCAGAGGGGGTTGTGTCTCATTTAGTGACTTTAGGCAGTGCTGAAATTCAAAGAGGAGGAGCAGGGACTCGGCTGGAAATGCCAGCGTGCCTGGCCAACTGTCACCCAAGGTGTTTTCAGATGAGGATGTCTGCAGAAATTACACTGAGGCTTGGCATCACCAGACGAAACTACTCTCTTACATCTATTGCTGACTAATACAGACAGCATAGTCTGTTGCCCCATTAAGAAGCAGCAGCTATACTGAAAAAAAAAAAAAAGAGTGGAATTCTTTAGGAGCAACTTTTATTGCCAGAAAAGAAACATCTCTCACATAAAGAGTCAGTCTGCAGCTGCAAACTTAACTTTTGTCCTCGTATTTCCCATCCATTTCACTCTGAAATGGCACTGTTCCTGCCAGCGGGTGCTGGTGCCAGGGACTGGTGCCATTGCCATGGAGGAACCTGCCCTGTGCCTCAAGTGCTCATCACAGCACAGCCTCTGCAGTGAGTCTGTCTGCAGCACTGGTACCTGCAGGACTGCCCTGCACGTGGATAGCGGGTGTGCATTCACCCGGTCCTGTATGCCACTGCTGCTCAGCCCATGGAAAGACCCCTCCATGCCCCATGCAGCAGTGGCAGAAAGGACTGGGCACCCTGCAAGTCCATCAGTCCACATCTTGAGGCCAGTCACTCCAGCTGTGCAAGTAGTTGAAGTTATTCATGAGCACTGCTGTGCTCTTGCTGTTGTCGGACTGCTAAAACTCAGTTCACCTTGGAAAAGGGATTTTGAAAAAGTGCCATTGTTCACCACAGTGTTTAGTGTCTTGCAGAAGTCTTCAGCGGGGAGTTTGTTGTTTTATGTGTAAAGAGAGGGTGTTCCCTTGCTCATCCAGCAGCTCAGCTGGGCATCTCAGTGTCAAGCTGTGCTCTTTCTGGCTCACACTTTGTTACTGGTAATAATAAGAGTTTTCTGAACAAGAGAAATCTTCAGGCTTTAGTGTTTTGACCATGCAAATATAAGGGTCATTATCTCAGTTGTTCCTGAAGACCTAAATCATCCTTGCCTGTGTGCCATCCTACCTTAGTGGCACTAAAACAGCTGAGAAGAAACAAGCACAAACCTTTCCTACAGTTACAGTTTCAAGGGCATTGTCTCGTCCAGTTCCAGCTTTATGTGTCTGTGAGATTTTTCACACCAAACATCACCTCTTCAACAGGTCATCCTCCAGACTTCTAGCTTCTTCCTATGCAACTTTTTCCTGGTAGCCAATCTGTATTTTATTGGTTTGTGGAGGCTTTTTTTCTTTCTACTTTATCCTTTTGTTCTTAGTTTCTGAATTCCCAGATTTCCTCTGTGGAGCCAACTGAGGTAAAAATACATCTGTTGTTCCTCTTAGCTGAGAAACCTTCTAGTAACCATTTCTGTGCTGCTGCTCTGGAGGTTTTTGGGGGGCCACTGCAGGGCTGGCTGCCCCCATGTGCTGAGGGTGTCGTAGGAAATGCCTGATCTTTTTCCTACTCCCTCTTACTGTGCACTGCAGTTGAAGCTGGGTTTATTATCAGATTTAAAACAGCAAGGAAAGGTTGCTGGTTTGAGTGTGAGGAGCATTGCTTGTTTGTGGGATGCTTGAAGTTTGTTTGAACACAGTGATTGGTAAGAACAGGATTACTGTAGATCAAATAAAACCTTGAGGGGTTTAGAGATGTTTTTTTCTTTATTCTTAAAAATAAATTAGCCTTCGGCACACAAATCACAAATTCCAGAAAATCTGAATCTCTTGCTTGAGCCTCTGACAGGGTATAAATAAACGTAAGCTCTGTTGCAGCACGTTTGGGGAGTTAGAGGAATGTTTTTGGTTTGCTGACCCTGATGTCTGATTCTGTATTTACCTTAGCATATCCTGAAGTGTGTTTCATTATCTTGGGGAATGTCAGTGCTATTGAAAAATTAAATATCTCGTATCACCTATTTTAATTTCAGTAATATTCCACCTAAGGGATGTTAAGCTGTTCACAGCTTTATGCCCAGTAGCAGCATTTCAGGTATTTGCTTGCTGCAAGACAGTACAGGAGATTTCTTGGAATAGCCGATTGGCTTGTGGAGTCCAGTATTGCTGATTTTCTATGTAGGCAGAACAGAATAAAGGTATCCCCCTCTATTAATGCAGGTATTTATAGTTGGATGTGAGTTTCCTAGTCTTGCTTTGCTTGTGTGTTGCCATCAGCACTGCTGGCAGCAGTTGTGTACATGACTTAACTACAGGGAGTACTCAGTTCTGCAGATACCATTTGCACTCTTAGTGACTAGGGATTTTAGTGACGGGAGTAAAGGAGCCTGGATATTACAAAGTACTGGGAACTTGGAAATCTTTTAAGTGTTGGGTTTTTTTTTTTCAGCCAGACTCTAAAAGTTGTCTCACCCCTCCTGACAAAGGCTGGAAATTTTACAGTCAGGTTTTCTATAGAAATGCTTATGGAATTTCTACAGATTATTAGCTTGTGTGTGTGTTTTTCTTCCGCCAGAAATTTCTAAACCTATTGACAGGTTAGAAATCCTAAAAGAGAAAGATAATTAAATTCCTGCATGTATTTGTGGAAATAGATGCAAGAAACTGGTGTTTGAGCATTCCCAATAATAGTCCTAATAACTTCTAAACTCTGCTTTCGCATGGACTTAATGATCCTCTCGTATCCTCTCCAGCCTAACATATTTTTATGACAGCTACCAACCTTAGCATAATTGACTCATGGGTTGTTTGGGGGTTTTTTGAAGTCATCCAAGAGACACCAACAAATACCAAGCAGGACTTCCCCATTTCTTTTGCTAATCAAACAGATCATCTTTCTTCTGGAGTTCCCAGCGAATTTGGATCCGCACTGAGCTGATGAAAGGCAGTCTTTGGCACAGCTTCACATGTTCATCATACTCTTCCAAACAGAACTCTGATTCTACCCCTTAAGTCACTTTGGTTAAATTTGTCTTTCAGAATTAATTGTAAACCCAAACGGTAATATTTCTAGTTGCTGAAATAGCCTATTTCTTTCTTCAAAAATGTGCATCCCCAAAGCTTAGATGGAAAGAGAAAAAAATATTAAATAAGTCAAAGATTAAGTTTTGAGAATAAGCTATTCTCAGCATTTAAGATGAGAAAATAACTTATTTGATAGCTCTGCTATCTATGTTAGTGAAAGAAATTCACACTAAGGCATTTACAGGGTTGTGGCTTTAAACTGTACATTCCTTATGGCTATTTGTTTTTATCTTTAAATCCTCAGCATTGTGATGCTTGTGGTACTTTTAATGGCCCTGGAAAAACAAGAGTTAGGAAAGCCTGCTTGGTAATTGTAGGTGCTCAGTTTGTAGGTGATAAGTTAGCAAATGTGAACCCCATCCAAAATGACTGACAGTCATAGCCCTCACTGCACATGTATCAACTCTTCTGCAAGACAGATGAGGGTATATGTACAACATTTGTCACTGTTAGGAGAAAAATATGTTAATCTTTAAGCACAGGGTTTCTCTAACCAAAGTTGTCTGTAATACTTAATGAAACGTCACACAGGATAGCTGGAAATACTCCTGGCTTTGTCACTCCTGATGAATCTATTTGCGCTCCCTTGTTTATGACTGCATAAACTCAACAATTGTCTTCATATATTCTGAGAATCTTGATTTCAAGCATATGAAGACAATTCTCCATATCTTGAAACCAAAATCATATTCAGCCAAATGCTATTTGCAACCCAACTAGCAAAGCTGGGAAATACTTGCTCTTGCTGCCCAGTCTCAGTGAAGCTCTAACAGCCACCAGATACTGGCTGTGCTGAGAAAGAAATTAGATTCTTTAGGATTCAGGCTGGAAATCATCTGAGGACAAGAATGTGTGAATTTGCTTTACTTTATGCATGTTACCTGCAGTCAGCCAGTCTCTGAGGAGCTATAACTCATAGCTAAGTGTTTGCAATATTGTAATACAAATACCAGGCACAGCTGTACCAGCAGGATGGCCTTTCCTGCACAGCATGGCCTGGTGCAGCAGGGCAGATGGGGATGCTGTGCTGTTGTGCACGGAGCACGGAGGGCTGGGGCTCATGTAGCAGTGATTGTACTTAGCTGGGGCTGCCTGGGGAGGGCTCACACCATGGCCCCAAATGCAGGCAAGGAGTGTCCTCACACGAGACAGCCAAGCAGTGCGTGGGAAGCAAGTGGGAGGAGGTATGGAGGAAGAGGGGCATGGGTAGCATCAATGTGTCTTCATTTCTTGGTCATGCACAATTGTAAAAGAAGTTTGAGGTTCACCTATTGCCAGGAATTTTACTTAATTGATAGTTACTGGTTCCCAAGTGTCTAGTTGAAGGCTTGGGGTGCTTGAGATTCAGGGGATTTAGTGATTTCTTGACCCTCCCTCTATGAACAAGACTCAGAAGAGATTGTACTTCTGTGGGTCAGCAAATGGCAGACCTGAAGGCTGCTAGGAAAACCCTCCCTGGCCAAAAGAAGTTCATGAAGTTTGGGTTTGGGGTGCTTTATTATTTTTGTGTTGTTTGGTTTTGTATTTTTATTCTCCTGCAAGGTACAATCTAGACAATGCAGGATTGCTCCCAAATCTGAAATCAGTTTTGCATATCCCTGCTCCTCAGCTGTTTATTCTTTTCCCTCTTTCGGCCATCTTTAGAAGGACATTGAACATAGAGAATTGGAAGGAATAAGTAATTTTTTATAGGTGACTGAAATATGTGAGGAACATTAGATGTACTTAGTAGACAAAGGTCAGAATTAACATTCAGGTATCTGAACACATACATTTAAAGGAAATGGTGTGTTAAACCTGAACCTCTATTAGCAATGATCACAAAATTCAAATAAAACATTTTCTTATTAGGAAACAGGATTTTCTCACCAATTTGTTGCATGTTGGCAGTTCTGGTATCCCCATTTATTTGAAATACTCTTCGGAGAGAGCCCTGTTTCTGAAAGCACCAGTTCCAGATAGGCAAATACAAACTCAGATGTTTTACTGAGCTGATTTTCAGACACAAGGTCTAAAGCTTTTTATTTTTACTCTGTGTGCAGACCTTGAATCCCTGAAACATTTGTGATTCACTTAGAATTAATTAACCTTGTCTCCCTCCACACAGTTATTTTCTCAATAGCTTTAGTTCCTTCTTTTCTCCCCAAAAAATGAACATAAGCTTCTATTGAATAGAACATATATAACATATATCGAATAGAAGATAGTCAGTCTGGCTGCTGGCACAAAACACTCAGCTTCATTTTGATATGAAGCTATCACTGACCAGGGCAACCTTTCAGTGTTCTGACCCTAATCCTACAATCCCCTCAATACACCTAAACCTGCCTGTCTGATTTCCATCAAAGATTGGGATTCTCAGGTCTAGTTTCTTGGGTTTATTTATTTTGTTCCAGTTCAGCTTTTCAGCACATCACAAACACATTTACAAATACCTTGAATTATGTATTTCCCATGGGATGAAGAATCTTTGGTCTAAACCCTTTGTGTTTTCTTTTTCTATATCTTATTCTGGTACTGTTCTCCTTAAATCGAAGGTAGCTGTAAAAGCTAACACAGCACTGTGATACGGTCAGTGGTTTCTGGGGAAAGGAAGGTAGGGGTTGCAATGCTGGGGAGGTTTGGTGGTTGAGGGGTTGCAATATAATGAGACTTCTATTTTCCTCTGCACTAAACCATAAACCCCACAATGTATATCCCGCCAGGAATGAATTACCTAATCACTATGTAGAAGTAATCTGTGATTTGTAGGCGCCACCATCTGGGCAGAACGGCTGTTCGCAACTGGAATACATGGAGTCATGTAAAGAGATTATGAACTTTTTCAGGCCTAGCCAAACCTGAATATTGTTCCTACTATTAAAATTGCATTTTTCTCTAAATAAGCATATACCTGCATATACCCCCCAACACGCATACTCAGTCTAGAGAGGGTTTAGAGATGATAAATGCTATGTAATAAAGATGGATTAATCTTTTTTAAAAATATTTAGTTATGTCCTGTTCGGACTAAATCCACTAAATCAGGATGAAATTTCTGATCTATCAGCATATCTATTCCAAGCATGCTGGTCTGCACCACAGACAGCCAGTCAGAGAGATGTAACACTCCAGGTAGTGTGGAAGCTAATGCACATGCATGGCCATGAGACCTTCTGGACCATCTTCAAGATCCACCTTCTAGCCTTTCAGGTATTTTGCTCACTGGTTTTCTTTCACCATTGTATGTCGGAGAATGAAATGGGGTTAAGTGGAAACCCAGACCATCACTGCATGCTCAGGAGTTTCAGTCATTATCTGATGGTGAGGAAGGGAAGACTATCCTTTTGTGGTCAAAAAAAAATGACCCTTTGTGCACTCAGTGAGAAGAAAGTCTTTGCCCCCAGTGCCACTTCTCCTTCCTGGGCTGGGAGCAGAGGCTGAACTTGAGTGACTTCAGGCACAGCAGCCAGGCCAGGTTTCAGCAATTTCCTTCTGAGATAAAATCCTCTGAGAAGAAAGTCCCTTCCACAATGAACGGGAAAGGCAGGGTTTGGTTTGCCTTTCTGGTGTTATAAACTTTGCAATGTGCTTGTTGGGATTCTGTCTGGCAGAATAGCTCCAGGGCACTGCTGTTTCACAGTGGTCTCCATAGTTGTGACAAGAGCAAGGCAATGGGCAGTTTGACCCCAAAGGTGAAATCCTGGCAGTTTTAAAGTCAATAGGTCGTCCTAGTACTTCAGCTCTAGACATACTGCCCCTGCAGAGTAGTCAAAAATGAATAGAATATCTATAGAAATATAAGAAAAACATTGGATTTCTGAGTGAGAATCATTCTGAAAACAGCAGAGGCGGTATGCTGGGACAAAGCAGATCATACACACATGTTGTTGCTGTTCCTTCCCCCCTGCTTTCTTTTCTGAAATACCTATCGGTCCCATGAGGAGCAGGAGAATAAACCTGTTGTCAGTTTTATTGCAGAGCTGGCTGCCTAAACTGATGTCTCACTGCAACATGGTTATAAAAAGGAAAAAAAGAAAAACTGCCAAAAAGCCTTTCTGATGTAAATGATATTTCTGTTGGAAGACTCTCCGGGAAGGGGCCTCTAAAACAGGAGAAGCCTGATACATACAGCCGTATTTTCAAAACACCAACTTAAAAATTTAAAGCCCCATGGCTTTTTTCCTCACTGCTGTAAGCTGTAAGGAGAGCTGCCAGGGCTCTATCTGAACAGGGTGGAGAGAACAGACCAATACACAGCAAAACAGAGTCTGGTGGTGATATTAATTCAAAATCAACCTGCAAGAAAAATATTTTTCCATATTTGGAATACAGCCTGACAAAATTATCACTCACATGTTCTCTATAGCTGCAGGAGATTACCATTGCTGACACCCCTGATTTTTAGCATCAAATAGACAATGCTCTTTCTTCTCCTTTTGCTGAGGGAGGCCTTTTGGTTATACAATTCCTTGTGTCACTCTGATGAGGCAGACTGTTGATCCAGGTTGTCCCAAGGTTTGGCATGATTGCTCAGTTGTGGGCTGTGTGTGCTGTCGTCCCAGTAAGTGCTGCATCCCTTCCCAAGGTCAGGTTTGTCGTGTTGTATTTGCCAATGTCAGTACACTTGGAAATGTTATTAAAATCTTAACATTGTCTTTGGTTTGCATGATAGGATGGAAATCTCATGATAATATTTTTACCTGTGATGCTGCTATATTTTTTACTTCTAACCAGGCAGAGCTATACCAATACAAAGCTGACTGAAGTCAGGTACATTAAAATGAAAAATGGCCAGGGAAAGGTACTGATTTCTCAATTTCCAGAGTTCAATTTGGTTTGTTTTGGGATCAACATACTGAACTATTCATTTGTTACAGTCATTCCAACTGTTCTTTCACTGATGAAACATCAGCCTTCTCAGAAGACAGTTCAAGGGGTAAGTCATGCTCTATCATAGCCCTTAATGCCATCTGAGAGCCTGAACTACTGCTTCTGTGCAGTACCAGCTCTTTTCCTATTCTTCATGGCTGGTGCTTCCTTCAAAGGGGATTTAATTACTGATTTTCACTGGTCTGTACTTGAAATTTTAGAAAAAAAAAAAATGTGTAAGGGTCCATTTGACCTCCTTTCTGAAAAGTAGTGGTGTGAAATGAGTATTTGTTGAGCTATTGATCTGTGCTGGTTCTTAAATACACTGCAGCCTTAATAAATGCCTTTGGTCCGTCCCTCAGCTGGTGTAAATTACCACGGCTCAATGAAGCTAAGCAGATTTACATCATCTGAAGACACAGTCCTTGGCATGTGGTAGCAGCCTTCTTTTTCAGAATGGGGCAGTTAATGTGCTGTTTGCAGTGTTTACGGCACATTAACACTGCACATGCAAGTCCACAGCTGGACTGTCGAGATCACCCGGTAATTCCTGGTGCAGAAGGGCGAGATCCTTTCTTTTTGTGACGGTATGTATCCTGGTTTGTGTGGTGCTTTGCTCAGGTACTGTGAAATAGCAGAGTGAGGGTAAGTCTGGGGAGCCTGCACACCCAGCAGCACTCGTGCCACCAGTCAGGAATATTGCCTGTGCTGCCCTGGTGCCTGCTGCCACTCACCTGTGAGCCAACCCCATTTCCAAAGTTATTCAGTGTGCAAGTGCTCTCACTGCGTTTTTTGACTCTTATGTTTGGAACATATAGTTGGAATGGGTGGAAATCAAATTAACTCTAACCCCCACTGGACCAGTGCTTCTTGTGAAGACAGTGGAAATTCCCTTTGCTGTGTTCCTGGCTCTCCAGACCACGTTAACCTCTTGGCCTCCAATACTTGCTGTGTGCAGTGGGAGTCGAGAAATTAGTGCCATTAAGTTCTGCTTTGCTACAACGTGCTATTTCACAACGGTTTGGATTTTCATAAAGGGAGGAACTTAACTAAAAAACTGTAATACTGTCCCCACAACACCAGCACACATGCACACTGATGGACCGAGGACTTCTCTCCATTTGCAACCTACTCATTGTAAAGCCTTGCAGTAAAACAGGGTTTGTGCTGGGTTACAGAAATTCTAAATAAGACACAAGTGCAGACAGACTTTGAATTTTAAGAAACCTTTGTCCATTATTTAGATGTATTCCTCCGCCATTTGAGATAATCAAAGGAAGTTGGGAATGATTGGTCAAATATAAACCTCATACTTCAGATAGCTGCCCTATTCCTGCGTATCTGATCTCTTCTTCCAATCCTGCCAGATACCTCTGCATTGTATGTATTTCTCGATATGCTTCTACCTCTTCCAAAAGTCTTCTGTTAACTAGTTGTGATACAAGCAAGAAAATGTCTTTAAAAGTTATATCGATTTGCTCATTAGGTACTGCAATTGTGAGATAACTGGCTGTTGGTAAACGCTATTTGCCATCTCTAAAGTAAAAAACAGATTAAGATTAGTAAAGACCATAAAACCAGCCTGAAGACTACTCTGGTATCTGCCGGAAAGGCTTGCAGTGCACAATTATTTCGGTAAAAAGATGTGTGGGAAAAGGGGTAGGGGGTGGTCATGCTTCAGGTCTCCAAACACTATAACACTGTTATTGCCATCATATTATGCATCCCTCTGTAGCTCTTCCTCAGATGAAGGTTCTATGGAGAACATAGGTTCTGGCTATGTTTGGCTAGTCCCTGGGGGTTTTTTAGGTGCCTTAACTTCAGTTTGGTTATAAGCCAAAATAGCACATTTTGTTGGTGGTCTGGGCTCCTGGTTTCATAGTGCGAACGATGCAGCACTGCTAACTGGCCCTTTTTTCCAATGTCTCTTGCTGTATGGTTATGAAGATATGTGAAGATGCACTGCTGTGTGAACTTGCAGCAGCTGTGGCCTGACAGTTACTCCTCAGTGCTAAGATGTGGTATTACTTACGTGCCTGTGTCCTCGTGATATCAGCAGTGTGGTCTTGCTGTCATTTGGGAGGCTACTGGGGTGGTACAAGGTTCTTTAGCTCCCATCACAGTATGTCCTTTTTTAGCTCTGATGTAATACTCAGCTGGAAAGCAGTGATTAAGACATACAAATGCCACATACAGGAAAGTGAGTGGAAATTGTACATATAGCAAAGGACAGCATTTGGTGAGGTGAATGCACAGGAAAATCCTCAATCAAAGGATTTGCACCAGTCATGGCAAGGTGCTGTTATGCTTTCATTATTGGTGGCAATTTGAAGGTTTAGAGTTGTTTGGTTTTTAAACCATGGTTTTTTTCGTACAGATGTTACCATGCTCCCCTGAGCAAGCAAGTAGCAAGATTTCCAGTTCTGCTTTTCAGTTTGGTTTAAAGGAGCTGAGCCAAGCGCTCGGACCTTGGTGCAACTGCTATATCCCATTGAGTCAGGCAGCTGGAAAAGCAAGTCTGGGGTTTAGCATCTTTCCAGATCTGAGGACTCCTTGTAACTAATCTTTCAGTCCCTGTCTATCTACACCCTTTTTGAGAGAATTTCTCACTTGAAAGTTTCAGTTCCTTTCACATGAATCAAACTTTGGGTCTCCAGTGTGGCATATAAACGGCTCCCAGGCAACTGTGTAATCCCCATTGACACCAGTAAGGGACACTTTTAAGAGAAAGGTTTGGGATGGGGGGGATTAAGTGCTTCATCTAGAAATCATACAGAGAGAATGAAAGTTGAATTTCATGGCATGGTTTTACAGCATTCCTTTTTTTGCTAACACTGTGCTTTAGTTAGCACAGATAACAATATATGCTGACACTGCAGAGCTGAAGTTTGAATCTTTTCCAAACTTTTTTACTGACCAGGAGCCTTAAAGGTTTTTGAGAACTACAGAAGAACATCTGGGTAACAGAATTCATTGAACAGTCTGCTAGGGCCTCTTCAGGGCTACCTGCACCCTGCTTGCTTTCCTGCTACAGGTCATTTTAGTTGGAGGGGATTTTGGCATCCATCTGATACTGTCAGATCTCCCAGCAAAGAGCATCTCTTCTGATCTCATTCATTGTGTTTGTTAGACTTATTTTTCCATACACTTCCATCATTCACAGGTTACAGTTCTGACTGTATTGGAGTGCAGAATCTATTTATACAAAAATACTTCTTTACATTACATACCTTCAATTCCAGTACTAGTCCCATAAGGAGTTGCCCTTATTTTGATCTCCTCTATTCTACTATGCAGCAACAGGAACCAACAAAACTTGAACTTTCTTATGTGAAAACCTGCACCTAGAGTGTACTTGTTATCCTTTCTGTTTTCAATATTTACTCCGCCAGCTGTTTCATAGCTGTTTAATAATAATCTTTCGTTATACCAATGAAAGTGATGCCTTCGGGTTCTAAGAGACATCGTGAAGTTTGTTGCAAACCCTTGCTTCCTGTTTTTTCTGGACAAAAAATCATCTGTGGAGGATCCCCCCTCAGTACACATCAGGTCTTCTCTGATTCCTCTGCTGCCAGCTTAGGAGAGGAAAGCATTGCACTGAGCTTCCACTGAAGAAGGTCTAGAAATATGAGTAGTCCATGCAGATAAGCAGAAAGAACCTAAGTCCTTGGATCTTGGAACGTGCAGTCTTGGTACGTTGTGCTGCATGGTCTACAGTAGAAACTTTTGCAAGGTTGTGAGGATGGTTTACTACCAGTGTCAACAAGCAGCTTAGCATAGTGCTGTCCCTGACAGCTTCAGCTGAAGTTCATGCCCAGTGATACTGAGCAAGGTACGAGGCTCTTTCCCAGGGGATCACCAGCTGTGGGGGCAGCAGCCTCAGAGAGCAGCACGATGGTTTCCCTGGGAGCCAAGAGCACCCAGACAGGATGCAGATCATGTTAGAAGGAAACTTCAGTCCTTCGCTTGTACACAAAAACTACTCTGGACTGCATGTGTCTTCGGGACACCTCTGTGTGTGAGTGTGTGAGTGTGCAAGTGTCCCACTTGTGAAGCTGGTATCACACGAAGTGTATGGGGTAAAAAAGCTTAACACTTCACCTCTCAAAGGAAGTTTAGTTACTGATTTATTTCTCAGGGAAGGAGGAAACCAGACTACCATCTAGCAAAAAAAGAGAAGATGTAGAAGATATATGTCAGTGACTAGGTCAATATATGAAGCCTGTGAAGATTTTTCTTTTTCTTTTTTTTCCATAAAACTGAAATTAGCTGAAAGCCTTTCCAGGTAATACATAAAACAAGATGGCATAGCTCTGGAGACCAAATTCTCTACTGATTTATAGGATTACACTTCATAGTTACGGGAATAATCTTTGGGATGAACGTGGGAAGCATGAAGAGTGGAGACCCCTACATTTCTCTGAAATATGTCTTCCCATGGGGTTTCTTGCTGAAAGCTTGCACCATGATGTGCACTTATGTGAAAGGCTGGTGAGTAGCTAGCTCTACCGGAGCATTTTACAGATGAAACACTGGGACTTTGTCAAATTCTTCAAGCACAGATGGAAGTATAAAGGACACACAGTGTTGGCTATCTTAGGGTAGTGCTAGAGTCTAAGTAATTTGAGGAAATTACCCATGAACCTGGATGTGAAAAACAGGAATGCTGATAGATGCCTAAGCAGAAAAAAAAAGGCTAAAATAACATCTTGTATGGGTACAGTGTGGGGAAAAGGCAATGCCAGGTTATTTTGTATCAGAGATACTATGAACTATTAGCAGATTTCTTCCATTTCTGACATTCTGGATTAGGTTAAGTTTTCATCTAGAAAACTAAAGGAGGAAGTTATGCTGCTTGATACTTCTAAAGTAGGAATCTGCAAAAAGCGGGGAGAAAAACTCATCATGGGTCAATTCAAGCCAGACTGCATGTTAACTTTCTGAAGTTTGGAGTGAGGGGGTGGGAGCATTGTTAGGTGAAAGCTAACTGACCCTGCTTTTAGAGAAAGTTACATTAGATGACCTCTTGTGGTCCCTTCCAACCTGAATTATTCTCTGACTCTCTCTATGTGCTTTTTTTCCAAAGCTTGCAATGGTTGTCAGCGTTCCTGACAAGTCACACTAATGTAATAGAACATGGACACCTTCAAGGGTAGTTTATTGAATGCCAAGGAAGGCACAGTTATTCAAACATGAACAAAATGATGCTGGACATAAAAACATCCTCATTAGAAGGAAATGTGGAAGCAGAGATAAAAGGAAAAAAAAAAAAAGAACAACAAAAACAAAAAACCCAACACATAAAAATACAATATAGAGAATGGGCAGAGAAAGGAAACAACAATTTGGTGGCCATAAAGATCAGACATGGAGACTGTGTCTGGATGTTCACGTTACAGTTAACGAATAATGTTTGATGGCATTTGAAAGTGGAAGATGTTTTGAATAGGTCCAAGGAACTCCCAGAGTCTTTTGAAGCCAGAGGCAGAGATAATGAGCCTCTGCATGTGTTCACTGTTAAGCTGGTTTAGTCGCAAGATAAGTCAAATTTAGGAAAAAAAACTGCTTTAAGCCCCTAGAGATAGTGTTGCAGCTGAAATAATTCCTCAATTCATTTGTCTCTGGGGTGCCCACTGAATCTTTGGGGTGGTGGAAGGCAAGATTAAAATGGTAGCAAAGGACATCAGTCAGGATATTTGTATGTCTGTGTGGTAACTAGGAAAGCCAGTCTTATACACTGGATGTTTTTTTGGTTTGGGGGTGGTTTTTTAACAGTGCCTTGTAGTAATCAAAGTATTGCCTGCAGGATCACTCTGCCAGTGCACCAGGCTGCTCTTCTCAGAAGTCCCTGGAGCCCATCTGGTGGCTTTCCTCGGGACCCTGAATTAAGGGTTATCTTTTGCATGCTTGCTGGCATGCAAAAGGGTTAGGTCTCAACTGACAGAGTCAGGGGTGAGGTGGTGACTGAGGAGCTCTTTCTTGACACAGCCAATCCCTCCCTTTGCTTCATACATCAGGCTTAGCCACACCACGCTTCTCAGAGGTTCTTTCCCCTGTGGCAATGCAGAGTCCAGCAGCCTGCAGTATCGCAGCATCATGGGGGAGCAGGGCACATCTGCTGTGCCTGCACAAGCTCAGTGGCTTGCACGCAGCTCAGGGGCTGCTTTTTGCAGTTCTTTGTACACTCTGCATGCAGTTTGTCAGCTAGCTTACTATTACTCCTTCCCTAGCAGCTCCGCAAGTCTGTGTCATTAGCTACCTCATTCTTAAAGCTGACAGGGATCAATTTTCTGGAACCAAGCAGCATTTTGCAAGACATAAATCTATGAAGATGCTCCATGAGGGCAGTGAATGACCCTTTGTGCTGCACTGGATGTGGGTTTGGAGGGATAAGTCTGCGTTGCAGCTGGCTCAGTCTCTGTCTTGGGATGTTGAATTCTTTGCACGTGTACAAATGATGGAATGGGATTGTTTCTGTTCATCTGCAAATCCAAATTTCTCGTTAAAATTGGTCATTAGTGAAATTAGTGAAAGTATCTATTAATACGTGCATTATCATTTGCGGATCTGCTGCAGGCCTGCTAGTTCCAGAATCAATTTAGATGGCCATTTCTATATTTTGGGCTATGTAATACACATGGCTGAGTTAATTCACATTAAGTATTAAGCCCCTTACAGTTTTTGCTCTTTCTAACAAGTGTGAGCAATGCATAGAAGATTTTTTTTTTTACTTTAATTTCAAGTTTATGGGCTAATTTTGGCTTATTTCAATTTTATATTTAAAACAGTTTTCTCCTTTAACGTGTTTTTGAGGATAATCTGTTATTGAGAACACTAATGACCTTGGATATTAAGTTCTAACTTTTATTTCCCTGTGGCTGCTTGCTGTATCAAAATGGAGGAGGTACAGGGCAATGTTGGCAGCTCTTATGCCATTTCCTTTCAAATGGACTGATACCTAATGCATTTTCCTTTAGATTGTTTTGGTTTCAGTGGTGTTTTTCTGAAAATTGCATTCCTGTCTCATCCCATGAACCATAAATTATATCTTCTGTGTGGCTTTTAGTATTTGTTTCCATTTTTTGCGACTCCCACATACACAGCGGATTTTGATGCATATTGTGCTATTATGATTGCTGCTGGCTGTGCTGTCTTTGCATCAGGTAACCTTATTGATCTTTATTTCACCTCAACTACCAGCAGTTTTGCTGCACCTGACCTAATTTCAACCACTGAAGATCCTCTAAAATATTGATATGAGCAGAGAGGTGATTTTTCTTTAACTGTGACAATAAAAATAAGTCTAGGAAGATCCAGATTCTGACAGTTTCATGTAACCATCTGAGCAGTACAGAGGAACAGAGAAATTACAGTCACTCCAGTGGAGGGTCTTGGGGGGCCCAGTATTTTCAGAGGAAAGAATAAGCACTTTATGAATGCGTACACACACACAGTCTTGAGGACAGTGCCAGACAGAGGCAGACAGATACAGATTCCTGAAGGCCAAGGAAACATTTAATTTAAATAAGAAAGTTCTCCAAAATATTTTTTAATGAAGGTGCAGAAGCTTGGTAACAAACTACAGCTTTCTTCAGCAGCACCTGTAACTACTTCCATAAAATGGGGAAGGGCTTATTGCCCCTTTTTTTAACTACTGTTCTTTTTTTTACAACTGCAACCTCTCCCCTCTCCAATATACTGCATTTGTTGGCTGTGAGCAGTGCCTGAACTATGAGGGCTGTATATTGATCACACCAGCCCCTGTTTGCATTATTTAGCTCTTGAGGAACATCTGCTGAGCATCCATCAGTATGGGGTATGTGCCACCACCATATGGACAGCCAACTGGTGGTGGAGCCAGGGAGGTGCCATTATGCTCCAATATATCCCCATACAACAATGCCATTAACATCTGGCATACCATGGCACGCACTTACTTCTGTGGTACAATAATAGCAGATTATTCATTCCTAACTACGATGAGGATCCTTAATGGGAGTGACGGTACTGACTCAAAATGAAGTTAGGAAAATAGTATTACTGCAACTATCTAGCTGTGTGGAGCATTGCATGCAAGGATCACATACTGAAATTTTGTTCCTCCTGAGAGTGTGAAAGTAGTCCTTTGGATTGTTGGAATGGTCCTTCTAATACTGCTTCAGCCTTTGGCCAAGACATAGGAAGACAGTGAGTACAGGCAAGGTTTTCTCACAGTCAGCTGGAAGCTAGGATTCATATTGCAATAGCTTGATACTTCAGGGCACCTTGGTCTGCAAGCCATTGATGTAACTGTGAATCCATTGTCCAGAAAATAAATTAAAAAAAAAAAGAAGGCTGTTAGTTTTCTTCAAAATTCAGTAATATTTTGGCTTGTATCTGTGCTATAAGGCCCAAAGGTCTAATTAGGGATTGAGTGACCACATGTTTGCTAGTAGCTGTTAGAAATGTTTCGTGTTCTGTTTGACAACCATACTTCCTGCTCTCTAGCTATGGGCAGAAGGCATCATATGGTTTCCTTTAAACTGTGTGCCCATTCCACAGCCCTGAAGCTGCTGTATTCTTTCAGTTCAAATCCATGCTTTCATGTTTTGTGGGATTTGGGCTTGAATTTGAGCGCTTCACACTCTGGCAGGATGAGGTTGCAGAAATGTTTCAGATTTTCTTGGAATGTATTTCTGGCTTACAGAACTTTGATGACAATTTTTTTCCTGATCCCCAAGTAGCTCCATAGGGATCATAGGACCGCTTGTCCCTCTGAAGTTCCTGAGGGCTCTTGTGAATCTCTTTTTCATTCTTTATCGCTAGGTAGCTGCCAAGGCATGTGAAGTAGCTCTCTTGCACGTAGATTTGCCAAGGAATCTCATGGTAACATACCAGCAACCATTTTTTTTACATTCTGCAGTATATGATTTGTGGAAGTACCCCTGCCAAGACAATGCACCACTGCGCTGTCAGAAAACACTATTCAGATGTAACGAAGTATTTACTCCTAGGATTCAGTCATGTAATTCATGTAAGTAACTTCATTTGTTTTCCTAAAAGAATTCTATTTTAACTAAAATCTGTTACATGAACTTAATTAGCAGGAAAAAAAATACTGTTTATTTCATATAAGCTACCAAGCAGATGTCAAAAGGGGAAAAATGGCTTTGAAGGTGTTTATCATATGTGCAGAACACATTCAGATGTTTAAAAAACTGGCTGGATGTTCAAACTAGTTTCCAGAGAGAATGTCCCATTTTCTCAAGATCTGGCTGCTTTATGCAAGCGGCTCTGTAACACTTCAGCCCCAGCTTTTAAAATGTATCTGCGGCTGAATTCCTTTTAATGTCAGCTGGATGCAGATGCTAAAATGCCTGCTGAGAAGCTGGGTATCGGGTCTTCTGAAAGTCTCTTCTCAGCTGCTGTATTGAGCATTTCTGGTGCAGGGTTGCATGAGGCAGCCTGTGGCTGAACATCATGTAATCAGAGTTCAGTGCAGGCTGATTCAGGATTGATTTTGCACTGTAGGAAAAGACACTATGAGCAGGTAACTCTGCCTTCTTTCCTTTAGGATAGGCTCACTAAGAGAAATTACTCATTTCTGCATGGCTCCTTACACACTGAACCATAAGTGCAAACATCAGTAGTGGGATATTTAACCACCAGAGCTTGGTTGCACCCCAAAAGGTTGTCTGTAGTGAGCAAAGCACCCTCCTCCTCTAGCAGAATGAAATGCAGGCAGAAGTATGATTTCCAGCTACAGCAAAGAAGACATTCAAACTTGACAGATCTTGATATTCTTCCATTTTCTGCCAAAGACATATTTAAATGTCCGAAAGCGCACTAGCTGCCTCTCTCAACAACAGCGTCAATTCAGAGTAGGAGGCTTCTCCAAGCATTACCAAAGGATATGTGAATCTGGACCTAATCTGGTTTAAAACCTGGCATAAATGGGCTTTTTTATAGCTTGTTTCTTTACAGATACTTCTAGTATGTGCTTGCAGAAAAATACTTCGTAACAGCTGCTCTATATGTGGAGGAACATGGATATATTCATCCATTTGCTTTGTCTCTTGGTGTGACCTTAAAGTGAGTCAGGGAGAGGTGAGGCAGAGGGGATGCAAAGCAGGCAGTCTGGTTTCTTTCTGTAGCTGTGAAGTGCTGTTGAAATAAAAGGCCAGTGTAGGAATCCCATGCCCTGTATTTTTGTAATCCCATAACTATATACTCCTTGAGAAAGGTGATTTGTATACTGCTGTTGACTCATGTTTGTGGTTAGGTTGGTGGAGACAGCATTCAGGTTTGAATTTGGTTGTATTTAATTCCTATACAAGAAAAACCTACATTGCTAAACCTTCTCACTCAAAGACTTAAGGCTGCTCATCTTGTCTGAATAAATTAGAATTAAAACTCCAGTGAGGTTCTCACAAACATGAGGACAAACACTGCTCTGGTGCCTGGAAGGCAGCAGAGCCATCCGTATAAATGGCACCTACATATGGGAGGAACCAGAGGAAGCAAAATACAGACATCTTTGATATCTTCTACCATGCAAATAGGTTAATTTTTTTGAAGTTGTTGGCTAAGTTGCCTCACAGAAAGAATAAGATGATTTAGAGGTACTTTGTCACAGGCAAGCTGTATTTCTTCTCAGGCTGCCTCAGGTGTGGGATACCTTTCCGATGATCCCACCGCTCTCCTCTCATCTGAATGTGCTGCCGGCATCCGCACCCCTCAGCACGGCCGGGGGGCTTGTACTGAATTACTGATCAACTGGCGTTTGGACCAGGAAGGTTGCATTTCCTCCCGAGCCTCCAATTCCTGCAGTCGTTGCCAAAATCCTGTCAGAGTCTGGACAAGGTCATGACTGTAATTCCTCTGTGGCTGGCGAAACCATGCTTCTCAGCTCATTGGTAGACTCCTTAGTTGTCTTTAGGAAGGTTATCATCTCAGGGAATCTCTGCGATCAAAAAGATTATTCTTAAAAGCTGTGGAGTTACTTATTCAGTCTGTCAAGCCTCATTACATTAGAAGGCTCCATGACAGAATATCTAAGAAATTTATCTTTTTGCTCATGGAAGGAAATGATGGTCCCACTAAGGAAACTGCAAATTTAATTATACAATAGATTTCCTCACAGACAAAATTTCCAAGGACCTCAGTATGTCAGCACTTGCTTTCAAATCTTAATCCTCAGCACTGACTTTGGTTTTCGCTTGCTAAAACACTTCAAGTGACACTGTTCATCCAAAGCAGTTCTCTAGGCCCCACGTCTGCACCCCTGATTCACTCTGGGCTGTATTTACTTCCTGAGGAGTTCAGGGGATTCCACATTTAATGTAAAGTTGGAAAAAGTGCTCCCTTAATTGCTGCTTTAAATTCTGTATTAAGCATTATCTGTTCCCGTTGAGCCGAGAGATCCACGTGCTATTTCTGGAGCTGCCGCTGACTCGCTGTGTGCCTGCAGATAAGTCGCTCAGCTGCTCGGTGCCTCACCTCCCTCATCCCAAAATAGCGGCACTTTCCCTTTGCAAGCACTTTCCATCTGTGGTGTGTGCTGGAGTCAAGGGAAGGACTTCACAAGGTTACTGTTGTGGTTCCTGTTCTGCAAAGGAGAAACTGAGGCAGGCAAGGGCATAGGCTTGCTCCAGCACTAGCAGTTCAGCTCCAGGCTCTTCATCCCACACCTAGACTGGCTACCTCACTAAATTATTCCTTATATGCTAATCGTTGGACTCCTATTAGGATTCACTGCTAAATTTCATGTTATCTTGCCTGTGTCCTTTCTTTGTGTATGACTCTGACTTCTGCAATATCCGAGTAGACACTTTTTGAATAGCTGAATTGTTAGAAAGAAATTCCTGATAGGTTTGGAACAAAGCCCCTTCAGACAGCAATTGCAGAGCTTAAGCTAATGACCTCCCAGTTGTATTGCCGTGTTCCTTTGTTTCTAGAGAGGTCTAGATTTTTCTCTTGGCTTACAATAATTACCAACAGATCTTTTTTAATTTAGCAGAGAAAGATTCAGTCTCTTATTTGTAATTCTGGCCTTTCAGAGAAAGCCAGTATAAACAGCACTGTGTCCTGGCCCAAATCCATTCTGCTTTATTAGGGTGGCATTGATTTCAGATCTCACTCCATTAAAATTTGAAGTCTAAAGCAGTTCCTGCTACAAATGGGGTCTCTCAAGGTTTATACATTAGCTTAGCCCTCAACGTTGCCAGATGGTCAAAAACTAAACTGTCACAAATGTTACTGGTGCCCTTCACAAAATGACACTTTCAGATTAGTCTCCCTTTCCACCCCTTTACTGGAAGGTGCTACTTTCCATATGTAAATAAAGAGGGATTCATTATCAACAGAGGAAAACAGATTTTGTTGAAATGTTTGAGTAGGTTGCTCAGGTTTTCTTTTGTAGGTGAATGAATAAACATTTTCCTGTCTGCTAGCTGGGTTTAGTCAAGTCACTTGTGTGCTTATTATCTTGTCCTTTCCCAGAAGAGAGAGGTAGATAGGAAACCGCCAATTCCTTCCTGAGTGGGGTACAGAAAGGGGGTGGCCTTCAGGCAGGAGAGCACCCACCTGCACCTTTCTCCCTTGGGATCTGGGTCTCCATGAGGCTCGGTGCTATGGGATAAGCGTTATGAGTAGAGCTCATTTACTTTTATTCACTATGATGTTCGGGTTTGGAATCAACCTAAGATTATTTGGAGGCAAGTGGACTTGGTTCTACTCCACAGCTTACAGTAATACCTTTCTTATTTTGTTGCTTCTCTTCACGTGTTTTCCCACTATCACCATTGCTTCCATGATCCTCCCTAGAGCTCTTCTCCAGGACAAGGGGGTCCTCTATGCTGACCATAGCAACTTAAATGCTGGTATCACACTTATTCCTGTCAGATTCCGTCATTTCCACTCAAGCCACATACCCTAAATCTTGAGGAAAGCTGAAAGGTTAGGGGTATGTGTACTACCTCTTCCCCACATACAGCTCCTAACTGGTAACCTCTGTTGATGAGATATGGCAGTAACACAGGCAGACGTGTTGTCACATTCCACAAAATTTAGGCCCTCCAAAACATAGAGAAGCTGTAATTTTGGGTAGGTTTGTACATGTGTTGTTGTGTTTCTTTTAGAACACTGTTATATGCTCTGTGGTATGTGATGAAGCAAGAAATTCCTGAGCTTTCGCTGTGTCTAGCTCATTGATTTTTAAGAGTCTGAGAGTTTGGAGCCTCTGGAAGCAGCTTGACACGTAATGTGAAACCTGCAAATCCTGCCAATTGCCACAGAAAGGTGAGAGAGGTGAAAAAAATCATTTTACACTGTAGACTTTGGCTCATTTTTTGACACTGAGAAAACAACTTTTGCCAGCAAAAGCAAAACCTGCAGAGCATGGGGAGGGGAACAGAAAGCCAAATAGAGTTTCTCTAGCTGTAGTCCCAGGACCAGCTGTGTGTGCCCTGTGCACCCACAGTGAGGGCAGGCAAATTTTCTCACGCAGACCCCAATTGTTTCTCAAACCTCAGCAAGATTTTATTTGCAGAAGAAGTCTTTGAGGCACGAAGGTGACAAGGGCTGTCAAAGTCTGACATGCTGCAAGGACAAGTGCACCATGTTTCAGTGGTTGTAACTCAGTATGGTTTCATTCAGCTCAGCATTAACCTAATATTTTCTTTAACAGCTGTGTGATGGGGTTTTTCCCTTTCTGAGATTTCTCAGGCAAGATGCAGTTGTGATTCTATAATTTTCCTGCTGAGAATGGCCATAACATTCTTCAACCCCTACTTTCAGTATTATCCCAGTGTCAACCTTTGACTCCTACTGATAACAAACTGATATCTTGCTGCAGCTTCAATGATTTTAAGGACATAGGTGAGACAGGGTTTGTATGTAGCAATGATATCCTTCATATTAGACCAACTGGTATAGCTGAAAAAAAAATGAGACAAGACTTTTGGTGCCCAGATAAACAAATGCATACGCTGCACTAATAAACCAACCTCCCTAAGGAACTCAAAGCACTCTACAGTGACAAGTGAAGTGACTCAGCCATTTCTGTGTGATTTTGCTCCCCCCATCAAAATGCATGGAAATTTTTGTCTCTTAGTTCGCTGGGACCAAATTTCAGTTGCTGTGCAGTAAAGTATAGCTCCATTTCCTACCTCACTGCAATGCCAGGAAGACAGGAGCAAGACGCTTACTTGCAGGGTGATTCCTCTGACAGTACGTGAAGAAGGGGAAGGAACACCAGTTCCAAGGGAGTTTATCTTACTGCATCTAAGATGAAAAATGGAAGACAAGAAGGTGAAAGGGAACTTGAAATCAAAACCCATAACAAAAAAATCTGAGTCAAAAACATGCTTCTTCCTGTGAAAAGCCAGGATGTTCTTAAGCCTATATATTGACATTCACTTTGGAAAGTAGTTAGCCACTATTAAACGGTTCCTGTACAGGAAGTGTCATTCAAGTGCACTGTAGTCTCTGCATCCATCTCTGTTCCCTGTTGTATTTTCCTTGTTCTTCCATGTATCTGCTTTTAACAACATAAGATCTTTGGGGCAGGGTGCTTGATGGGTCACACTGATGCTTTGGGTCCATTTCAGTAGCATCTGACTCTACCAGTGGTGCCACAGAAGCCAGCTAGGCTATTACTGTTGTTATCCAAGTAAAGATATCATTGCAGCTCACAGCCAGATGACTGTGAGGCATCGGAACACTACTGAAGAATAAACAACTCTAAGCACTAGTATTATTTCTAAGAGAAAACTGATGCTGAGTATCCATTAATGCTGTCATCTCAGTTAGGAGTCCTGGATCTGTTCATGCCATGCAAGCTAAAATGTTCTTGTTCAAGAGCTTTGAGAAAACCTCGCTAGAAAATACTGCAGTTGCACATATGCCACACCTAACCATTCGTATCCTAACTCAAAATCCACTGAATGGATTGTCTTGAGACAGCTTTTGGTTTTCCTTCCTCAATAAGGGCAATAAATCAAGCTAAGTTAAAAATTTTATAGCTACAGCTGGTTTTGACTTACTTATGCAAATGCAACATTTCAATCACAGCATATGGGAAAAGCATATTTTTTCCCCTTCCCTCACATAACTCAAAAACCACTATCCTGATTTTTCTGAAGCTTCTCAGAAATTGTTATCTTTGGGTGGAAGCTACAGACAGGAAATAAAACCCAGTAGGAATTAGTTCAACTGAAAGTCCACTGAGCACATGAAGAAGATGGAATTGGAGATTTTAACCACTCTTAGTTTGCTGGCAAGAGCTGTAACTGGTTAAATATTTACAAGATATCTCAGTATAAAACTTATGATAATTTATTACCTGGGCTTTTCTGTAAAAGAGGATGCCTGAAACGGTTGCAGTAGATAGGGTTTCATTATTTTCCAGCTCCTCTGTTGCTCATTGCATATAAAGCCACTTTGTGATGTGATTTCTTTGTTGCAGACACAATTCAAACCCATATGGGCTGAATTGCTTCCTGATGGAAGTGAGTTGTCATTATCTCCTCTTTTGCTTTTGAAGCATCAGCAGATCAGATCATCTGGGAGCACCAGTCTCAGGTGAGAATTTAAAGTGTCCTCACCTGCCTGCTACTGCAGGCTGGGCAGCTGCTGAGCCAGTTTACAGAGTACTGGGGCTACACAGAAGTATGGGGTCAGCACATACCCAAAGCTCACTTAACTCCACAGCTTTCTTGTCTCCTCTCGTTATTTAATTATTCCAGAGTTGTTCTGGAGGAAAAAGCCCTGCAGCACTGAAACACATTCAATTATAGGCAGAATAAACATGTGCTAAAACCCTACTCCTGAGAGCCTCCTCTACAAATGAAGCACCCCATCAGCCCTGCCTATCTCCTCCTCCCGCACTGGGGGGACAGCAGGATGGCAGTAACTGGTTGTGAAGGAAGAAGCAGCATGGCCATGAGCATGCCAAAACCCAAGTCTCACCTGCTGCCTCCTGGCTTGACAGTGGAGCCCTGGATGCTGTAGTCCTTGTGAGAAACACTGCTCTTACCCTGCAAAGGGAGAGTCAACAGGATAAGCCTGTTTCTGTAGTTTGTAAATAGGTTCAAATGGAAGTCAAACACATGCATAAAGGGTACAGATGTTACTGCATAATAGCTATTGTGGTCTGAAGGCAATGCTGGTTCAGAAAACGCTGAAACACTGGGAGGTGGAAGTTAGGAACACTGTCTAGAAGGCGGATAACACACAAGGGAGGTTGCTCAGGACCTGCCTGCCCTTGAAGCCTGTCTTCAGCATCGCTTGTCGGCCAGTGCCAGTGGCAGGCTGCTGAGCTAGACAAACCTTTGATCCTGCAGTGTCATAGCTGATCTTGCAGTCTGGTATTGAACAGAAGGTTGTCTGCAGTTCTTTGTACATCTCTCCACTTGAAGCAACAGGGTTCAGACCCTCTAAGATGAGTTCTGGGAATCATTTGTTTATCACCTGTAATAAGACTCCCATTTGGGGCCTGGAATTCTAAAAGAATATCTTCAGAAAAAAGTGGTATTTATTTCTTACTGTCCAAACTAGACGACTTACAAAATAAGGGATATATGGATGTCTCTTTCTCTGCTGGCTGTGCTAAGTCAAGGACTTGTGCAGCACCTACCTACTTATGTCTGCATTTATGACTGTTGTTTAACTAAGCTAGTGTTAAATTGTCCCCTTATATTCTTTCTGTTGCACGTCACATGAATGCATATAGGACTCACACATCTGTGTTTCCCTGTTTGACACAGACCTGAGGAATTAGCAGCTTGCAAAGGAGCTGCTCAAAAAGACCAGCTGATGCATATACGCAGCAAGCAGACCATGTTTGAGGAGACAGCAGCTTGCACATCCTCCTCCCCACCACAAACCCTGCGGGTGCTGAAGGGCTGGTGCCAGAGCCCATCCCCAGTCGATGTATATCTGGTTGCAGGTCACTGCAGCAGGGTGCAGAAAAAACTCCCCACCATTTTGCCTTTCTGTTTTTTTCTCTGCTCCCTTTTAAGAGAGGGCAGAATTTTCCCCACAATAGTAGTATCTAGCTCTTCATGTAAGAGAACAGCTGTATTTACTTGACTTAAGAGTATCTTTACTGACAGATTTATCCTTTGCATCATGAAATGCCTATTTGGGCTTTAAAAAGTGCACTGACTGCTTCTTTGAAGCTTGCAGCAATAGGCCATTCTCATTTGAAAGACATATTATTACCCCAAAACTAAACATATTATTTTACACATCCCAGCTACGATGACTCTTTGTGCCTAAGGGCCTCTGAGCAAAAGGTGTCATTTGGAGCACACAGCAGAGAAAACTCAGTTACGTAGATATTAAGTTTCCCTGCTCCTTCTGTTCCAGAAGAGCTGTATTCGCATCTCTCACCAGGAAGCTGCTGGGTTTTTCCTATCTGATGGCTCAGTTGTATCTGTGTATAAGGTATTGTTATTTTGGCAGGCACATACTTCACATTCTTAGCGTGAAGAACGAGAACTGGCAGGCAATCCCATTACCTAGACCCTCATGTTCTGTTTTTGCCACAAGCCAAGTCCTCGGGGAAGGTGAGTGTCAGGGTGATGCATGGCCAGGCTGAGGGAAGCATCCAATGGTGTCCAGGCCCAGGCTGCCCTGAGCAGAGGGGTCCTCCGGCCAGGGGACACCGAGAGGGTGGGACAGGGCTGGCCTTGGCTGATGTTGTCTGATATCTGATGGACAAATGTTTGTCCAGAGCACTGAGGTCAATACTGTACTACCTCTGTCCTGCAGCCTGCCGCCACCAGTGACAGCACCACCCACAGCCCCAGTGTGGGGGACACCACACAGACACCCCCCGAATCCAGCAGATTTCCAGCACAAGTGATCCAAAGACCATGGATCCCCGCAGCCATGGAAGGGAGGGAGTGGGGTCTGACTCCAGGCCAGAGCTGAGGAGAGATGTTGCCAGTGAACTGCTTCTGCCTAATGAAGTGCTCCTTTTCTCTGCAGCAGCAGATAAGAGCAATTAAACACTAGATAGCAGATTAATGATTACTGCAAAATCATGCTAGCTCATGGTGACAAATCTGCATAAATATTCACCACGGTGGTAGGCGAGGTGTTCAGGCAGTGATGTACCCTTTGTGTGGCAAATCATTCAAAGGCGATGCAAAGAGAGAGCGTCTGGTGCTTGTCAGATTCATTAATTATCACTGCAGATGAAGTTGGAGGAAAGACTAGCTTATGTACATTATGTTGCATTTGCCAACGGTTGTTCTGGGCCCAGCTGCCACGCAGAAAACAAGGCAGGCTCTGGGTGTGGAATTTCCACCCTGGGAGGATGCTTGCTTTGTGGTGAAGCTGACAGTTTGCAGCTGTGGGATAGCAGCTTATCTTTGAGCTGGCTTTAGTCTCTGTATTTTTATTGGAAATTATGAGACAAGTTATGTGATGGCATGTAATACCCATTACCTCTGGCTCTCATTTTCTCTTCTGTTCACCTCTTGCTTGCTTTTCTTGGAGACAGCAAACTGGACTAAGTGGATTTGGTGTCCCAACTAAGAATGGCCATTAAAAAGAATAGAATGGAAGAGACAAACTTCCCGTCATTTATATCAAATTGCTGGGTAAATTATCTTTCTGGTTTTTGAAAGACTCTGATTTACAGCCCCAGTAGTGTTTGGGATACCCAGAGGGTTAAGACATCACCTCTGCTGTAATTCGTATAAACAGGCTTGATGATAGTATTGCATGCAGAATGCCTACAACCTACTGGCAAGACAAAGTAAGATGATAACTAGAATGGACTGAAGAAGATCTGGGTTTCTGCTCTGAAATCTCTGATCAATAGAGCAGCTGTATTCTGAGGATTCTGGATTTTGTGCCTTACAGAGTGCTCTGTTGGTGCCTGCAAGAACCTCATGTGAAGCATAGATAAGAAACATAATAGACATTGCTCTAATAAGGTTAAAATCTTCAAATTAATTCAAGGGTTTTAACTGAATTCATGTCTGAAAAGTCACAATGAGGTATACCAGTGTCCTGGTGTGCAAGAGGTGGATGTTCAGCACCCTCTGCCATCCCATCTGCTGGAACATCTCTCAGGGTATCCGGGGTAGCCAAAAGCACGAAGTGCTATTTGGAAATCTTGCTTTATTCTAAGCAGAAACTTAACCAATGGCTCATCAACAATCACAGAAGACAGCTGGGTTTGAGCTGATACCACATCCACCCTATAGAACTTTTCATATATTTGTATTCACATATACATATCCATA
This sequence comes from Psittacula echo, assembly GCF_963264785.1. NCBI lineage: Eukaryota > Metazoa > Chordata > Aves > Psittaciformes > Psittacidae > Psittacula > Psittacula echo. The sequence continues at coordinate 14,293,940 of NC_137739.1, forward strand.
TAAGAGGGATTTAATTAGATTTATTTCTTAACATGTCAGCTTTGTCCTGCATCAAAGGCATTTAAGTCTTTGCAATATCTTCAATGGTTTCTGGATCAGACCTGTGATGAGTACAACCCTGAAAACAGACAGTCTTTGAATAGTAGCTGGTGATAAGTATTTGAAAAGATGATTGTGTCTCTTAATGAATCATTAAGTCCTATAAAATGCATCTGTCACTGCAGTGTTTAAACTCTGCTCTCCCCACCCTCTCCCCACCCTCCCATTTGCACTAATTAGTGCAGGATGAGCTGCTGCCTAAAAATTAAGAATTCTAGAATATGTAATTGATTTTAGTTCCTGTAAACACCACGCCTGAGGAGTCGGGAGCGAAGTCCATGCAAGCATGCCTCGTAGAGGGACCGCGTTTTGGTGCCCCCCAGGTGAGGAGACCCAGGGGGTGGCAGCCCTGCCGGGGCTGGGGTGCTGATCACTCACCCAAGTTTGAGCCAGCCCCATCTCATCCTTCTCCCACTCCCTCAGCCTGCCACAGCCCTCGCTGTGCTCTAGACAACTGTGTCTCACCCAAAGTCGTGTGAGGAGGTGAGTTAGATGAACAGTAATGGGCTCCTGGATATAAGAGGTGTTTCTGTGCGCAGTAACTTTAAAATCCTGCTTTTTAGGATGCAGAAGTTGCCAAGGATTGTGAAGTTTTGCTCTTAAAAGTGACATAATGTGGAATTGTGCTTATTGCACCCCAGTGACTCTCCTAAATGTGCTCAGGGGTTATGTAAAGATGTGAGCTATTTTTCACTCATCAGCTCCAAAAATTTACCTTGGATTCCTGCTTTGTCATCCATAATCTCTTTTAAAGGCTCCATTGGGCAAGTCGTTATCCAGGCATGCAGATAAAGCACATCTAGCACTGTGGCCCGAGGGGCTGCTTAGAGCTCCCCTCCCCGCAGCCACAGGGGCAGCATTTGCAGGCATCTGACAGTAAAAGCCCCCAAACGCCTGTTGCTTTCCTGCTGTGCATACCTCAGCACTGACCTGGGGTTTGCAATAGCTATTTGCAGTTAGGGGCCTCTTTCCCAACTCTGCGCTGTGTGCACAGGACAGCCCCCAGCTCAGGTGGGGTGAAGGGCCAGGAGTGCTGAGCATGGGAGAGGAGGGTGCCTTGCGCGCAGTGTTAGCCCCAGTCCATCCTTATGTCTAGGGCAGAAAATGGACCCCAAACCCCTGTGCTGACACAGCGGTGGGCAGAGGTACAGCAGACACATTCTGCAAGTCACTCCGCAGTGTGGAGACCTGAGCACCTCCTCACAGCTTCTCAGGAGCCGAGAACAGGCATGCTGGGAAAGATGGGCATCACAGAAGCACCACGCGAAGCGGGCTTGGTCTTGGAGTTGTATTTGCTCTGGCATTTAGATCAAGCTTTCTGCAGACCTACCCCAGGAAAGCCAATGGAACGGGGAATGTGGCAATTTTATTTCATTCAAATTCTCGTCGGGGCTTTTTGCCTCCGTGGAGTCCCCTCTCCCTTTGCTGAGGCTGAAGGCAGGCCCAGCGAATTGCACCCTGATCACTTCTTTTTGAACAGCCCACGCTCTTCCAAATCCATTTAGAGTAGATTCAATCATAGTCATTTACAAAGGCCACTGCTGGACTCTGTGAGGAGCAGTTTGCTGGTGGATTTCTCATACTTTCCAATGGCAAATGGCGTATTTTATAGGAATAAAAAGCTGGAATTTAGACCTGAGGTGGCTAAATGCTAAATATGTGCATCTTTTTACATGGAGGCCTACCCTGGTGATGTCAGGGGCTAATGCCAGACAAGTTCATGGAGGAACTGCTTCATTTTCATTTAGGAAGGGAGGAGCAGGCATAAACACGCCAAGGAATACATCTTATAGCACAGCACCCTTTCCACAAGTCCTTACCTGTACCTCTATTTCCCTAAGCTGTGACTGTCCACAAAGCAAAGCCTTCCGCGGCTTGGGATGTCCTCTCTGTACCCTTTCTCTTGTTACACTGCTGTCTTCAGTAAGGCTGAATGCCTACTTGTGTGTTCTGGTTGCAGATGCCCCATGCTTTGCCCTATAAAAGAGAGGTGCCCTAATCAGAGTAATCTTCACAAAGCCATGCTTTCTTCTTTATGTCCTTCTTTAAGAATCACTTCTGCTCTGCCATGTCCAGCCAAGTTGACCACCTTGCACTTCTCCTGTGATACAGAACAGTTTCTAAATAGAAACATCTACCTTGTGAAATTGTATGATCTCCTTGCCATAACCCTTATTGTTCAATTCCCCTGCTGCCTTTTCCTCCTTCAGGGTCTTCCAGCATGTGATTCCAGGAGTAAATAATCTCTCTTTTATTTTTTTTTCTTCTGTTCTGTTCTTAGATCCAATTGCTGTCAAAGCTGTAGTTCAGGATATGGAACTTCTCTGGCTGGACATCACCCAGCAAGAAACAGTTGCATTGGAATAGCCTTTTCAGTTTAGTAATTGTAATATAATGTCTTACTTTTTCATCTGCCATGTAGCTACTGAAGTAAGGAAAAGTTGTTCACTTTTTATTAAGCAGAAATATTGTTAAGCAGTATTAAGTGAGGCAGGGTGTACCACCACCACCATATTTCTTTCCTCCTAGTCCAAATTCCTTACCTTACACTATGAGCACTGATGGGATGCATCGCTGTGGCAGTGCCCAGCAGTGCTATTGACCCTCTCAGGCAATTGGTGTGCACAAGGAGCCCTCATGGCCTCTGATGTATGGACATTATACCTGGGCAGTGAAACCAGACTCAGGTTTAGGGCTTCTCACTTACAAGCTCTAATGACTTCAAAGAATTTGCATCCACTTGGCTAAAACAGTGGCTAAGGGCGGCTGAATGAATGTAAATGAGGCGACTCCTCATTCTGTATTTCTTTATCTGAGGAGCAGTTTATAAATTCCAGGTAAGTATCTCTTTCTACCAGCTTTGCACAGTTCTACTCTCTCAGGGTGAATAAATTTTTTTGATGGGTGAGTTAAAACATAATTATTTTTTTCATTATCACTGTCATCAGTATAAATGGCAGAGGTGTGGGGTTTTTTGCCCAAGCTTTTAAATTTTCATGACAATTTTACTAAGCTGTTTTATACATTATTAAGCACACCTGTGATTTGTTTCAACCTATATCTTAATGTGATGTTTTAAGTGAGTGTTCCCAGAAGAGGACAAAGGGAACCTGTATGTGGGGGACCCAGCTGCAGCCTCAGGCTTCTCTGGGTGCTGCAGTGAGGCCCGCGGACAGCAATGGTCGAGGTGCCTGAAGTGCATTGTTCTGCCGCTGAGGTTTTCTTTTGAGACTCTTCTGCCAGCCTAAGGGATTAACTGTGTTGATCATTCCTGAGGATCAGGACCCTGTTCTGTGAGGCTCAAAAGCAATGCTTTTGTGAACATGGTTCTGTGCACGGGGAAAGGAAAGGTTACAGATTGAAGCCTGTGTTTACCCAAACACAGAAATAATTCCTTCTTGTGGCCATTTCTAAAAACCACGGTCAGTGCTTGTACTTACTTTTTGAACAAGACTTTTCAAAGTGGTTTTACAGGGAGCTGGTCTTTGTAAGCCATTGACAGAGAGCAAGGACACCAGGGCTTCAGCACAGCTCACACGGTAATGTTTGAGGGTGGGAGGAGCTGAACGGGGCCATTCTACTGAGTGAAAGTCTGTTCTCATGGTATTACACTGTTCCCCAAAGTGCATTGGCCATAGTTCTTGGTAAAAAATACTGGTTTCTGTAATGTGCATTGAAATTTGCCTGACCAAATCCCAAACTGTATGGTTGTCTGCTGTCAGTCTGTAGCAGCTGTAGATCTGCCTCTCTCAACTGGTACAACCACGCTTTCCAAATGCTGGTTAGTGCTTAGACTGTAACTAATGTACAACGGAGTTTGCAGGGTCTAACTTTCTCTTGTTTGCAAAGCAAACTCTCTGTCAATAAATTTACATTTCTGCTTTTCTGAATTTACTTCCCATCACAAATCTGATTTTTTTAACTATTGTCATGTAAAAAAATGTTATCTTTCATGTACAAGTCACTGCTCCCTTCCCTTCTTCCCAGCTCTCAGATTTCACACAGAGGACCAAATCCTGAACATTTCTCTCAACTCTTGCTGAAGTTAATGGGAGTTTTTCTTGCCAAAAAACCTTTCTGAAATGTTCAGGGACTTCAGCATTAGCTTGGAGTAGCCTTCTGAGGGCAGGATGATGCATCATGCTGGAGACAGGTGCTGGCCTCCTACTCTAACTGGGTACATTTCTGCTCTAAATTTAGAATCTTCCCCTTTCTCACCCAGAGGATTGTTTAATTTCCACCACATTTCTCTTCCCAGTGTATTTTTGTACTAGCCGCTCAACACATGTGTTTGTTACTGTTTCTTTACAAAAGTGACAGTTATCTATCAGGCTCTTCCCCTCCCCTTCACCTCAATAATTTCTTGTTTTTCTGATACAGGATTTCAGGTAGAAAGGTTTTTTTCTGCTGCTTTTTATGCTCTGCGCTATGGTGTGTCCACCAGGCCCTTCAGATCTAAAGCGCACCATTAGAAAAACCTAACACTCCATATCCCAAATGGGTCACTTCCCAAGTCTAGTGCGGAAATCCTTTTAGCTAATACTGTTCAGGTGACTTAGTACTAAATTATATTTTAGAAAGATATGGTCTGCCCTTTACTTTTTCATGGGGCTACCATTCAGTCAATTTTAAAGCTGTAATTCTTTTTCAGGGTTGCCATGGAAACAGGTTAGTGTTCCACTGCTGCCTTGTGAAAATGAGAAGAGTGCTCATACATCATTTTACTGCTCCTGGGTCGTTAGGCAGTGTGGCTGTTCCCGGCCTCTCCTCGTCCTCTCCTGCTATGCACACGTTAGCAGGGGCAGAGCTTCATGCTGGTTTAGCTCTTCTAGCACTGTGAGTCAATTAGCTCAACTGAAGTAATGCTTGAAATGCAAATGCTCCGTTTGTTCCTTGCTCCTCGTGCTGTTAGCACCAATCTTAATATGCGCCAGTTAGGGAATTCTGGGCCTTTGAAGAACAGCTTTCCTGAAACCTGGGCTTTATAGCCTGTAGTGCAAGGACTGTACTTCATATCGAGGTTCATCCACATGTGTGATATTGGGGTTAATACCTGATTCCTAGAAGGATTTATTAAGGCCTCAGCATAAACAATATGCCTTACAGATAGTTACAAGCACATCAGCAGAAGATAGGCCATAAGCCATGGAGGAAAATAACCTGTTGGACATTATAACAACAGTTTAGAGTGATCTAAATCAGTAGTCTTTCCTTTACCTTTCAAAATCACTCTGGCTATGCTTTAAGTTAGAAGCCTTACCAAACCCAAAACATAACAAAGGAAACCCCTCAGGTACCTCCGTATACAAATATGTCAGACAATATTTGTAGTCTCTATATACATTTTAGAAAGATATCCATAAATAAATATGTATGTAACATTAAATAGGCAATCCTGATATTCCATTTACGTTCTTGTAACCTGCCTAATACCACAGCATTTAAATACTTTAAGTAGTGTGGTTAACACCAATCACGTTTTAAAACTGTGCAAGGGGATATTTGAGAAATTGGGTATTTATGATTTTTTAAAATATACTACTATAAATTTTTGTTGGGGAAGGCAGGGTCAAAAAAAGGTTGTTTTTGCTTTAGGAGTTCATGCCACAGTTCTGAGATTTCTGAAAGATCGGTCTTTTCCCAGAAAGCATCCAAGAACATATTATTTGTTTAAAATCTTTCTAATGTATGGCTGAAACTCTGTTGCCATTTACAAACATAAGAATTATATGGGGTACAGTTGTGATGATACTCTAGTGCTGCTTAGGACTGTAACTAAGGTAAGTGTAAGGTTTATTTAAAGCGAAAGGAGCCACATTTAAAGACCAGGCTTCAAAGCACTGTTGAAGGTAGGTAACAAACACAGCCAATTAACATTCCTTCCTGTGCCTCTGAGGTGAAACACCATCAATGAGATGCAGTAAGATTTTTGTCCTGCCATTGTTCAGTTGGTGGCTTTCATGACAGGCTGAGAAAGTTGGGGCTGTTCAGCCTGGAGAAGAGAGGGCTGCGTGGAGACCTCATAGCAGCCTTCCAGTATCTGAAGGGGGCCTTTAGGGATGCTGGGGAGGGACTCTTCATCAGGGACTGTAGTGATAGGACAAGGGGTAACGGGTTCAAACTTAAACAGGGAAAGTTTAGATTGGATATAAGGAGGAAGTTCTTTACTGTGAGGGTGGTGAGGCACTGGAATGGGTTGCCCAGGGAGGTTGTGAATGCTCCATCCCTGATGGTGTTCAGGGCTGGGCTGGACAGAGCCTTGGGTGACATGGTTTAGTGTGAGGTGTCCCTGCCCATGACAGGGAGGATTGGAACTGATCTTAAGATCCTTTCCAACCCTAACTATTCTATGATTCTATTTCACTGGCTAGTGAAGTGAGCTGCTTTAGCAAGTGATCTCACTGCTTTTGCATAAAAGTAATGAAGGAGTGAAAGGCATGGTGTGGACACAGGACCTGTGTGTGCTACAGCACAACAGCAAAACTCTACCAACTAAACATGTGGCTTAGATGAAGATGGTGCTTCTTGCTCTTTTCTGTTTAACTTTGTCTGTTGCTTGGATCTAGATCTTGCTTGCTGTAACACACATAGAATTGATGTCAAGGAACTTTTTCTCCTGGAAAACATTTTTTTCATTATTTCGGCTGTTTCTTCCGTGCCTAAAATCTTTGTAGGACTTTTTCAGCAGTAGTTGTGCACTCAGATGAGGCCAATAAACCTACCTACCTTCTAGCTGTCAGGGTGCATTTAGTCAAACAAACAGCAGCGTTTTTCCAGGACATGGGAAGTTACAGCTGGATGGGAGCACTTCCACTCCCTGTGGTACAGCCACCAGGACCTACATCTCTGCTGTCCTAGCAGCAGCCTGCTGACAGCACAGGGGCATGGGGACAGGAGTGGTTTGCATTACTCCACCTGCAGTCTGGGTCATGAGCTCTAAGAGAAGGAATAACAGTCTCAGGTTAAAAGAGAGCCTTGACGTGTGCCGTGACAGATTATTTCTCTTTTCTGATCATCTTCCTCCAGATTTGGTGATCAATCACCATGATTCCCCAGAGTACCAACCCCTGGATCACCAGCTCACAGACACTGGAAGCCAGGTGTTAGATTTTGTTTGATGTTTTATTGTCCAAATGGGACTTGGACCCAGGAAGGCAGAGCAAGGCTGCATGCACAACAGCCAGGCAGCAGAAGAGCTTGGAGTGGGGCACTGCCAGTCCATCCAAGCTGCAAAATGAAGTTTGCCTGCTTCTAGGAGTAAACTTGACCCTTATAGAAAGTGACTACCTTCATTTTATGATTGTAATGTACTAATAGCAACTCTTGGTATAACCTGCAGGGCTGGAAATAATGAGGGAACTGAATAATACTCCTAGGGCATGGGCTTAAAGTGATAACTATTCAAGCGTAGCCTTTGACTAATGCAGTTGCTCTTGCACATCAAATAATGTCAGAAATGCCACACTCCATATGAAAGGGCTATAAAACTTCATTGTGATCCTTCAGCCCAGAAATCCATGCTCAAAAGGCTAAAAAGTGTTTCAATCTGCTGTATTACATATAGGGAAATGGGCACAGGAATAGAAGATACTCCAGGTCACCTGCATTACATTAGAAATGTGTTCTCCCTGGTCAGTGTTGTTACAATACCACATCCACACACATTGCTTTTTTTATCCCTACAATTTTGTTTTTCAATATTCTATTAGCCAGAAAAGGCTACTGGAGGGCAGCCAATAGAGTGATACTTAGACAACAGAACGGATGCCTCCTACAGTGTTTTGGATCTTTCATGCCAAGCAAGCCATCTTGCAGCAGTGAGTCTGATCCATGATGAGTTTGGCCATGTTGGCAGCCAGGATATCAACAGCTGAAGGAAACGCAAACACAAGCATGCCCTGCCCAGCAAAGGACTAGGATATCAGAATTAGTCCTCAGCATTGGCTCTTGCAAGGGAAAAAAAACCTACTTTTGTTGCATTTTCTGGGACAATTCCTGTGAAAATGATGGTGTGACAGAAACAGGAAAAAAACTCCATCTCAAACATTGGCACAGCAGCCTGCATGCTTGCCTGGAGCTTGAGCTTGTAGCACAGAAAGCAAAGCAGCTCCAAACTATGCTGGCTGATTGAGCAGGTGCCTTTGAGGGCATGTTGGCCAGTCAGTGAGTTCAACAAGACATAAAAGCCTCTATTCCAGGTATATGATATTGAATTCAGTTAGACTGCAAAATGGTGGGATTTATCTTTTATTAAAAAAAACCCTATTCTGGTCTCTTTTCATTTTTTTCTCATAGATGCTAATCGGTAAAATAAAACCATTTACAGTTCAGGTAAATGAATGTTCATGTTTGCAGAAACTCAAAGGTGCCTATCAATCAGTCCAAAATAAATAGAGTCTTTTTATTTCATTAAGTTCAGGCAAGTTTGCAAGTTTGCTGCCACTGCAAAAGCAGCACTTCCCTAAATGATGGTAGAGCACATTCAGTGCTAGTCTGGCAGGCACCTTGCTCTGCACAAAGCTCCTTTCCTGTGTCCATACAGCACCACTCTCGTGGGAGCTCAGCCCAGGTGAACTCTGTTGTAGCAAGCAAAAATCATTCCATAAAACTAAATCTACTTCCTGTCAGGGTTTCTCAGAAGTACAGTAGCATTTTCTAAACCACCACAATTTGCCAGCAGTTGCAGTGCATCTTAAATACCCAGTTTTCCCTACGTATGAAATAGGTACGTTCTTATTCTACCTTAATTCCTGAATTTTGTTGACTTGTTAGTGCCTTTTGTCCTATTCAGTGCATCCAGTTCAGCAACATCCCAAGTAGTCAAGCCCCAAATGTTACTTATTTACCCACCAAGGATGTTTTGCAGTAACTTAAAATTAAAAAACCCACAACTGTTTTGCTCCTCTCTGCAAGTTGTTGTCTAATGCAAACAGCCCTTAACCTCTTCTTCCCTCCCCAAATAGGTACCCACAGTTTGCTGCAGTTCTGGCTTCTGCTATCGTCAGTAAACATCATGGCCTACTATATCACTGTTGCTGAGAGGCATTTCCCAGCCTTTTTCACACTCAACAGGATGCAGGCAGAAGGTTCCCCAGCTTGTCTGAAGAGTCTGCTGCTGCCTCTCATGGTCTGCTGCTGCCACAGGAGCTCAAAGCCACAATGACTGTCTCACCTGTTGCTTATCTGATGGTGATGGGGATTCTTTCTGCTCTTCACAGGAGCAGATGATGGGCAGGACCCCATGCCCATGGCAGAGCTGGTCCCTGGACCCCGCCGTCACAAATCCCAGCTTTGTCCTACAGTGGTTTTTGCCAGCCCCAGGTGGTCCAAGGAGTGTGCTGGTGCTGCAGGACTGGTGGCATGCAGAGACGGATACTGTGGCGTGATGGGCTTTACTTTGGGGCATTTGTTCTAAGCACTGGCAAAACCTGACAAAAAACCCTCACTGATATGTGGGGTTTTTTTTCTTTCTCTGACATGTTTCAATGCTGGCTTTTGTTGTTTTAGGAGTTATTTGTTGCAAAATAATCACTTCACAAGAGTGATAAAAAAACCCCCAAAACCACAAAACAACCCCACAAAAACAACCCCAACAACATTTTAGCACCCAGTCACACCATTCCATACCCAAACTGGATGGTCACCAGTGCTAGCAGACCTTCCACCCTCCTCTTCCCTGTGCCCCATTCCTGATGGGAAATATTGGCATTTTGCAAGACATTTTCATCTTGGTTACCCTCTGACAATATACCAGGTCCTTCAGCTTTCTCCATTCTTCCCTGTCCAGCCCTGGGAGGAGGGCCAGGCTCTGCAAGGAGCTGCCATCCAGTACCTGTGGGGCTCTAGTGGGTGTCACCAGTTTGTTGGAGTACAAATTTTGGTTTCACCTTTCACTCTACGTTTTTATCCTGGATGATATTCAGTACTGAGGCAATCACTTGGCCTCATATTTATTACCCTTTGCTCTTCTGTGTTATATAAACCAGCTACATTTCAGTGTTATCTTCTGACATATACGGAGATATGAGTTGAGGACAAAAATGTTTTGGGCAACTCTTCAAAGCAGTGTCAAGGCTTCTTGGTGGCAGCAAAGGCTTTCCCTCTTGCAGTGCCCACTGTGTGTGTAATACTAAGGAAAATTTATTTTACCAACTATACTTTCTAGCAGTAGCAATTGAAATACCAAAATCAAGTGAAATATGCTAAGTGGTGTATTTCAGGGTCTGTTCTTTTCTGAATCCTGAATATGGGCAGTATAGTGAGTAAAAGTCATGCTTGTCCAACATTTGCTGGAGTTTACAGTAGACCACTGCTACAAAACAGGGCTCTGCATGCTGCATAAGATTAGATAGATAGATAGATGGATGATAGACTTGGTAAAGTGTTCAGAATGAAATAAAACCAAAGGCTGCAAGCAGAAATCTCATTTCTCTCTAGGGTAGTGGGGTAAAACCATCTAGGTGGTCCCATTCCATGTATTGATATACTTTCTCATCTGAAGAGCTGCTAAGCTACAAGTAAGGGTCAAAAGCTCTTGAAACATCTGCCTTTCAAAGACTGGGTTTTATTATTGCTGGGTTCTTCTATTGTTGTTGTTGTCTTGGCATGCACAAGGAATCATGGCAGAGCAGGGTCTCCCTGGGGACAGTTGCTTTGGAGGCACAGCCAGTGCTGTAACCAGCATGACTTGGGTGTTGCATTACCAGGCTGCATAAAACTACCACCAAGCATGTGGAGTCAGCGTGGTGGAGAAGAGTAAGCCTTTCCTCTCAAAGGACCATGTTAGGCAATATTAACTCTTAAAACCCCAGTAAGGGAAAAACTATTAGCAACATAATAGACCAGAAGGCTGCAGCCAGATAATATTCAAAGCATCCAACCTGGGCCACTGACTGGAAAAATAATATTCATATACCCTATGAAAACAGAAACTATGCAGTAGAAAGCATCTTTATTCTCTGCGTGGTTCTATTTTCCACTGACTTTTCTTGTATACCATCAAATATGTGTGGGTTTGTAAAAAATTAGTATGTGTCTATACAGACATTTACATAAAAATGCCTAATTTTAAGAAAAAAAAATCATTGCAGACTGTTACTGGACTGAGTGCAGTCATTAAGCATTATAGACTGATAGCTTATTGTTCACTTATGTGATAATTTTACTTCCAATTATATCTGGGTAATGAATAAAGACAGTTAAGACTTTAACCTATTTTCAGAAACCAGAGTTCTATCAACATGCAGTTATTTATGCTAATGAAAATAATGATCCTTTTATAGTGCTTGTCACTGGAATGGAATGATGTCCTGCCAACTGTGCATGTTTGCCAGTGGCTACAAATTAATCAGCTAAACTGGAGTGGTAATTGGAGTAAAGACAAGTCAAGGGGCAGCAAGGCCAGCTCTGACAGAAAAGCTTTTGAAGATGAATATGCTGTTCAGCACACAAAACAAAAGAACTTGTTTATATAATGCTGTTGTTTAATTAAATTTAAGCAGCTGTTTCATCAAGAGGTCGCTGAAGATAAATGTGGAAGGTGATGGGCAGGGGAATCAAAATGCGATGATGATTGTGTTATACTGGATTACACTGTACATTTCCCTCACACCTGCTTAATGACATGGTTTCATATAGCTCCTGATTACAACCTGCAGACAGACACCAGACTGTAACCCCAGCACAGAATGCACACAAGGACCCTGTTTGGAGATGTTGGCTTCAAAGGTCAGTGTTTCACTGAGCACATACAAAGCTCTGCCTTCATGGTCCACATGTGCCTGCCCATGACATATATCCCTGTGCCTGGACGCTGAGCAGACAGGGGACATCCTCAGCATCCTGCCTTGGTTCATTTTGGCTTCCTGCTGTAAAGTGTAGGGGTGGAATACAGGAAGTGCTTGTGCCTTGCTTTGCTCAAATAGCCTTTTTATTATTATTATTCTCTATCTTCCTTTTTTCAGCCTGCTTTTTCCCCTTTCTCTGCTGAGGTTTTTTATTTTGTCTTGTAGGCACAACTAGTAATTGCTTTGAGCAAGACATGTAACTAAGCAGCGGTCTGCGCTGAACATTTCTTACCCATCAGTGGTGGATTCTTCCTGACAACTGCAGCACTGTGGCTGGGGAGAAGCTTGCAGTGAATTCTGATGGTCCCATAACATGTTACAGAAGAGGGATGAGTGAAACCTGAAGTCATGCTCCACGGGCTGAAAAACCTTTCTGCTCCCCTTGATGCTGATCCAGTCTGGAAGGTTCTTCCTGTTCCCTGCCCCTCAGCCTACCCCGATCTTGGGCGAAGACTAAAGCAATCATATGGAGGTTTTCCTTAGCTGAGGGCTCAGAAGCTGTGGTTGGTTAGATAGGAAGGAGTAGCCATGGATGCAAGCCTGGAAGTGTCATAGGAATAGCAGGAAATTGATAATTATTCAAGCATATGACATTTTAAAACACACTTTTAACCTCCATGATTGCAAAGGAAAAAGTAGAAAGCATGACACTAGTCCATAAGGCAGAGAAAAAAATAAGCCAGCCTTTTCCCTTCCTCGAGTGCCCCATGATTCTCTGCACTGACCTTGCATTAACACGAAATTCAGAGTTGTGCCCACAGAGGAGTTTGGGATGTGAATGCTGAAGCATTACTTTGGTTTTTGGTCCAGTTTTGAATGATCTCAGATCTCATTGGTAGCCGCAGACTCCCTGCCTTGAGAGACACAAAGAGCAAGGAGCTTTGTTACTGCCCGTCTTGGGCACATTTAGTAAATACTAAAGGAGTTTTCAAAGGCACATTTTGTTGAAGAGTCTGGTTTTGAAATGATGAGAACCTTAAGCATTTTTGCAATATTAATAATAATTAAAAAACTGGCACTGGTTGATAAAGTATTCACAAAGATATCAATTTCATTCAGAAATGCTATTTTGTAACAGTCAAAACATGTTACGGGAGTAGTTCATTTGGACTTCCATCTTTTATTTTGTTCAGCCTCAAAGAAGATTTCCTTTATGACAGATGTAGAAGCTTTTTGCTTAAAGATGAAAAATAAATTTCCAGATTTAAATTTTGCAATGAAATGTATTACAAGCAATTCACCTACTGCGAATTGTGTACCCATTTCCCTGTGGCAAACACAGAACACTTACCTGATGAGAAACTTCCCGTCACTGCCTCAACAGGAGCTTTGTCATTCACCCCTATGCGAAAACTTTCTGTAGCCCTTGCGAGAGCTGCGCTGCTGTGTGTTGTTAAAGGCAGAGACCACACTGCATCCCAGGAGACACCAAAGTCAGGCCCTTGTGAATATCTTTGTTTAATAGCTCAACAATTTTCATCTATGCTGGAGGGGAACAAGATAGGAAAAGGCGCTTTGCAGCACTATTTAAAGACTGCTTAACACACTTATTGACAAGTCACTTTTTATCGGAGATCATCAGGCACCTTTATGCTGTTAGAGCCCAAATCCTATTCCTCTTGGCATACAAAACCACTTCCAATCTAAGAGGGCATTTTGTGATCCTTAAATTTAGTTGTCAGCCCCCAGTGTCTTAGGATGGAGACCAGTAGGTATCCTGCAGCCCTGTGTGCAGCAGCAGCAGGTGAGATGCTGCTGTCCTTTGTGCCAGTGAAGGTGAACTCCTGTAGGATCAGGCCTCATTTGAGTAAAGCAGTGTAGCGTATCGCATTAAATTGGCACCCCTGCCTGCTCCTGTGGGCTTGGCACTGTGGAGTTTTCAATAAAATGTGAGTAATTATTTTATAAGGTGTATAAAGAGCTTATTCAAGGCACATGCTCATTAAGCTCTTTCAGTCGTCATTAACATCAACCCCTAAAGGACAACAATGGTAATAATGCAATATGGGGCTGAAAACTGTGGCATTTAATAAGAGAGCACCATGGAGTGATTTAAAAGCATTAAGCCTCTCCTGCAGCTTTCTGCTAGGGCTAGGAGAATGTGAATTCTTGGAATTAGTTAATGATTCTTCTATTACACTTGGACTAATCTGGAAGGTTGGTACTTAATTGGAATGAATTTAGCATTCGAGATAGATTTTATAGTGATACATGAGAATGAGTCATCATTCCAGATCAAAACTAAGAGGGCAAGGAAAAGATGCTCTGTTTCAAACAGCAGCACAAGCCACCGTCACACAAGGGTTCTCTAGTGGTTCTTCAGCTGCAAAGGGGCTGGGAGTAGCACTGCACTCTATGGGAAGGGTTAACCCAGAGAGGAGAACAGGGACCTCCAAGGGTCACTACACCCAGGGACTGGCATGCTCCTGTTTGTTCTGCACCACAGCAGCAGAACAGGACAGATCTAATAGGCTGTTCTAGATTTGCACTGCAGTACCTGGGACCAAATTTGATCCTTTAGACTGCTGCATCATGGTGGTCCCCAAATCGTCATGGCTCAGTGCTGCCACTGCTGTTCCCTGTGAGCAGAGACCAGTATGAGGTCATGGATCTTTTCCTTCTACCAGTCTGGAACTGCTCTCTTGGCTTGGTCTCCTCCGTCTTTCCTGCAGGGCATCAGGGCTGCAATATCCTCTAGACCAACCTGTTCTCACCCACGTGATCCTCTGAATTCAATGAAAAAAGGTAATTCTTCACCTTCCCTGGCCCTCTGTGAGCACTAAGATTTTCTGAAGGTTACCAGTGAATCGCGTACTTCAAGGAAAAGCAAAACATGCACTCGTCATTTGCAGTGCTGCAGCTGAAGCAGCCCATCACAGCACCTGCTGCCCTGCACCTCCACTCTGCCCCCATCTGAGCCACTGCCTGTGCAAGCAAGTTCTGTTAACTCAGGCAGACCTACAGGAAACTGCCCTTGCAAAGGAGAAATGCTCTGTCTGTGTAAGGGCTGATCTTCAGGCCTGCTGGGATGCTATGTACAGTGAGAGCTAACCAGCTGTCAGCTGCATCTGCTCCATGGGTTTGACCATTACATGAAATGCAGAGGCCGAGGGGCAGTGCTCATTCTGCAGGGACAGCACCTTGTGTACTGCAAGTTTAACAGCAGTGTGGAAATGTTCACAGAAAGATAAGGAAGGAATGGGAAGGCAAAGGAGGGCCGTTAGAAGTGGTTGTAGCTGACAGTTGAGACAGAGTACAATATGCAAACCATGGTATCAAACCCTGCTCCTGCGCTGATCCTGTGGGTGGTGTCCTCCCTACCAGCACCTCCAGCACCACCCAAGAGACCTGCAGACCCTGGCACCTCAGCACTTGCTGCCTTCTCTCCCATCAGGATCAGCAACAAAGCTCCCCCTGGGCATTACAAAAAGGTGGCTGCTAACGAACACAGCCCTGAAGTAATGGGCTGGACTAATAACAAAGGTGAGAAGAAATATACACTTTCCTTGGCTGTAGTAGTGCTAGGAAACCTTTTTCACACAATGGATAGGTATCATCCAACAAGGGCTGCTGGAGCCCAGATGGAAAAGCAGCACTTCCCCAACTGTCTTATCTCACCACCAGCCTCTGCTCCCTACCCAGTAGAGCCTGTGCACAAGAGCCATTCCTCAAGATGAAGAACCAGCTTGCAGTACCAAAGGAGAGGCTGGCAAGAGTCGTGTAAGGATTAAATTCAGTGATGGGAGGGGACAAGTAATGAGGGTTAGAAGTTGAACCAATGGGTCTCTACACATTTGGCTGCTCCAAGGTCAGCTTATCTTTTTTTAGTTTCCGCTGGTATCTTTAATATCCTCCTTTCCTCTCTGACACAAATCATTGATCCCTGCTCAGATGCTCGGCTCCTGTATGATTTTAGAGCAGAGCTGAAGGCTACAAGGTTACTGAACAACAAGCAGAACCTGCTTTATTGCCAAGTATTTAATATCCTGTTTCAGGCAGTGGAAGCTTAGAGAAAAAGTATGGCATGATCCTTCTCCCAGCATATCCACTGTGCCTCTAGCATAACAAAGGTGAGGAGAGGTGGGAGGTTCAGAGCCATCAAATAAGAAGACATCTTCTCATATGAGTCCCTTTTTCCAATAAACCTGCACATGAAAAGCCATTCACACTCAAAACAAGGCCAAAACTGTCTGCACTGTTATGCCCACCACTCCCAGTCTTACCATTTGTTCATTTCTTGCACACGTGCAGTATTATATGACAGTAAGAGCAATGGGACAAAGAACTAGTTTCAGAGTTGTCCACAAAATGCCTAAAAACTTGGATGACTATAAAAAACAAGTATTTATTTATAAATTCATTGTGTGAAAGAAGAGCGTGTTTTCTTTTTTCTTTTTCTTTTTTTTTTTCTAATAACTGGTGCTGGTTTTAAACCTTTTGATTTTATTTTTGTTAAGCTCTTTGCCCAAAGATGGATTTTTTTCTGACCAAAATTACTCCTCATCTGCAAAACGTTCTGTCAGGCTTTCAGGAAAGTCTTTTGCTTGTGACCTTCAAAACAGAGGTCATGTTGTCCAAAAATTATTTTGATCCTCTTACTTCTAGGATACATGTAGATTTGCCCTATGAAAAGCCATGTGTATTGCATATTCACTATAGCCTCATGCTGCACACCATCATTACTACAACATCCACAAAATCTATTGTGATCAGAGTGTTCTAGGACAGGGGTTTGTAAGGATCCAAGTGAAAAGCTTCCTTTGTCAGAGAGCATATAGCTTGAGGAACAGACATTTAAAGATGACTGTGGAGGAAATTTTGTAGTGACATGAATCTGCAGCAGCTCATGGTCCCAGTAGCTCATTTCGTGGTGTGATGCCTTTCAGGGTACTCCTACTCTGCTGCCTGCTGGTGCTGCAGCAGCACGGATGGACCCCTCACCCTTTACACGCTGCAGTCCTCCGTGTGCCAGTGCTTCCCAGCAGTTCTGCAGCACCAGTCAGGCTGCCCATCCTGCAGCAGCCATGTGTCCAGGCTGGCTCTGTCCCCATCATTCTCCGCACGTCGCTCTGGGACACCTCACTTCTGAGAAGTCCACAGCCTCATGCTTTTCATAATCAGTCCCCAAGTTATTTCCCCGTGTGTAGGGACTCGATATGGCTCTGGTTCAACAAGGTATTTAACCATCTGCTGAATTAATCAGTTCCCTCAGCCGGAATGTGCAGAGAAAACAGCCTGAGCACTCGACGCATCCCACAACAACTAACATCAAACCTTTCCCAAGCAGAGAACGTGCCAACCTCAAAATGGATTTTGTGTCACCTCCGTGGCAGCCACCTGGTCAGCACAGAAGTCCCAGGCTGCACAGCTCTCAGCAGCACTGCCACCTCTTTGGTTGAAGCTGCAGACTGGTTTTAGCTCTGGAAAGCTGCCAATCTTTGGTTCAGCCAAGATGGTTGTCACTGCACCGGAATCACAGCCCACCGCATCACTGCAGACTCCTCCACAGCCTACTTCTGCTCAGCTGGGATATTTTTCTACAGCTGAAAAAAAAGGCTTATTTTGAATAGCAAATCAGTTGATATTCAAAACAAAGATATGCTGTAGTTTGCTGAAGCTAAAAGATAAAGATATATTTCCAGCTTACCTTTTTCTGTTCTTAGGATGTTCATTTGTGGACAGGCCATTATGTACTGTAATTAGCAGTCAAAGTGAATTTGAAAAAATTACATTTTAAAGTAAAATGTGGTGAAATTTATTTACCTAGAGTAACATTCGTGTAGCTATAGACTGACAGGAAAAGGAGATCACTTGTGTGAGTGAAAAGTGTGCATGAGCAAAACCAACCAGTGCTGAATAATATGTATATATGTATACATAGAAAGTCAAGGAACAAAGACATTCAGGCTGAAACCAATGCATATGTTTGCTGCTATTTACACTGTATTTGAAAAACAACATTTTATAACAAAAGACAACTCGAGAAACAGAGGTGTGTATATATATATATATATATATATGCCTGCACACAGGACAGATGACAAAATGTCACAAATTGACTTTGCCACTAAAGAAAAATCCTCACATATTTAATACTGAGTGGTTTTCATTGCCCTTTGTTGAAGAGATCTTTTTCTGGTCATAAAACTCTTGTTTTAGCCATCTCAATCACTAACAGCTGTCTATAAAATGGGACAGTGTTTCTCTTGTTAACACTTTAAACCCATATAGGCAGCCACCACTGAGAGAGATGTTCTGTAAAAGCCGGACTCAGATGTTAAATCTTTTCTCAGATCCCGAGCTCCTTTAAAATCAGATACTGTATGTCTTAACATTAGGACTTCATCAGACCCTGAGGCTGAATGCACTAGAAACCCATGCAAAAACTGGAGACAACTGTTACAGATGCTCTTTGTAAGCAAGTTACCAAGCTGTGCCCTAGACAAGCAACTTTGATTTGTCTCTGTGTTCAGCAAGGGAGCAGCAGTTAAAACAGCAGCAGCACTTCATGGGTTAAACTGAAGACTCCTAAAGACTGTGCCATGCAAATGATGATGTACCTGTGCTGATGAATAGCTCCAGTGAACTGAATTAAACTATTGACAGGTGTGGTTGCAAGAACAAGGTCTGCGGCTAATGCTCAGGCAACAGCAAGAGAACGAGGTAAAACCATGCCTGCCTATGGTTTTACATGGTAACTGCTCAGGGCTTGTATTTCAGATACAAGCAGAAGCCTTTAAAGTCTTACATAATTCTGCAAACAAAATTAGCCACTTCCAGAGTCATTCACATAATACAAGGAAATGTTGAGTGGCTCAGGGGTGGAACATGCTGCTTACCTTGGCACTGCGGGCAACAGATCAGGCAACCTGTGTGCCTTGATGAGGGGCAGGCTTGGCACTGCAAACTTCAAGTTCTAATCAGTTTGACACTTGTATTTATTTTGGTCTATTTTGGGGTTCTTCTGTTTTTCAGGCTCACTTTTAAAGAAAGCACAGTTGTCAGAGAATGAGCAGTTGGCTCTCATTGTCAGTGAACAATACTTTATAAATCATCACTGGTTTCCCACCAGAGTCTCCATGTGTTTCTAAGGACATAAGTCCTTTGAGCTTGGACATCCTTGCAGTTCTCCCAGCAAACACACAACCAACACCCCGCCTGGCAGCTTGCGTAAGCTGAAGCTGAGCTCTGGGCACGCTGTTGACCTTCTGAGGGTGCCACAGGTTGGATGCTTCTATGTACAGGTAAGTACCCATGGATGCTTGTATGTACAGGTAAGTACCCATTTCCTCACTCCTGAGGCTCCAGGGTGCAAGGAGCACCAGCTGAAAATGGAATGCCTGCCTCATACCTTCACTGTCTATTAGTTACATGGGAAAAATTGCCTTTTTTAATCCATTTTTCAAAGTAAACTAATACATGGAAACCAAAAAAAGTTTCTTTTAGGTTATAAATATCCCTGGGCAAAGAGCACAAGGAGCTCCATGCCATGCATGATGTCCCAATAAACTGTTCAATTACAGATAATAAATAATAACAGAATAATAAATAAAAACCATATAAACCCACACTGACTGCAGAAATATTTGTATATTGCCATACTTAAATGAGGCTTAGTCCAGCTTGCCATGGTAGATGATCACTTCTTAGGGAGCTTTCAGGACTGTTGAGTACTAGAAGGTCAGGTTTCTTTTAGATCTGGACATCCTAATTTAATTCCAACTAATGCCTCACGTATGAATAATTCATTAGTATTTCTCAGTTTGGAACTAAACTTCTCAGAGAATTTAGTAAGTGTGAATGTTGCTGCAGTAAACATATGCCGATTATTTTTTTAGAAGCTAGAAAATGAGGTTATTCCCCAAAAAGTGGGTAAAATAATTAAAATGTAAATTGAAATAAATTATTCACACTACTAAATTTAAATAAATGACTCAAACACCTAAACTCAATTAAGGCGTGTTGTTAGTTAGAATACTCAGTATTGTATAGCAGATGCGCAAAGCCAAGAACTGGCACCAAAAAAAGTGTTCAGTGTGCATGAATGTTTTATAGGTAACAGAGTGTATATCCTAAGGGCCTTGAATATTACATTAAATTATACATTTCTAATAAAGAAAATATAAATGAATATGGAACAAATGTCGACTTTCAGCTTAAAACACCAAATACTTCTTTCAAGAGCAAGCTTTACCATTGCATAATAGTTGCAATATTATCTTGTTTAATGGCTTAAACACTGTTGTCAGCTAAATAGCTGTGTGTGTATGCACGAGAAGGCATAAGTGCCATTGGCAACTGTTGTGTAGTGTTATGGAAACCATTCTAAAATAAGACCGCATTTACTGTCACTTCAAACTTTTAAAATTTTAATAGAAATACCATATTCAGCAGAGGAGCCTTATTAATTTGCTGTAACTTTTCTTTCTTTTTATGGCTCACTTGCAATCACAAAAGCAAGCTACTGTCAAAACCTAGGTATGGGGACAGAATATTCCTAGCTCTAAAATAGGTGCCTAGTGTCAGGAGCAGGACTGAGGGGGAGGAATCTGGCAAGCACTCAGGGTATTTTCTTCGCCATGGTTTTATAAAATACAGTATCACATGTGGAAAGTTCATGTATATATAGTACTTAAGCCTACAGCCTAAGCTCCAAAATAGGAGTTCTTTGTTTCTTTTTTTGGATGAAGAGGGGGAAGAGCAGCTCTAAAGAAGCTTTGTTAATGTACTTGACATACCATGTCATCAGTCCTATTTGGATGCACAGCCTGCCTTCAGACTTTCTGTGGGATGGGAAGTTTGAGCTGTCCCTGTGCAAAAGCACTTCGCCTGTGCTGGCTGTTCTGCTTGCCTGAGTTGCTGTTCAACTGCTGGAGATACACACATAAAGTACTTTCAGAGACAGAGGAGATTATACACTGGGAAAGAACTTCTGAGAGCCTTTTTCCTCTGATCAGGTTTGAAGTTAAGATGTAAGCCAGATTTGGTCTTCTGCAAAGCAAGAGAACAGGTACTGACCTCAGCCCTCATTGGACCCGTTAACCGCCTAGTGAAGGTGCTGCACATGAACCATTTTCAATTACAGCACCTAGGAGTAAAGATCCAGATCCACAAGTACAAGTGAGGAAAACAGTGTGCAGACATTTCAGTCCAGGAAACCAAACTAAATAGGGGTATTGTTTTGAGAGCACAACATTAGTCTTTAAGGAGAGGGAGCAGTGAGGAGTATCAGCTCATTCTCTTCCTTGAACTGAAACAGCAAGCAGCCTGAACCTGCTCCACAGACACAAATACTCAAAGCAGCTTGTTCCCTCGGCCAGCAGCTGAGTGAATAGGGGTGCTGCAAAGAAACTTGCAAAATGCTCTGATCCTTTGCCTCCAACATCAGCACAGGCTTGGAGCCAGCCCAGCACAGAATTCGCTGGGGAGAGCTTCCCCTTAACACCAGCAACTTCGGGGGAGAGCCCACATGATCTGAATGATGCCTTCATAAACCCTACAGGCCCCATCTGATGGGTGGTAAGAAGAAGGTTAGCAGTCTTCGCCTTTGCAAAGGACAGCTCACAGCAGCCTGTCCTCATTTTGGGGACTGCCAGGGAGCCCTGCCATGGGGGAAGGAGGAGGAAGGGGAGATTTGTGCTTGAGCCCAGCTGGAGTGAGTTGCCATATCCCACAGGGAGCTGTAAAACTCCCCTGGTGAGGCTGGCATTTCTCCTGGTTTAACTCAGCAGCCAGTTCTTCCCCTCTAGGAAAGACGAGGAACCTTTATCAGAAAGGAAGACTTGAGTGCCAGGAGTGAATGAATCTCTTCCATGGCGATTTTTGCTTATCTTTAATGTGCTCTTGAATAAAGGGGAAATACCTACATCAAGGACCAGCCTTGACTTCACTATTGATATATGAGTGGTAATAATCCAGCTGTATGCAAGCAAAATGCAGTCTGAACCAGTACAGTACACAGGGGGGCCTCAAGAAAGTTGGCTTTATAAAGCAAAACACCACTATAAGAAAAATCAATTGGAAAAAGGAAGTAAGACAGAAAACACGAGAGCTTTGTAAGAACTACTTAAGGATATCTTACTTTAACAGGAGAAAGGAGGTTGGATCTGTGTAAAAACACAACAGAAGCTCAGCATAATAAATCAAAAACCTCCACAGCAGGAAGGGAATGCAGCCATTGAAGTAAGTCTTGCCGATAAGGAGGTAAAAAATGAATTTGATAGGAAAAGAGGACAGATAATTGACAACAAAAATGTACAGTTGAGATCGTTAATAAGAAAGCAGTTTTAGCAAAGCATTTCTGGAGTGAAAAAACCCAAAGCCTTGAAACAGACCAATAGGTCTGTTCCCAAACAGAAACAACAGATATTTCTTTTTTATTTAGTAACAATGCAAGAGAATTCAATAAAGATGTCTGTTCTGTACTGGGGAGGAAGGATGATGCATTAGTTATATGATTATGGTAATATACTTTCTATTCCTACTGTAACTAAAGAGGGTATTAATCAACAGCTACTGTAGTTAGACATACTTAAATCAAAAGTTCTGGGTAATTTGCATTGAGGAATTTTAAAGCAGCTGGCTGAGGGGCTTTTCTGGCAGCTGATGTTGATTTTTCAGTAACCCGTGGACAGGGGAGAGTTCCAGAAAACTTAAAGAATGCGAGCTCCTTTTAGTTCATCACAAAGTACGGGCAGGATGGCTGGGGTAACAGAGGCTGTCAGGCTGACATCAGGCTGGGAAAACAAAGGAAAACCTCATATTTAATTCAATTAAGAGAGGCTGTAAGGTACATGCTACTGCTCATGCTGATCAACAAAGTATGGAAAATAGATCTTCTTGAAGTAACTTTAATCTTTTAGAGAGATTATTAACCTGGTTGATATAGGAAGAGCATTTCATAAATATGCTTCAGCTTCAAGAAAACATTGCTATACGGCTTGCAAAATAAAACTATGAACTTAGAAAGTTTAAAACAAAATAAATCAATAGGTGTACTAAAAGGTCAAACACAACAGAAAGATACACAATAACTTGGCTACAGAGTATATAACTAGAAAGGTAAAAGCCACAAGAAAGCAGGAACCTCTGCTGCACAAAGTAATCTATGGCAGAACCCAAATTCCCTCAACTTTAAGCAACCGAAACCGTGTATATTCCAGACATATATTTCAAGTTGCTAACATTGACACTTCCTAAGCAGAACAATTTAATGAAGGTTGTGATAGTTTTCATCACTAGGAATCTTTATATTAAAGGTGGATATTTATTCCATCTGAGGCTACAGTTCCACTATCACTACTGGAAGTTAATAAAGCAGACAAAGTGTTTCAAGACCAGCAGGATACGTAGTTTGCCCCTGTGGCTCTGGATGCTCTGTTGGGTTACAACATGTATATTACACTTGGAGACCCTCACCTCTCCCAGCTTTCTCTTCTAATTGCTTTTTTTTCCAGCATATGGCATTGATTTTTGCAATAGTACCCTAAAAAGTTTATTTATAATGTACTAAAAGATGCAGTCTTTGTAGCTGAACCAAATTTACAGTAGCAGCATTTTGGGTGATGAAACTGCAGTGCTCCAAGCTTTGCAAGTCATGCTTTACTTGGTTTGGGGGTTTTTATTTGAGCTTAAATAGATCTTACTTATTTTACATCAAAGAACAGTGGAAGCAGAAGTGACTAATTTGATTGTTCTTGCAGAAGCTATTCACCCCTGCTCCTAGAAATTAATGTTCTCCAGTGTTATTTGGAGAACAATGTTATTTGGAGAAATCAATGTTCTCCAGAGATACAAATTTCAGCCAACCACAAAATCAAACCTTTTTTCCCAGGTGAATTTTTACTGTATCAAACTGTGACTCTTAAATAGTAAACAGATGCTGAGCATATGAGCTTTAGGGACTAATCGGCTGACCTTTAATGATTCTTTAAGCCCTTCCCTCATTTTCCATCAGTAGCATATTTATTGATCACAGAGCTGGCTGGTGCTGCATTCCTCTGGAGAAATTCAGTATCAGAAAGGCTAAGAAAAATCTTTAAAGTGCATAGCTTAATTCTCTGGTCTGTTGTCATCAAAACTGAACCTCTGAAACTGCACTTTACTAACTAAGAAGGAGTCTCTTCCCTTGACCCTAATGTCTTGGTATTGTCACTTTGGCTTCCAAAGTAAAATCTTACCTTCTTTTTAAACCTATGTGTATGCAGGTGACCCAGTGTGACTCCCCAAACTCACATCACTGTTTGGGAGCTAGGATGCATCAGTTCTTCAGGAACTTTCACTGGAGATTAATCTATGAATTATGTCATCTGAGAAGACTTCGGCGAGAATGTCACCGCTGTGATGCCTTACATCTGTATAAGCTTCCCATGAAGACAGGTGCCAAATGAAAGAAATAAGAAGTAATAATAAGGCATGAGAACTATCTTGTATTTTTCCCTCCAATTACTTGGTCCATCTGCATGCATATCAGGTGTAATACTATACCATTATTGCAGAAGAGTTTGTTGGTACTCACAAAATAGTTTGAGAGCCCTCTGGCAGTAATCACCATGTTAGGAACAAGCTAAGAAGCGGTCACAAATTAAATAGAAAGCCTGCTGACCCTGGCCTATCATGCCAAGGCTCTACATATCATTTTGGTGTATAAGTACTACAAGAGGCAATCACCCAACACACTCACATTGCAATGCAGGATGATGAAAATGTGGAGAGCTGAATTCCCAAACAGCTCCATCACTCAGTGGTCTTAAGGGTCTTTTCCAACTTCAGTGATTCTATTCTCTGATTGTTTGAACACACACACACACACACACACACACACACATATTCACTTTAGACTTTAGACTTTAAGTATTCAAATGAGTAAGAAAAACCTGTATTTGCAGTATGCATTTCACATACAGCTCCTGCTGAACACACATATGACGTGCATGCAGTCCGTCATACGCTGTGTTCAGTGTACGTATACTGAAGTTTGCCTCTTTCGCTAATGCCTAAACTCCATTGCCTCATGATGTATTGCAATAGTACATCACTGGAGTGATGACAATCTGATGGTGCATTACCATCATTTATTACTGGAATATCATCGCTGGCATATTATTGCAATGTATCACCACAGCAGCAGCCAGCAGGAATATAGCTGCAAGAGAGCCGTGTTATACATTTTATTAATTCCTAATTGATAGCTGTAGAATTAGTATGACAAGGAATCAGCATATACCCTGCTTGCCTCTCATTCACATACTTGCATCATGAACAGGCATACGCTGTTTGCTATTTTCAGCACAGCCTGTTGTTTTCCAGGTCTGAATCATTTCCTTGATGTAATTTTAGATTGGGACCCTCATTTTGAAAGTTTTGTTAGCAATTATGAAATAAGAATGCAAAGAAAAATGGAAATCTGATCTTAACTTCTTTTTATCATCTTTATCGTATTTTAGGATGGTTTTTTTGGCCCTGACTAGGACATTGTTTCATATTACCCAAGGTATTATACAAAGACTATAAAATGGACAAGCTGTTGAGGTATGACATCCATTTACAATGATTTTGGTTGTGGGATTTTTTTTTTGCATCTACGTGACATTTTAAAATGAAGTATCTCAGTTGCTGCCAAAAATAAAGTATAAACCCCAGTATATTCCTGCCACTCAACCACTCAAATTGGCAAAATTATATCAGATACTTAAGCATCTTCATGAAAACTGAGTGTGCTTTCTCCCCTCAGTGTTAATCTGCCTATCTCACCATGCTTTGCACAAAGCCAGTGTACTTACATTACAGCCTCTCTTTCACAGTCATTGCCTGAAGGAATTTCTGAAAACTCTCCTGCAAACGTCCCCTGGATTTATTTCATCGTACCACCAGAAAATAATGTTTGCTGCAAGCTTTTTATAGAGCAACTTCTGCACAGTGATCTCAGTGCCAGCCTGTCTGATTCAGTCAGGAGGACTCTGGTTTAGTTAGTGATACGGCTCCTATCTGCATCCCACTAGGATCACATGGGAATATGGGATAACTACAGTCAGTTCTAGCTACTCACTGAAGGGTTGTATTTTTCATCTCTCTTCTACTTCTGGCCATTATCTACCAGTTCACAGATATCTTCATCTTTTTTAGCATCATATATTTTTAGGCTTAAAAAGTTCCTCTAATAGACCACTTCACATCTCCATTGTTCACCTCTGATATATTGTAGTAGAGCTATCAGGAATGAAATTAAGAGCTATGGAGCTATGAGTGCTGCATAGTTTTTTAAACACTGAGCTAGCTTCCAGCTGCTGCAGTAGCCAGGACAGTCGACTTGCTTGACAATGATTGTTCAAGACACACACAGGCAGGAATAAGCAACCTTGGAAAGGAGCTGCCTGTGTGGATGACAAGGTGTAATACCAATCAAGAAGTAAGCCATAAGAGCACAGCACCTTCTCTGGAATTATTTTTTGACTAAACTTAGCAGCTTGATAACTTTAATAAACTCCCCACACCAAAAGATCCTGAACAGTGGAGTAAACTGTGAGAAGAGAGGTGGGGAGTAATAGATGGGAAACCAGAGGGATACAGACTTTCCAGAGAGATGCTGAGAAGCACTTTGGCAGGAAGCAGCCCTTTCAGTGGCATGTTTGGCTGTGACCAGCTCCCTAAGAACACCAGCCAGAACTGGCCATGATCATTTGAAGCACAGGGCATGCTAGTGATAAAAGTGAAATGCCGTGGGTTAGTACCAACCTGTCTGAAAGCACTTTCTTGTTCCTGGAGAAAGACTGCCAATATTTTGTTCGAATTTCCCTTCCTCCCTCCCAGGAAATGGGTAATACTTCTGTAGGAACATGTAGATCAGGAGGTCAACCCTAGCACATGCAGTGTATCAGGTAGGACAGAAGTGTACAAAACTGCCACATTGGTTTCAAATGACTGTTTCTTGTTTATCAGCACATCCACTGCTGACAAAAATGGATTACACTCAGCAACAATCCTACCCCATGTTAGTAGTTTGGAAGCCCAAGTCCTCTTGCCTTTTGACAACTAGATGGTCCCTTGCTAAACACCATGACTTTCCCCAGACAGACTACTGCCATAATGGACATTCATTTAATCATGCTGCCTGACATGGTGCAGAGAATTCTGTAGAAACTGGTGGGAGGGATACAGAACTATTGAAGAGGTAATGTTTCTTTTTCAATTTTTGTATATTTTGGCTGGACTAAAGCATTTAAGCTCAGCTTCAGATGTTGATGTCATTCCCTTACCACCAGTAGCTGTGCTTTTCCAATGTCGTCTGGTTTCTGCCATCACAAGAAGACATCTGCAGGACAGCACCAATGTTGGCATCCCTTCAGAAGGATGTTTAAAATCTTTTGCCTTCTTTCCCTTCAAGACCCCAGTACAAGACTGAGAAAGGATGAGTTGGGAAATGAAGGAAGGTTCTGAATGCAAGTCTGATTAGAATTTAAAGAAACCCAACAACACACAATTTGTACACTGCTACCATCTAGTGAATTAAGAAAAAACAAAATCTTCCTCTGAAGTAAGATGAACCATGTCTAAGGGAGTGAAACTTCATCACTGAAGTCACGAGGACTTTTGACATTGACTTTACTTAGAACAAATTAAATAGACCTTATTAAACATCAGGCATTTGAACTTCAAGCACAATTACAGAAAATATAAAAGACTGTTAGATATATTTGTGATCTAGATAATTGCCATAACTTATCCAGAATAACACTGAACCAGAAGAGAGGCAATTACTGCTTTAAGCCAGTGCAAATAGATTTATCTGAATGAAAAGGCACATTTTAAGACGGAACAAAGGGAAGCTTTTTCATGGGTACTGTGTTTTCTGTTTTAAATTAACTTAAACCTTAGGAACAAGGTTTACATAGCAGCTTTGGAAACTTCAGTCCTGCATTCATGCTAATGATTTCTCCATGGAGTTCAGCCACCTTGCCTTCTTGCTCTCCAGAGCAGGAAGGAACAAGTCACTCCCATTCAGTCTTTAGCTCTTATTTAGTGGGCATTTTTCTGAGTTAGGTTTGCACCTCCTCTCACAGGTCCATCACACTGAAATGTCAGTGCTAAAATCCATACCGATTTTGACACTTCCTTTTGCAGAGTCAGCATGTTGCTTACCCCAAGGCATACTTTTACTTGCAATGTGAATCAAGGGACAAAGTGTGGGGACTAAGTGATCTGTACCGTATTTGCAGTACTTGATCCTTTCTTCCCTGTCCTATGCCAGAAGAAATCCCTTCCAAAATGATCTGCAGGTTAGATATGAAACCAGATGACTTGTGCCACTGCTCAGCTGCCCTGTGATTTTAAGCAAGACATCTGAAGGTGCTAAATATAATCACAGCACGCAGAAGAGAGTGGCAGAAGAGAGGATTTCAGCACCTCCGAAAATGAAGGTATCAGTTCCACTGTGATTTGTCTTACCTATCTGTAAGTGGAGCTAGGAAGATTGTAAGGACCTTAATTACCTAATATTAATGATAGAAATGCATTTCTGTGCAATCATGCTTTAATCACTTTCACAATATTTATCATCATTAGTCTCATATCATAGTTCAGCAAAGACACTAAGTGTATTCATAACTCAAAGCACCAGTATTTTACCCTTTACTTCTCAGCCTTAAAATTAGGGAAATAATTTAAGGCTCAGCCTAGGATCTGATCTCATAACAGCCCTAATTTTCCCTAATTCTGCTGTGTTTATCTGGAGCTAGGATATGTTCAGAAGAGAATGTTTTCTAACAACGAAGGACACCTGATTAATTTGCTCTCTCTTTTTTCGTTAGCAATTGAAATTGCTTAGGTTAAATCTAGCTGCAAAACAGCTCTGCAGAACCTTCTGCAAAGCAGTTCTCTGTCAAGAAAAAATTATTTTCAGTAATTAAATCTTCCATAAGTATGAAATTTTAGATTCATTACAATTTATATATCATAAAACTCAGGCTTTAGAGAAAGAAAAGAGCTTTAACATTTTATCAATGTTACTTCCATTTTGAAAATAGGTTCTTAAATAGCCTATATTAGGTTCTTAAATAGCCTATTTAACATTGAAAGCAAAGTCAAACCTTGGATTTTTTTCATAATACAGAGGGTCTCTCTTCAAAAAACCTGATTTTGATATCTTAAAATCTTCCATGAACTCACAGTGTGCACAATCCTCCTTGCATTGTCCTCCCAGCTTCCTTTAAAAATCCTCATTTTAAGGATCTCTTTCAACCCTGTTGAATGCACCCTCACAATAGTGGACGCAGCATTTCACAGCAGTGCTGGGTTGCTGGCTGGTTCCCCCTAAGCCTCCTGTAGTGGCTCACCCATATAAATTTTAACTTGTACTTCATGTTGCTACAATAAAGCACTATTTTTTCTTTCTTCAGGGCAAATGGATGGGTACTGTAAAGCAAGTGATTTTGAAATGCATCTTAACATCCAGATCAGCCTCTGAGAAATTAATTTCCACTTAGTTTTTGGAGTCGCTCCAACTTATCCTCATGAGTGAAATATGGGCATCAGAAGGTGGAACAGAAAATACAAAGCTAATGATCTGGTTCATGTTAGTTAGCTCTCTCTTAATCCTTTGAAAGATTGCATTTCCCATCTCTGGAATTTCCTCTCGCTGACAGTTTTTAAAAGAAACAAGACAATATTTGCCATGCATTATACAGCAAGATTAACTGAAGAAGCAAAGATGAACTATTCACCATCCCTGTAAGCCTCTCATAATTAGGTCTACCAGCTTTCAAGGACAGGACTGCCTTAGCGTTAAGTACAAGAATTCCCACTGAAATTTAAACTGTTTCCCAGAGTAAAGTTAGAAAGGACAAAGGGATCTAATCTTCACCCCTTATCCACCTGTCATTTTTATTGGCCTCAGAGCCCTGAGTACCTAAGAGCTGCAGACCTGCAGTCACTTTGCTCCTGAACAATGAACACTGCTCCCTCCCAGCCCACCTTGCACCACAGTTTTTTCAGTTCTGATCTGCCCTTTACGAGACACCAGATTTAAGTGTCCACACACTTCAAGCTTCTCAAGTGCTGTAGGCTTTTCATGCGGTTTTTTTGCAAACCAGCATTGCCTTCAGCTGAGCCATCTACAACCTTTTTGCTAGAAGACCCCTCAGGTAGGAGTCTGTGCTCACTTTTTCAATGATGGATTTTGCATTGCGATACTGTGCAAGTCAGAGTGGGTAGTTGAACTTGGGGGGCCTCTATGTTTGTCATTAGTGGGATTAAGAGCAGGTTGATGGAGTATGGTACTGCTTGGATCAGTTAGATGAAGCCTGCAGAAGGCTTCCCTGCAGCCAGCATTTCCCCAGAGACAACAGGAACCCACCAGTCAGAGAAGCTTATCCTGACAGTTGAACACCTTCTTCTTGCCCACAGGCTGCTGCCATGACATGGACAGGGGACAGCAGTTGGCTCTGGAAAAGGAGGGGGGTTGGTCCTTTCAAGTACCTGTAGCGCACCCATGGCTGTTGCTCTGCTTTCATCCCCCTGCTTTCCCTGCCCAGCCCTGTGTCAGGCTGTGCATAGGAGGGCAGCTGTTCTACTCCCTGTCCTTCTCCAGGAGCAGCCTTGCTCCCCCCGGGGCAGATGCATGAGAGCATGTCCACCACTGCTGGTGTCTACAGAAGGCTGCCTGTGGCCCAGTATAACCCCCTGGTACAATTCCTATAGCTAGGAAGTTTGAAACACCCCTGCAGGCTGGCTGGAGCTGGTTTTGATGGACAGCCTGGAAAGATATTCAGTAGAAGTGTATCCAAATGAGAAATGAGAATTAAAATAGTATCAAGTGTTTTGTCTTGTGCCTTCTGATTTCCTCTTCTGTCCAGCCAGATCTACTGGCAGAGATGGCACAATGATGTACAGATAGAAGTTATTAGCAGCATTACCAATATACAAACATAACAAACAATATTTGTTTGATGCTGCAAAATGAACAGTAGATTTACAGAGTTAGAAAGATTTTCTATTTACTTACAAATACATATGGGGAGGATGGGGGTGGTATTTGAATGAAACCATCCCAGACATTGTGTATTTCCTCTCATACTTACAGTCCTGGAGAATGTTTTCAGAGATCCATCCTCTTAAAGAAATACCATCCTATCACAGTCAGGTAAAAAAGGGTAAACCTGAAGAGACACTCTATTGAATTTTGTTCCAACAGAATTGCAAGCACTTTACATTTTTCTACTATTATTTCACGTGTTGGGCTGCAAAATTCAGTTCAGCTTCCAATTCTGATACCCAGAAGCTTCAAAGAAAACTTATTTATTCATTTCCAAAGAGCAAGGAAGATTTGGGGCTTTAATGAGTGAAAGTTTCTTGGAAACGGCTGATTTCAGTCTTCATTACTGGAGATCAAGCTTTAGCATGAAGAGACTTTCATCATTTACCTGAAAAAAGGTAGCTTGTGTTCAGATTCTCAGAATTTCTCATCGTTCTTCCGCCCCCACCTCCCATTATGTTATACAGCTTGTGGGGCTCTTAGACTGTAAAATATGACATTAAATCAGAGAGCTTGTGTTTGTCCTACTTTCTTCACTTTTCTGCTTTCAATTCCACATTTAATAGCAGCGAAGACAAAGGAAGGAGACGTTTTTAATACTCAGACCCTAATAATATCCCTCTGGGATTACCTGCAGCTCAATACATCATTCAAAAGCAAGGATTAAAAGTAATAGTCACGTTAATATTATTTCACAATCCACAAACATAAATCCTCATTTGTTATTCATGAGCTTATCACACACACCTCTTCAGGAGCAAAATAGTGCACCATGTGCAGAAAATGGTAACACAAAATAAACAGTGAAGGAGAGGCAGACAACTTCATAGCTCATTTAAGGTGAAGATATTGCAGGTCTATTTGCTAGTGGAGCAGAACTGTTCCTGCCTGGCTTTGACAATGCCCCATGCACTCGTATTTATTGTCTCCCTAATCACTACTTAACCAGATTCTAGTCCCTAAGCGTGTTGGGTTTTTGTGATGGATATTCATAGAAATTACTTTTTTCTAAGGGTTTGGAGTGGTGGAGGGCAGTGGCACCTTGCACCCCCCTTTGGGGGGGGTGACAGACCCAAGTCTTTTATATGCACTGAATGAGATGAACCCCTTTCTCAAAGAAGCTCAGAGCTGAACCTAAACCTTTTGCCCACCACCACCAGGATATTTCTGCTTTCTATACAGACACGAGCTGCTGACTTTGAGCACGGCATGTTTCCTGGGCATGTAACACACTGCCTTCTGCACACAAAGCTATTCATAGGAAGTTCGTGAGCAGAAGAGGCTGCACGAATCACTTGCAGGCAGCATGGGTGGCCCCCATCCAACACACCATCACTGGCCAGAGGCAGATGTAAATTCAAAGCCAATTTCTGTTTCACAAGTGATCTCCTTCAGGTGTTAACTCATCACTTCACTGCCCACTGTCTGATCGCTCTGAGCTTTGAAAAGTTCAATGCAAAGGCAGCAGTGCTCTGTACGTGACATGCATAGACTGCTTTGCCTCCGTAGCCATGCAGTCTTGAAACACTAAACATGAACCTCAGCTAGAGTAAACATGTACACAGTCCTCCTGATGATGGTTACTGTAGAAACAGAAAGGAAACTTTCACCAATGTTTCTCTCTTATTTCCCAATAAATAGCAGCATCTCCCCGAGAAACTCTATCGATCTCTAGTTGTTCAAATAACTACTATTGCAGAAGTAGATGAACTCTCCCTTGATAGACCTGTCACACTCCCTGCTGATGAGAAGGCTTCCATCCAATCCATATCCACAATTGCTTTGGAAGCAGACAACTGACGTTCCCTCCCTTTCCCCCCTCCAGCTATATGCCTGTAGCTTTTTTCATTTTCCTCCATCTACGCTTTTTTAAGTTGCTACTTGTTTTAAGAAACTGCTCAAAACTGGGACAGAAACTTCTGAGCTATCCCAGTAACTGGCCTAACTATGAGGAAGGGAGAGATTGAGAATGACAGTGCAAGGGAAGACAACCTTGAAAACATTATGTCTTGGGAAGCTCCTATCATCAATAGGGTTGTGTTATGCGAGCTTGCCATGCATCTGCAGTGCTCTGTACAGTGAATATTTCCTCTCAACTCAATGTCTTTTCACATATTTATAGTTACAGGGTTTGATTTTATATATCAATCCTATTATGTCAGTCTTGTGTATTGCTATAACTATTGCAAACCGTTCTCTCCAGTTCAGAAGAAAAGGCATTAAATACACATTTAATTGCAACTGTTGCAAGTTTGCGGATGAAGACACTGAAGAGTTAACGCAGGCAATCAGAATCTCATTATTACCTAGAACTACTAAGAAACCTAACATTCATCATGTGCTAAAGCATTTTATTATATGAGGTTTAAGCAAGAATTAGCATACGCCATATCCTCAGCTGTCACAAGCCAAGAAGCTCGCATTGATTTCACTGGAACATCACTTTCTGGAACACAGACTCTGGCGTGCAGTGGAGCTGTCCTAAGCAAAGACAATTTGCTTTCCTCCTAAAATAATTAATTGAAAGCTGTTTGGTAACTTTCTTGACAGATGGGTAACACAGTACACTGCCTGATTTTCTGATGCTCATGGGGTGACCTGACTGAGCCAGCAAAGTTCTTAATGCTTCACCACGTTGGCATCCAAGGAAGGATTCAGGCATCTAGCTTTTAAATGTGGTTTTGTTTTCTTGTTTAGTGAAAGAGACAGAAAACCAGTACTGCTTATGCTTTCCTGTTCTTGTGAAAAAGGGATGAAGGAACACCCTTCTGAGCAGACTTAATGGCATGCAGTCTGAGCTAGAGCTGAGAGATTTCCACTGCTCTTGTTCAGTCCTCCCACAGCTGACCTGATGCCACGCAGAGCACAGGGTGACCTGCTGGATAGCACCATCTCCAGCTTCCCAACAGCTCTCAACTCACCAAACAATCACCATCCGGAACCTTCCTGAAGGAACAGCTAAAGCAGGGTAACCAGGAAAACGAAGGCATTCATCTGCCACCTAAATGTGCAGGTAAGGAAAACTACGGATACTCACCTTGATGCTGTTGCCTCTGTAGTAGTCCTTAAATGGTGTACAAAACTGGGTGAGTGGTGGAATTCTATGGATTGCAAAGGAGCTGGATACACTGATTCTTCCATTTTAAACTTTAATATAAAGTTGGGCAAGGGGGAGATTATAACTATACTATGACAACAAAGCTTTAAAATTCTGCAGGTGTTAGCTGTCTGCTGAAAAGCTCCATACTTAAACTGTCATTTAGCAATGTTTTTGGCATTGCTGTTTTCCTAAGTGTATTTCCCTGTTCAACTTCCAGATAATTTCATTACCTGCCTGAGTGAGGCTCAAAGAAAGACTTAAGTAAGGGTTTCTCATCTGTAGGCACATCCCAGTTTGAAGCTGACTATTCCAGCCCTTTCCAGGATTAAAACAAAATGCTCACTCCCAACCTTTCCACCTTCTCCAACTTAACAGACCTCCCTTTTCCATGCTTCTGTTTTTGAATGTAGAAAATATTGCTACCAGTCAGATATGGGAGCCCATCCCTCTCTTAAGAATGAGCAATTTTAGTGTAGAAACTGCTGCTTTCAGACACCAATAAGAATCAGCAGATACATCTCCAAGTTCTTTGATTTTGTTTAAAGTGACATCTGCTTGAAAATTTGCAGGTGTCTGGAAAATTACAATAGGTCTCACGGGAAAGAATTAATAGGCTGCAGACACGTGAGGCAAAGCTAAATGCCAAATAAAATACCTCACCTAGCACTGCAGTTCATTGTATGTATGGGTTCCCATACCTGCAATAAACTTTTTCCATCTGTGCCTGCCAATACAGCTTTCAACCTTCTCCAAGAAGGGAATTCCAGTCACAGTAAGGTCGACCCTGGCATAACTGCTTTGACATTATAAAGTACTCAATCCATGTAACAGGAAAATTGCTGACTCTGTCTCTCAAAAGTAAAACAAGCAGGCAAGGATTATGGTTTTTTTATCACTAAATAGTCCAGAAAGTAAGATATGCAAAGCCTGTGAGTGGTAATGCACTCTGTTTCTTCTAAAAGGCTACCAAATTGTCTAGGCTGTTATCTGAAAAATGCTGTCTCAGTATTTATTATTCAATTACTATTAAAGGAAAGACTGAAAGATACTCTAAGATACTCTAGTGTGGTCTCCATGTGTTTATACTGGATGTGTTAAAGGATGAAGGGGAGGAGGGGAATGTTGCTAATAATGTTTGAGAGTCTGACTCAGCAGTGAATGGCTCTTCACAAAGCATTGGAAGACCTGTATTTAACTTCAAAAAGTTAAATAAAAGATGTCCTTCTTCCCAGGCTTGAGCTCATCCTAGTACCACCACCTCAGCACAGAATGCAGCCACCAGATTCACTCACTCAACACAAAGGTGAGCTGTGACATAGAGACCAACAATTACCAGTAAGAGAAGAGAGCAGATCACACCATTTATGCTGTTGGTTAATACATCAGCTACTGAGCTAACATCATGTTGAGATTACATCTCAGACCCACACACACTTCTGCCCCAGGGCTGGAGGGTCCCCAGCAGGCATCGAGACAGGGCCTGAATGAGGAGCAGAACTCAGAGTGACTGTATCCCCCCCCGACCACATCACTGTACTTGCACCCACATTTCTATAAATAATGATCATACAACATTATGCTGCAGGCGTGACTGTTGGTTGACCAATGAAATGATCTCTGGGTTAGTTAGCCTTGGATCTCGTGAAAACGTCTTTACCTTACTGAAAGCACCACACTGCTACATGAACTGAGCTTCTGGTGGCATGGCTTCAGATTTCATGCTTTCTCTATGGTGGGACTGGATGATGCTTCTTCACCATCTTCAGACGTGTTAGTTTGGTGAAGGAACAATAGGTTGAAGAAAGAAACAGAAAGTTTCTGCCTTTTTTGGTTTATTTTTCAAAGGTTTGTATTAATTGATAATTGCTTGAAGCAGATGAAAAACTATTGAATTTTATGTGGGAATCTTGATGCAAATAAGGGACAGGTAGAGATGAAGATTTTTAGTAAATTCAGTTTGGAAGCCCACTCTGTAATTTGTTTGATGATGGCCATCACATGTTATGCATAACTGAGTGCACTTGTGTGTGTAAGTGTATGTAATATATAACTTTTTAGTTTGACAATATTGATTGAAATGCTTTCAGTTTGACAAATGGGTGCATTATGCAGTGAACAGTGAAACTAGCCTTGATGAGTCATTGGCAGGATTTTCCCAACTTTTTGAAGGCATCCTCTCCCATGGGCTAGAAGTCAGAAATGTCCTCCCAGCATGTCTGCTTGAGCCCAATTTTTGACTGTGACTAGACAAGCCCAGGTATTACTTCAAGCCTGTCAGTTCCTCCCATCTCTTCAAATCCCTCTACACATCCTAATATACACACAGAGGATCAAGGGATGGAAACTCTCTCAGGGTTCATATGGACGTGCAATGCAGCTCTTTCATGTTAATTTTCCTTTTCCTTCACCTCAATTCACTCTGACTTTTTGCCACAATATTGTCAGTCTCAGAGAAAGCAACAAGCCAAAGCAGATGTGCTGAACACATGGTCACCAACAGGAGCAGCTCCCAAGCAAAGTTAGCATGTGAAACCATTCCAAGAGAGGGATGTCTTATCCAAAAAATAATCTGCATCTGCTCCTGTTGTTTGGTGGACTGGAAACAAAAAACAGACAGCACACACACAAAAACTTTTATGTCTGAGTTTACAGTTTGAATTTATCCAATGCTCTCAGATTAGAAGGGTCTTGATTGTAGACAGCCCTGATACCATTGTAATGAATTTATCTTTTTTGTTCAACAACAAAAAACTTCTCTAGTGTTTTGCTTTGTGGCTTTTTGTTAAGACACAGTATGATATTGCAAAGCCCCTTACATTCTGCTGTCACAGAAGTTATGATCGGTAACACCACATTTCTGCAGGTACTCTAAAAAAAAAGAAGTCAGAAAGACGCAGGTTTACAATTAAAAAGGGCTGCTTTGCTTATAATGTTTCTCTATTCATTTTCTATTTCATGGTTCTAGTGACTAATCTGAAACTAGGCTGTGAACTCATCCAAATGTAATGTACAGAACAGCAATCATACAGTTTTACTGCTATTTCTGTTCCCTTTGTGATTTGTAGTCACTGAAAATGGGAGAATACGAAGTAAACACTCCGAAGAGCAACACGCATCTGGCAAGCTCTAAAGATAAGCTCAGCCTGCCAAGGAGAGAGCATAGAGGGCCAAGGTCTGGCTTGAGTCTGAGGATAGGTGAGGAGGTAACTTTCTATCTGAATTCTGAGTTTTTAGCTGAAGTTTTGTACTAGATAAGCCCATTCACTATTCTCCCTGATAGTGGCTGTCACTGCCCTGCAGTATAAAGAGAACAGGTACAGAAAAGCAAATCATAACAGTTTAAGTAATGTGACAGCAAAATTTATGCCTGTGTTTGGAAGGAGTGACCAGGAAGCTCAAATCATGCAGCCTCCGTATTTCTGATGACTTGTCCAACTTCAACACACCCCAAGTGACATATCTATTGGTATGCTTTGATTACCCATACATTCAGATCGAGTATGCACCACCTGTTAACATACAGAACAAAACTCTTGCACCACAAGCATTTGGTAAACAAATGGCTTGGAAAATATCAAGCTCAAACCCCAACATTTTACCATGTTTGATTTGCCACCAGATGCTATGGGATCTAAAGATACCAGGCAGGGGGAGGTGGTGTGCAATGATGAGGAAGTCAGTGTTAATGAGAGACTAAAATACAAGGAAAAGACAAGGTTTTTGTGAAAATATGATCAGAAAGAAAAGCTAGGCTCTTATTCTACCCTGGACTATGTCATGTACATGGCAGGGGGGTTGGAACTAGATGATCTTAAGGTCCTTTCCAACCCTAACTATTCCATGATTCTATGAACAATAAACCCAACCTATTCATGGAGAGCAAGCATCCCTGACAGTCTTTACCATATACCTTATAAAGGATATTGTGTCTCACTCAAACAGTAAATAATATACTAACATGATACTGATTTTTTTGTAGTGTATTGTCCCAGCTACACCAGGAGAGATTTAGATTGGATATTAAGGAAAAATTTCTTCAAATAGAGGGTAATCACATATTGGAACAAGCTGCCCAGGGCAGTGGTGGGATCAACACTGGAAATGTTCACAAACCTTGTAGATGAGGCCCTCCGTGACGTGGTTTAAGTGATGGACTTGGCAGTCCTGGGGTAATGTTTGGACTTGATGATGGACTCAATCTTAAAGGTCTTTTCCAACCTAAATGATTCTATGCTGGGACAGACTGAAGTACAGATTAGAGGCAAAGAGGCAGTCTCTCCTGTTGAAGACACTTAATAAGCCTTCAAAGACTGCTTCTTGCTGGGAAGGTCGATGCCAG
Source organism: Psittacula echo (assembly GCF_963264785.1). Taxonomy (NCBI): domain Eukaryota; kingdom Metazoa; phylum Chordata; class Aves; order Psittaciformes; family Psittacidae; genus Psittacula; species Psittacula echo. Next base: position 14,332,351 of record NC_137739.1, read on the forward strand.
TAAGAGCAGCTGGTAAAGATGCCAGTTCCACTTTCGTCTTTTTGCCCCCTTTCCCAAATTGAGGAGGAGTTATTTATTGTTAGTATAAACAAGCGGTAACATTTCTTTTAAATACCATAAGTTTAGCAAACACATACAGCACCTTCAGTCTTCAAGGGTCCCTCCTTTAACTAATAAACATTTGCAGAATCCCTTTGAGACACAGGTGCATGTGATTCTTGAAAAAGAAATGCTAGTAACACGCCAAAGACTGGTTAGAAATAAGCAATGGCCATTGAAACGAGACAGAGCTGAGTCTTCCCAGTTCATTCTGCTTGACCCGTTTTCATCCTGAGTTCACAATGGGGTCAGCACTCCAGACAAGATCCTTAGGAAGGCCTTCGCATGGTCCAACTGTCCTGCTACAGTGTGGAAACAGAGGTAGTGTTCTCTAACATCTCCATACTTCTAGCAGAAGGGCACTCTGCCTTCTTGCGCATGGAAGTGTTCGCATTGAACAACTCAGCTTTAGTACCACTGAATTCTTTTCTTGTTCTTAATCTATACCCAAGCCTCAGATTCAGATACAGTTCTAGATACCTACAGTAGATTGAGCCACTAAATGCCTTCAAACTGAAATACATACAAAGATGGCACATTTTTAAGCTGATATGTTTATCTTCCTACTGCCCATAGCACTGTTACATGGTCATATCAGAGAGCACTAAAGAAGTCCATCCAGGAGCACATGCTTTGCAGCCAGCTCAGCTGGTTTTGGAGACCAGGGCTGACTACCATGCCAGTTCAGTCTCTTCTAACATTTTTCTTCTGTTTATAATATTTGAACTGAATTTTACCCCACATCAAACTGACTCCAACACTGTCACAGGGAGATAAGGCCTCCTGAAAATACATGACCGCAAAGTTCTACTTTGTGTGTGAAACAAGCCTATGTTACACCAAAACAGAGACCCTCAGTGGAGTCCCTGCTGTCTTTTAAATCATAGGATACTGCACCTGGCATCTTGGTCCCCAAGACAGACAACACTAAAAAAAGACTATTTCTTCAAGTACCTGAGTTTTAAAGTCATCTAGTGACTTGGGAAGGAAATACTTCCCCCCACCCCCTGCTTCTGCTTTAAAGTGAGCGCAATATGAAGTTATATGACTAGCTGGAATCAATGCAGGTTCTTAATGACGCATGAAATGAAATATTGCTGTCCAGTGCACAGTGACTACTCAATGTTCTGCCCTACGATAGATACATCCTACGCTGATCTGACAGGGAAGAAATGCGCTGCTCAGCAGCTGCAAACTCTGTCCTGCACCCCAGCCCATACTGTGTGTCAAATGGGATGCTGTCTTCTGCTGCTACACTCTTCTCTAGGCTAATACATCTGGCAGTCAGTTAAGCTTCTTCAGCCAAGAGCAAATAGAAAGCATTTTCCATGTTGTGGTCCCTGCTTTGAGAAAACAAAGGCAATTATGGACCTTATGGAATTGCTAAACAACTACATATCTTTATTCAGGACCTCTGCAGCCAAGGCTTTGTCCATTGCACTCCAGCTTTTTGTCCTTTTAACACCTGTGGAAGCCAGTTGAAGCTGGACCTAGATGGACTAAAGCACCTGCTCAGTAAGGACCAATGTATCTGTAATTCAAAGTTATTACTTACAGAAGATGGGAGGAACATATATACCTGAAAGAGACATGCTGGAGCAAGAGCAGGGAAACAGCCTGTTAGTAGCCTATAAGGCATCAGTAGGTTTGTGTTTAAAAAAACATATGATGCTCCATTTGAAACTGCTGCAAAAATAAAACACTTCAGGGCTTTTACCCAAGAAAAACTGACCAGCAGAGATACAGAGTGGAACAGGACTATGTAATAGTGGCTACCTTGCTTCTGAAAAACAGCTGCCTTTCCAAAGGGAAAAGGTCTTTAGGATTTGCACCCACAAGTACTACTCAGTCAGGTTTATTACTCAGAACAGGTTGTTCTGCTTTAATTGTGCTTGCTTTCTTATGCAGTCAAGTGGCATCATCTTTGTCATTCTTGTGGAGATTAATTTGGTATAAGAGAGAATTAGATAATAAGTAAATTAAAAGAGAAAGGTGTAGGTTTCCCTTCATTAGTCCTATCTCCAGTATATCGTCCTCCTTCCTCTTAAGGAGTGGACACAAGTGACTAGGGGAGACAAGCCTTTAAGGACAGAATACCAAGACAAACCCTCCATCTGATGCAGATTGCTGCAACACTTTCGATTTCTAACCTGAGCATGGCCAGATGGCTCTGAGCACAGCAGGCAAACCTTAAAATTGAAGCAAAGAATTCAGAGGGAACCTGCATCATTTCAGAAAGAAGTTGTTGCCCTTTTGCCTGTGGCACCACGAAGCAGACTGGGGCAATTGCAGCAGAGATCTCTGGCTGTCAAAGGGCCAACCTCTGCACTGGCTTCAGGGGCATCAGCTGGCTCATAGTAGCAGCCAGGCAGGATTGGGTCATGTCTGGGAGGAACACACATAGACAAACAGTGGCATAGGGTTCTGGCAGCTGCTGCCTTCTACTCCATCTCACCCAAATAAGCAGGACTGCCTCATTTTCATTGACCAGTCAACAATACAGCACCCAAGGCAACAGAAGAACCTATTCCTGGCACATTTCATATTTAATGGTACACACAGATTTCCATATTCCCTTTGTTTCTGTTGATAAATAATCTGGATGCTTTTTCTCATTGATCTTATCCAGCTACAAGGACAGTGAAGGCTACATGCTGTGCCTCATCTTTTCTCCTGGTGGGCTTTGTTCAAAATGAAAATGCAGCCAGAGAAAGGATACCAAGAGCTGTTTGTTCAGTATTCCCTCTGTGATTAGATGATTACACTAGGGAACAGAAAGGAGGGACAGCAAAACTAAACAGTAGGAAGCCAAGACCCAATAGTTGGAAAAAAACAACCTTTTTTATCCCACAGCTAGTGCAGAAAGTCAGAAGAGGAGCTGTTACCGAATTGCTATTTGTTCTTTCTTGTCCCTTTTCCAGGGAAGATTGTAGTTTTATTATCTTAGTCTCAGGTGTTTTAGGCAGTCTATGCTAATTGTCCATGCCTTCCTCCCCACCTCCTTCAACTCCTCTCCTATACACCCAACTTCAGCTTTATCTTCATCTTTTAAAGCAGCTTGAATTGCTATTTCAGACCCTCCAGATTTACGGTTAAAATTAAAGTTTTGGCAAGCCTCTGTCACTGCGTTGCCCATTACTGTGGTACAATATAATGTAATTAATGTTTTTATGTTTAAGGAAGAAGAGGCACATATGTTCCTCAGCTGCTGATGAACAGATTTATAGGTAACACATCTGAGTCGGTGCCCATGTTTAGATGTTAACCTGACACATCACTAATCATTTTCTAAAAGCTGTGCACCATTGCCCTGCTTCCCTAGATTTGCAAGCAGGATTGTGCTGGGAAACCATAGCGAGATGATAGATTTCAGGTGACACAAGGGGAGGAAGCAAAACATCAGTAAGTATTTCACCATATCTATCTCTTTATAAGCAGATGTTCTTGTTAACACGTACCATTAAGCTAGAGCACACCATGTGCTTTCTTAAAGAGACATCCTGCCTGCTCAGGGTAGGCAGTTTGTGAAGGTACCCCAGCCAGCCTGTGTTCTAGGCCCAGAAACTTAAGCAAAATCAAACAAAACCCTCTCCATGACAGAGAAGCTGCCACATCCACAGCAGCCCAGAAGGAATGAATTTGTAACTTACGTGAACCCTTTCCCTCCCTTGTTGCCATTCCCATTTTGATTAGACTTAGCTGAGGGGTGCAAATCTCTTAGTGCTGGAACAGTGGCAGGTGGCCCCCACCTCAGCTGAAAGACAGGGCACACAGCTGTGGGTAGCCAACTCTCCTGCTGCCTCAGAAAGATGCTCTAGATGTCTATCAGAGCACTGTACAATGCCTTCGTTACAAGACAGAAGCATGCACATGCATGAACACCACCAGCTTTCACAGCATTTCTTCAAGTTTGCATCAATCTAGCCAAGATAAGGCCCAGTAGCAGCCTGGGCCAGATGCCCACCCAGCCACTCTTACACTCCCCCTCCACAGCAGGCCAGGGGGAAAAAGAAAGATGGAAAAGCTCATGGGTCAGAATAAGGAAAGGAGAACACTGACTAATCACAGCCACAGGTAAAACAGAATTAATTTGAGGAAAATCAATCTAATTTATTGCCAATTAAAATTAGAGTCAGATTGTGAGAAACAAAGACCTAAAACACACACATCCCATAACCCCCTTCTTTACTGACCTCAACTTCACTCCTTCATCCTGGACTCCTCTACCTCCTGTCTCCCTGCCCTGAAGGACACAAGAGGAGCAATGGGGGCTGTGGTCAGTTCGTAACACTTTCCTCCTGCTCCACCATAGTCTCCTCAACAGCTGCAAAAGACTCTCTACTCCAAAACCTTCTGCTCCCCACACTGCTTTCCTTACTGCCTCGGAGGGTGTTTGCCCTTTCTTTAATCTGTTTTCCAGAGACATCACCTGCACCACTGATGGACTCAGCTGTGTCCCAGCATGGGGCCATTAGGCAAAGAATTGGAGCCAGCTGTGTCCAGAGAGATCCCAGTCTCTCCTCACAGAGCTCTGCTGCCAGGTCCTGGACACCCAGTGCAGTGCTATATATCCAACATGAAATGCACTGGAACTATATCTACCTGGGTAATTGCAACAGCAGAAGTGCAGTGGAGAAAGTCAGATCTAGAGCATGCTGAAGCACACAGCTCTGCTGTACCTTCTGCTGCTCATAGCAGTTTGAAACTCATTACAAGTAAATACAGCGGTGGCCTTCTCTGGTCAGTGAACAAAAAGTGTGTATGCTAAATATGTGTGATAAATGTAGAGATTTAAGTATGATTCAAGTATGTTGCAATTGCCTTGCAACAGAGGAAAATCTGGAGCTTATATCTCCTTTGCAACAGTCAAGTTTTCCTTTTCCTGTTCTTTGGTTTGGTTTTTTATGGTCTCCAATAAAAGGAGTCGGTAACCTGGGAACTTTCTTTCCTTTTCAGTTCTGTCCTTAGGAGAGAGCATACTGGTAAAAGGAGGAGACTCAAGGCCTCAGCACACTGTCCTTCACACCAGAGAAGGAAATTCCTTTTCTTCTAAAAGGTGTAAGCTATCACTGAGGATTTAATTAGACTAAAATATGGAGTTCTGTCCTATACTTATAGCTGGAGCTGCTTATGCTTTTTGGTGAGTCGTCCTCTACTTCTCAGCATAGGCTGTCTTTCAAAGCCCAGTGTATCCAACCTACTGACTACTGACTTAATGGCATTAAGAAAAAATAATGCAGTTAAAGAAAATCTTTGTACAGAGCAGATTTGCTAACCTGTACTGAAGCCCATTCTGGGCACTCTAATTCAGAATTAAAGTGGCTTTAATTCATGTTAGTGTTTGAGTTCAATCTAAATTAAATTTGAATTTAAATCATTAAATCTGCGCAGGGATTTGGTGCAGTTTATATAATCAATTTTAAGTTCATACCCTTCATTAATTTGAATGACTATCATCCAGTCTTTGCTTACTTAAAAATAGCTCTAATGCATTTATTAATATTATAATACTCAAACTGGGTTATTCGTGAAGAAACAGGGAGCTGGATCTTTCTTTGAAGTTTCACAAAATGAGAGTGTCTTGCTGAAGAAACTCATTTTGTTCCCACACATATTAAGGGCAGGAAGGGCTTTTAATTCCACTTAAAGAGCTTCTTTGTAGTCACAGTCAGTAAAGCAGGCAGAGAGCATGGCTCTTCCCTCATTAGCACCAGCTATGGAGCCCAGGCTTGTGTCGCACTCACATGGCACACACAGCCTCCCTTCCCAAACAGGGGTGGCATCCGTTCTGCTCCAACACTAGGTCCTGCCTGTGCTCAGCTCACTCTTTCTAGCCATCTGCCTGCTTTAGGTCTGGGAGCATCCCCAAGCTAGAGTTGTGCTGTGAAGCCCACATTGAGTAGTGATGCAAAGTCAGCCTAGCCGAATTTGCCCCCAGAGCTTTGCACACGTAGACATTCACACACCTCCAGCACAGCCCCTGTGCTAACCCTACTCGATGTTATCCTCTTCTGGAAGCTGGGACCAAATGCGACGGTGTACGCCAAGGCTGGGCAAGAAACACAACTCCCACCTCCTGAAGCAAACTGCTAGACTAGTATAAGGGGTTTATGCGGGCACTGTGCATCCCTCTCTGCCACAGAAGTTGAGGTGCCTTTGCAAAATGCAACCTTTGGTGTAAAGTCCCCACTTTTTCCCCTCCTCCATGAAATGCCAGCCATTTTTTATTAAAATCCCACCTGCCGCCAGCTTTCAGAGGAATGCAGGGTGGATTCATTTTACAATATCAGAACCAGCTGCTCACAAAAATAGCTCTCACTCTCCCAAGGTCTACTAATCATTTCAGGAGACAAGCATAGAAGCGGATATCTCAGCTGACACTGGAGAGCACAAATGTTGACACAAATATGAATCTGAATTTTCTGACAAGAGCTGATTGTGTTGCTTTAGAAGGTTTAACAGACATGCCACTCAGACGACAAGACCCTGTTTAATGCTTCACTTTAAGTATTTGTCTGATCTTTGGGGTTGTCAGTTCTGGGAATTGCAGTTCTTTGAGAGCAGTTTCAGCAATCTCCCTACATGTTACACCTGTAGAAGTACAATGCCTGCTTCTTTCTCAGGCTGTCCTGCTGATAATCTGGAATCACACAGTACCTACATGCAAGAGTGGTGGCTAAATCATTTTCATGCTTTCCCTGCTTTACAGTGGCTAGTTTTCACTGCTGCCAAGTGCTCATTACGCCAATCAGGTGTGTGCAAAAGCAGTAGTTGTGTCACATGAGGATGTGTCCTGTCCATGGTCATTGGAACTTCATCTCAGATTGCTCATGCTTTAAAGCCTTGGATTAGAAATCCCGTATTAACCTGGGTTGTGTTGCTTCTGATTTTCAGTTGATAAGGGAAATCTAGTTTCAGACAGGTCAAACAACATTGAAATGTTTCTTTTCTCTTTTGTTACAAAAAAAAAATATTTGACATGAATTTGTATATAGTCATAGGTCTCCTCAAATTATGCTTAGGGCAACCAGAATATTTGGATGAAGGCTATCCTATGTCTAGCAGAAGTAAACTGCTGTGTTATACTTGTAAGGCTGCATTTGTATATTGCTTGTTTCTGGGGATCTTTAATTTCATGGGAATGCACTGAAAAATGATTAAAAATTAAACTTCATATCCTCTTTATATGCTTGGCATTAACATTGTCTTTCATTGTTTTCTAATAGTGATAATTAGGTGTTGCATTACTCTCGGGTATGCCTTGTAGCACCCCTGGGAGGGCTTTATGCACAAGATAAATACTACTGTATACATAAAACTAAATTCTGTTGAGATAAAGCCTCTGTTGCTTTCATTTTCATAACATTCGCTTTCACCTTCTTCCTCCAGACTCTCAAGATTCTTTTAGAATTTCCCTTTATCAGCTTTTTTTATTCTTTCTGCATCTGACTTGCCATTTATCTCAGACCTTTCATTCTGCAGCAGTGTCATCCTCACCACATGGGTGGACTTAACCAGCCAGTTAATGCAGTTACGTTGTTGGATCCTCCTGTACTGGACTGTGTTGCTGCACATCAGCATCAGCAAGGGTGGGAGTCTGAAAAGCACATGGGAACTGTCACACAGGGACCAATGTCTGTTGGTCTGTAACTGATATGTTCCCAGTGTCCTGTTAGAACAAAGGACTGTAAAGGCAAACTCTCCTCACAGTAAATATAACAGCAGACATTTTAAGTGCCTAACAATAAGAGCTATGAAAACTGCATTCAGCTGATTCACGGACAGGTTGTGCCATCTGTGTATTGATTAGGGACATTCAAGGCCAGGCTGGATGTTTTTCTAAGCAATCTCATCTAGCTGAAGATGTTCCTGCTTCTTGCAGCGGGATTGGACTAAATGAGCTCTGCAGGTCCCTTCCAACCCAAACTATCCTATGATTCTATGATTCTTCCATAAGTAGTCCTCACAGTCACTAATGCTCTTTAGTGGGGACAAGGAAATAGAAGTTTACCTATATGTAATAATAATAACAATGATGATTATGATAATAACAACAGTAAGAGTAAGAAAGAATGAGGATAAGGATGAGGATAAGAATAAGAAGAATAGAATAAGAATAAGGATAAGAAGGTGGGAATAATGATGGATATCTGTAAGTTTTCAGCATTTTTGGACACCAAGAGATTTTCTTAGCCTAACTTCTGGTTTCCAGTGTAAAATTCCTGGCTGCTACATGATAATTGGAATTCGTCACATGTATCTACACAGACACGGTGTCAAAATGCTCCAAAGTGAATGACTATTCAGTTCTTCCCACTGCCCGAAGAGATGGACATAGAAAAGCTGTTCGGTGAGCTAGAAGAAATACAGTAAGAATACTGCTGTCATACATGCCTGTTTTAGAAAATTTTAGTTATGATTCCTAGATGTTTTAAAGTGGGTCATGTGCTCCTGCTCTTAGGGTTTACAAGACTAAAAAAGTCACTCTAGACAAAACTTGGTGCAGCAGTCATGCACATTAAAAAGGCACCCTGGAGCTCCAGGAGAGTACCTATCTGATCTGAAGGTCTTGACTGTGGTGGTACAGGGATACTAATCCTAACTTTCAACAATAGGAAAATGGTGAAAGTGGTGATAAAAATAAAGCTGAGGTAATAATTGTCTGAGCATGAATTGTGAAAGTGGATCGTCAGTATTCAACCACCCCCATAAAAAAGCACATAGATTGCTGGATGTTATTTATTTAGTATTATCACTATAGCTATTATTATAACAATTGGCATGAAAGTCTAGAGCTGAGTGACCACCTGCTGTTTGTGTTGATGCTCAATTTGCGAACAGCCAAGTGCCATTTCGTTTGTGCCAGCTTGCTGCATTACTCCAGCCATAAAAGATATTGTGTAACCTAACAGCAGCTTTTTAACTAAAAATAGGTGTTCTGCTTATATCCAGTAGAAAACTGGTATTTAATGATTACAATACAATGTACTCACATTCTTTCAGCTGTTTTGAGCTGAAATAACAGCTTTTTCAGCCGCAACAAATGGGGCAAGCCTCCTTAGAAGAAAATTTAGTAACACCAGCAAACTTGGAGACAAGACAATTGGACAAATTTACTGCTGCCATAGCACTGCAAAAGGCTGCCAGTGTGACCTTGGGCAAGCCTTCAGATGTGGTTTTAAAAAGGTTAAGCATCTAAAACCCATCCTGAAGTTACTAGCTAACCCAGGGCCTGAGCACCTATGAAAATCAGACCCTTTAATCTTCACCATTTGTCATTCTGATACCACACAAGGGTGAAAGGGATCTTTTGTGTTGACCTCAGGGAGTCAGACCAGGCCCTCACTTACAGGGTCCAGTCTGAATTCAAGGGGTTTTATTTTTCTTATGATGACAAATCACCCATCCAGAAAGAGGTCAGTTAGCGCAGCTACCTGAGAAAGGAAGTGTGATCCTGTGTTTAGAGGGAGAAACTGAGAGTCAGAACTCTTGGGAGCTCCTATTATATCACATTGTGGCTTTGGGCAAGAGGCTTCTCCTTTGTCTTTCAGTTAACTCACCTGTAATATTTACATGACCAAGCGTGGTGATACTTAATTGTTATTTATAAAGTGCTTGGGGGTCATTGGAGATATAATCATCTAAAAATTAAAATAATCATTTGCAGCAAAGGTACAGAAGAGGGAATTTGTGTCTGGGCAGGCAGAAAAGCTGTTCAGATCGCTGTTGCTGCTGCTTGGGCACAGAATGTGTTAAACTGCAGCATGCGGAGATGTTTCTTATTCATTAACAGCCTTATTGTGTGATGAAAGGAAAGGCAAACTCTGCGACCATTTTGCTGATGTTAAGGATTTCATACACATAATAAATTACACGTGAACGTTGTTGCCATGCATCCATCTCAGCCTTCAGCCCCTCGGGGGCTCAATCATGCTGTTCTCCTGTAGCTAGGAATATCAATGCACTGAAACAATGAGCTAAATGTACGCATATCTCATCAGTGGATGTTATGAAGATAACATAAAAGGGGAGTGAAGGAATGTGGACCTCACTCCCTACCTGATCAGGGGAGAAGGTTACTGACCTCATCATCTAATGTAATAAACACCATTCAGGTAGGGAGCTATCACAGAGCCCTGAGCAATATGAAGTCCCGTGGAATGAGATACAGCATGGTACATGCGACTTTCATAAAGATTTCCGTGTGTGTAGGTTTCGTTTTTGATAAGAAGAAAGGCGGAGGCTGTGTGCCCAGCTGTGGAATATGGGCCAGCAGTGCCAAGCCTTTTCTCACAGCACCCTCGTGTGCTCTCAGCAGAAAACGCTCTGTGTCACAGGGGGAATGCTGTGTCTTTCAGCAGCGTTGTAACTTGTTGAAAGAACTAATTTAAATTAAATACGACAGCCAGTACATAATAATTAAGTATCAATTGATTCTTAAAAGAGTACTTATTGAGGGTTCTCAAGTTGGGAAGGGATAAATCTGGCTGTCATGTAATTAATTCAGAATGACACAGGCAACAAATGCATATTACATATTTTTCCTCTGAATATTAACTTGTAAAGAATGTTTACATATCCGATTAACATTTAACGAGATAACCTTATACTACGTTAATTAGCTACATGCTAATTAAAAATGTACCAAAATTAATATAGATATTAAGCAATCAATTGTATAACTGCTTATGCGTAAGGGGAAATCAACATGATATATTTGGAAAAGCTCTTTGAGGCAAAATATGGGAGGACCTAGACCTGTTATGTCCCTGCCACTGACTCTGGAAACCAGCATCTGGCCAAAGTAAACAAAGAGCAGTGGGGTTTACTATTCCTTATGTACGTGACTAATGAACTTATTTCTGGCCCCATCTCATCCCAGTGTTGTTGGTCTCTGTTTTGGAAGCTTTATGAAATGACCTTAAACATGGTAGGTCACCAAAAAAAAAAATGGGGATTTTGAGAACTATGTGAAATATGATATATATATGACAAATAAAAGTGAATAAGAAACTCAATTGTTATTAAACACCTTGTTTGACTTCTTAAACACATTGATACTGCAAACATCTGACCAACCCCTGTGTATGTAGTAACATATCTTTCTTGCAGACTATAATAAACCAAATGCTTAGTGAACGATGAAAGGAAAATGAGTGGTTGTCTCTGTGTTTTAAAGGACAGAAACAGTTCTTGCCCACTAAAATAAGGCATTAAATAATACTTGTATTTGTGTCTATTTCACTGATTTTAGCATTTGAGCACTAGTTTTGGCACCAGTGAAAAATTACATACCACTGGTGGAGGGTCATTTTCCAAGGCATCCTGCCTTGCCTTTACCACTAATTGCAGCTAACTGGAAAATCATGCCTGTTTGATTCTAAACATTGTAAATTGGCTTATTTTTAAATATAGTAACTCTGAAAAGCAGAGCAAAACTAGGAAAAAATCACTAAGCCTTTGTCTCCTCTCTTGCACATAACAGACCTCTTGCTTACAAAGGCCCACATAGTAGAAGTGCAGCTTCCAGCCCCCAGACAGATGTGAATAGTTGTCTATGTGATACTTCAGTATACCATAAACCTCTGTGGAAATGTCTTATACTGATCAGTTTAACAGTGGACTCAGTTACATCTACTGCATGTGTTTTATTTCTGGTGTGTATGTGCATGTCTGTTATGTGTATGTATACACACATAAACTTCTGAATCTTTTTTCATGATTCCTCTCTTTCCGAACTGTAGCACTGATTAAAGTACTTTGAGATATAACTGATCTCTTTAATACCATTGTCAAGCCATTTATTTTCTAACATTAAAATATTCAGTTTTCATCTCACTTTAATCATAATATGGATACAATTTAATCCCTTTTGTAAGATTTTTAAGACCTATGTAGTTCAAAACCTGATAAATAATAATAGAAGAACAAATGCAAAGCACAGAAAGAATTAAAATATTATAAGAAAAAAATAAGAACAATGAGATAAACATTGACTTGTAACAGTGAAAGGGGGAATGGAGAAAGATGCCATGGGAAGTGCAAAGGAAAGCAACTAGGATGCAAATGACAGGAAGTGGAAGGTATGTGCAAAAATAATGGAAAATCTGAAAATAGAAAGTGATTCTACAGAGTTTAAGAGTGATCAGCAGAAAGACAAGGAGGACATGGGAGGGAAAGACAGATGTCATGTTCTTGTAAGGGAACAGACTCTGCTGATATCCCTGCGAAGCCTCTCAGCACGCCCCTTGTAAATGAGATGTTTTCAGAAGCCTGAGAAAAATCAGACACAGTTGACAGCTTATGTGGTCAGAAAAAAACCTCTGGGTGTAATCTGTGGGCCCTCTCTGCCTCTTGCTGCTCCCTAAATCTTACAAGAAAGCACAGACCTCCTCAAAAAGCCTTTTCCGAGGACATAGGAATAGGAACCTGTGAAGAAATCTGAAGATTCTCAGCACACATGCAATACTGAGGAAGGCTTGCAGTCATTCTACTGCTGTATTTTCAGCTGTGTTAATAAGGCAATGACTAGTTCAATTCCAGCTCAATAAAATACAAGCAGCAGGGATAAACAGCACTGTTGGACTGCAGAAATGTGACCAGATGGTGGAAAGGTACAGAACAGTTCTGAGCCCAGTGAATAAATAGAGCTACTAGTCAGTAGCTATGAAAAGGAAGAGACATTATTGTGGGCACTTTGAAGCACTTGACTTGCAGAAGCATCGTTCCTGCTAAATAGCATGGACAGGTAAGCTTGGCTGATGCTAATGCAGCACCAATATCTCTTCAGGGTGGAGGAGAAAGTCAAGCTGAGCATCAAGCATCATATAAAAGAGACATTTTCTAATAGTAAAGCAAGATTTCTTGAAACAAAGTGAAGAGCTAAAGGACAAGCTGAAATTAGAAACAGGCCCCGCATGAAACCATGAGAATGCAGTAAGTCATTCTCATCAGGTTAGGGAGCACTGAGTCTGCAGTGAAGAGGCAATTCTGCAGCTTAATGCTGCTGAAGTGCAGAGCAGCTAGAGATGCAGAATGATACAGCAAGAGGAACACCAGGAGTCACAGTGGTACAGATCAGGAGCCAAAAGCATTAGCTCCAAATGCCTTGACAAATACAGAAAGGGGACAGATAGAAAAGGAGTTCTTGTCAGCATTCTCTGGACCAGAACAATTCTGTGACTGGCTTTTGGCATAAGGTGGATATGCTGGCTGATCACAAAGCCAGAACGTATGATGAAGAAACAAATGCTCAGTGGTTCCACAGAACTAAAAGAAAATACCCACTTTCATAAAAGGTGAAGGCATTATTTGGGAAATCCAGTCCTGGATGCAGTTTAAGGAAAGGATGTGCTTTTTAACGTTCCATGGAGAGGAAGAAGTTATGGATTATGTGGCTGGCTGAGATTAACGTAACAGTGGACAGGCTAGACTTCTAGCCAGAAGGAAACCATTTTTCACTTCTCTAACAGAGGAAAGGGAAAAGATACTGGGTAGGCCTTCACCTATCTAGTGATGAGCTCCTAAATCCTGATTTTAGATCTGGAAGTGTTGCATGTATTGCACTGATGAAGTGCACAGCAGTTCAAAGTCCCACTCCCCCGTTTGTGACTGTTACATAGGACTGATATCCAGGATGTGATTCTAGAGCTCAAGACTCTAAGAACAAAGCCTTTTTTTATAGAAGGATGCAGATAATTAGCTTAATCTGAGGTCTCTCCAGGCCTTAGAAGGTTTTACTATGTTTTTTTTTGCTCAGTTTTGCCCTTCACCAAACTCACTGCAAAATTCAGCTTTTAACTCTATGACAGGCTTCTCATGGACCTTTCATAGTATACTGTAGCTCAGTGATCCGTAATACATTCTTTACTTCCAAGCTTAATCTAACAGGTTTTGCCTTTCTAAAACACTGCTTAAAACTCATAGAAATCAGTATGTTCCCATTCAAATTTTAAATCACTGCAGTCTTTTGGGGGGTTAAGCACCTCTCTGGAAAACAACAAGCAGGTAGAAGGTATCTACATTGCTGAATTATCTTCACAATTCCCTCTAGGAGAGAAATACTGGTTCACATGTGAAAGAAACTGTTAAATAACAAGGCATCAGTATTGCAGTGTAGAAAAATGTTAGGTTTTGGAGGGTTTCTAAATGTTTTATTATGATTGAGCCTGGTCTGAGATTTGTGATCAGCCCAGAAAAACTCAGTGTTCTTTACTGCCTTTGAACTACTCCTATCTTTCTTGGGGTGTTCTGGTTCAGTGTATTTTGGTGTGAAACGTGGCCCTGGATTTTTTGGGGTGTTCGTGGTCGGTAATTTCAGGCAGTGAGCTGAAGTAACAACATCACTTGCTAGTCATTTATTTAATTTTAATTGCTGCCAGTCTTTTCACATGTGCTACTTTTTTGCGTTTCTTGGTGCCTCTGGGTGTCATTTCCCCCATCTGAACAAGAGAAATGGTGATAGCTACCTTACAGATGAGTCATGAGGTATAGTTATGCTCATGTTTGTAAAATAATTCCAAGACACTGAGTGGCTTGGCTCATAAAACCCTGTGCTATTATTAGATGTTCTGTTATTCTCTTTTCCAGAAATATACATGAACACTGTAAAACAAAGAAAGCAAGCTGCTACTCACTTTTAAAAGCTTATGTGTGTACATGATCTGCTGGATTCCTCACTCCTCAGTTGATCTATCCACTTCCTTATACTCTCACCAATCACAAAAATTGCACAATGAGGGATTTTCAATTGTATTTTTACTTGTGGGGGAGAGGGAGAATTTGAAATAAGAAAGTCCATGGAAACAAGGGAGTGGGAGTTGGAATGGACAGACAGACAAACAATAACATTTTTAAGTACTAACACACAAACATATCTTACCTATCAGGTGATTTTAAATCAAATATCAAATATTCCAAATCAAATATTTGGAAGGAGTGGGCTGCTTGAGATATTTAAAGTGTTACTATTGCTTTTACACAAAACTGTGTAAACAGAAGCAAGCCAAGATTTCAAGTTAAATTATGTGTGTTTCCATGTTTTTCCCCAGAACTCAAAGTAAAATATATGGTCTCTACATGGAGCGGGATGACTCCTATTTGGAAGCATGATAGCTGTAGCCCCAGAGGAGACAATAGTTATTTGCTATTTATTGTTACAGACGGCTGCGTTACCAGAGGGATTTAAGGACATTTAGCACAACACATGCACTCTATAACTGAGTGAACATGCCCTTTTGCAAACACATCTTCCCCTCTCAGTGCCGCCTGGAGCACTGAAACTTTCAGGCATTGCCTTATCTGCAATTGCTGACACCAGTTCTATGGGAACAGATAATTCTAGAGGCCTGTCATATTCTTCTCCACCTGCCATCTCACCTTCCAGTCTCCTAA
Organism: Psittacula echo; assembly: GCF_963264785.1. Lineage (NCBI taxonomy): Eukaryota > Metazoa > Chordata > Aves > Psittaciformes > Psittacidae > Psittacula > Psittacula echo. The sequence continues at coordinate 14,347,843 of NC_137739.1, forward strand.
GGGCCCTGTCAACCTTAATCACAGTTTTCTTTCTGATGGAAACCACAGGTGAAGAACCAAACAGGTTCCAGACTTGCCCACAGCGGAAATGTTTTCACTTTATTCCCTGGAAAAGGATGGGGAAAAAATGGGGAGACAAGGGCAAAAATGCAGATGTACTACAATAGACAGCTGCACCAAAAGCAAATGAGCATGAATAACTCTCCCGTTGGATTTTCTTCCTCATTAAACCCTTTCTTCATGTGGAGTTCAGGTATACTAATACTTCAGGCAAGGATAGTGGTGTCGTAAAGTTTGGGCTGAATTAAGCACTTGTCTTTGCAAGACTGAGAAACAATTTTCATTCAGAGCTCTCAAACCTACATATGCCAATTTTGTTCAGGTCAACAACAGCAAAACTCTGATTTACTTTTGTAGAGCTGGAATTCCCATTTATTTTTCAGAATTTTTTCAGCCAGATTTTAAGGTGCTCAGCACACATAAAACCTTTTCTTCCATTAGGTGTCTACATGAAAACAAAAATGAAAAAACAAACCCAGTGTTAGGACAGTGCTGGCCAGATGCTTCCATAAATCTGGTACATGAAATCCTTGGAAAACATGGCTGTGCCAGTGATGGTAAGCCTTTTGTGAAATCAAGTCCTCAAATAATAATTCTTTGTTTCTAAAGTAGGACTTCACCAAAGGTATGGCTGTAGGGATGGTTACATACCTCTGAGTGGATGAAATAAGATTTTGTGAAGACCAGGGCCAATGTGGCAAAGAATTCCTTTAAATTTCACAAAGTGGGGCTTGGACTGCACAGAAATTACATTCATCATTTTTCAGGTTCACTGTTTTGACATCACACCTCAACTCTGACCAGATCCAGCATTCAATGAAAGGATCTGCAGAAACACCAAACCTCAGCCATCGCTACTCAGACTATCCAGACCAGATCAGCCCAGGATTCTGACCACAGTCACCATGTCCTGCACTACGATTTGTGGTGGGAACTGAATACTGCGTTCATTGTCTAAAACTTAACCAACAAAAGCTGTGCTGCTAAGGTAGAGTGTGGTACTGGTCTTCCAATGTTACTCTCTGCCATTCTGCTTTGCTGTGACATTAAAAAAGGAAGGGAAGGGAAGGGAAGGGAAGGGAAGGGAAGGGAAGGGAAGGGAAGGGAAGGGAAGGGAAGGGAAGGGAAGGGAAGGGAAGGGAAGGGAAGGGAAGGGAAGGGAAGGGAAGGGAAGGGAAAGGGAAGGGAAAGGGAAGGGGAAGGGGAAGGGAAAGGGAAGGGGAAGGGAAAGGGAAGGGAAAGGGAAGGGAAAGGGAAG